>NW_006921849.1:1097200-1120658 GCF_000298275.1 Orycteropus afer afer | reverse complement strand
TAGGACCATTGTCTGCCAACCCTATATATGATCTTGGATACACTCCCCATTTAGACATACCTAATTGTTTAGCCTGTCCACCTATCTATCCGTCCATATACCCCTGTGTGCCTTCACTGACAACTCACTAGTGTATATGCAAAAGGGTTCATATTTGTTGTCTGTACTTCCCATGTACCTCTCTATGTCTTTCTCATCCTCAATGGTGCCATATTGGTCACTCCACAGGTTAACTCTTAATACTTAACCATAGGCCTGTCCAAGGAGTAATTATGACCTGAAGTTTGGAGAAGAATATAGCATCCAGCCAAGCTCTTACTCTCCCAGAAAAAAAGTATAAGATTAGTATGTCATCACTACTATATATATACATATATACACCCTGGTGGCACAATGGTTAAGACCTCTGCTACTAACTGGATGGTTGGTGGTTCGAAGCTGCCAGTGGCTCCCCAGAACAATCTGCCCCCATAAACATACAACCTAGGGAACCTACAGACAGAGGTGTGTCCATAGAAAACAGTGCCCAGGGCAAGCACTGAAGTTGTGCCTCTAACCACACAACTGACACACATCTATTCTATCACTCTACCATCCCAATAGCTCAAAAATACAAGTCAAGCTCATTCATCTTTCACTTAACACATTATGGCACTACACGAAAATTACAACTGCTCCTCCCTTGCTTTCGCTGATGAAAATTGGTCTATGATGGGCTCAAAGTCATCTTTTTCAGCTTCTTCTGTTTCTACGCTCAGTGGAGCAAGATCACACCATTGGCCTTGACCCAAGTAGGCACTCAAATATGAAAGGATTAGTTTTAACTTGCTGGATGTTCTTGCACAGCTGGTGACAGAGACTGCATGGTTAGTAGAAACTGCTCAGTGGCGCCCCCTTCAAGTGGAGCCCCGACATATGCCATACCTGCCACACCTTAGATACAGCTCTGCGTATGGGGCAGCTCTGCTCTGTCATATAGGGTTGCTTATGAGTCAGGATCAACTAAACAACACACAACAACTATGTCACAGTGAAAACCGTCATGGCATTACCAAGTATTACAAGAGCACTAAAGCAAAGTCCTAGCACATTTTGTTTCAAGTTTATTCATTACACTGAAATATGCTAGTGTGAGCCATAGGAAAGAGTTTATTTATTTATTTATTTATTTATTTTTATTAGGATTTGGGTGAAGATTTACAGAGTAAATTCACTTTTCATACAGCAGTTCACATATACTTTGTCTCATGTCATTGACCAAAATTTACAATGCAGCAGCTCCCCTCCCACTTCCTCCTCATATTTACCTCCTCCCAGTGTCCATCCCTTCATACTCTTCTGCGCCCTGAGCTATCTCCCTGTGCATAAGCAGCCCTTCCTTCTCCCATGATTGTTCTCTCCAGGGCGTGTGTCTACTTGAGGTAAATGTTTAACTCACATGCCTGTACTTTGTTTGGCTGGAAACCACAGGTGTGGGTTCAATTCCAGACCTGAAGGGCAGCTAGGGGCCATAGTCTCAGTGGTTACACCAGGCTCTATTGGACCAGCAAATCTGGTCCCCACCTTCTTTTTTTTTTTGCCTCCAAATGATTTTGAGTTTTGTACCACATTGTTCTCCCTCTTTATGCAGGATCTCCTACATCCCTTCCAAGTGGATGGCAGTGGTAGCTGGGCACCATCTAGCTCTTCTGGTCTCATAGTTGTATGGGTTGCAGATTGGATGGTGTACCAGTCGCTAGGACTGATTGTTTCCATTAATTTTGGTTTTCTTCTTTCTTCTTGATGAGGAGAGACCCGTTGTTGCATCTAGATGGCAGCTTCCTAGCTTTTAAGGTCCCAGTCGCTACTCGCCAAAGTAGTAGGTGGAACAATGTTTTGTACAGTATGTTATGCCAATTGAGCTTGATGTCCCCTGCGACTATGGTCCCAAGCCCGCAGGATCAACTACTCGGTCCCTCTGGGTAGCTGGCTGTGACCAAGTAATGACCATAACCTTGCCCCTTGTCAGCTCTACTATACACCTGGGAATTCTGATCATTCACATGAACTTATAGGCCCATTGTCTGCCAACCCTATATATGATCTTGGATACACTCTCCATTTAGACATACCTAATTGTTTAGCTTGTTCACCCATCTATCCGTCCCTATACCCATGTTTGCTTTCACTGACAACTCAGTACTGTATATGCAAAGGGGTTCATATTTGTTGTCTGTACTGCCCATGTAACTCTCTATGTCTTTCTCATCCTCAATGCTGCCATATTGGTCACTCACATTTGGTACATTGCCCTTCTCTTCACCCAAATCAATATTTATCTCTATCTATCTAACAGCATTCCCTCCCCTCCCCTCCCACCCCTGGTAACCAACAAAGAAAATGTCCTCCAATATATAAACCGGAAAGAGTTTATTTAAAGAAGCTTTTAAGAAATCAAGCAAAGTTTTGCATTACCTCCACGACTTAATTACTCATAGAAGAGAGGCAAGGGAAGCTTCATCCTCTCAACCTCACAGCTTCCATTTGTCATCTAGGCCATAACAGGCATTTTACACATATTAACCCTACACCTCCAGCCTAAAACACAGGCTAAGAAAAACAAGGCTCAGAAAAGTTAAGACATTGCCCTAAGATCACACAGCCAGGGTAAGAACGCAAACCTATCTTACTATAAGTCAAACTGAGTTTCGGGATTTTTATTCTAGGCATGTCACTCTTTGTAGTCGAGAGGAAAAAGCTCTGTTGGAACAAAAATTGTCATACTGCCTGACCAGAAGATGCACATGCTCACGTACCGTGTGATTTGAGCAAGCTTATCTCTGTTTCTGTCTCTCTCTCTCTCTTACACACACACTCACACGCACAATACAATTAGCATAGTTATTACATACCACAGGAGCTCTGGTGGCATAATGCCTACGGCATTTGACTGCTAACCAGAAGGCGGGCAGTTCAAACCCACCAGCCGCTCCTCAGAAGGAAGGTTGGGCAATCTACTTTCATAGTGATATTGCCTCAGAAACCCAAGGAGGGGTTGCTATGAGTCAGGTCCGACTTGATGGCAGTCCATTGCATTGCATTGCATTATATACCACAGTATCATACACTAATATAACCTGCCACATTTTCTGCTGTATGAATCACTTCAAGTAAGCTAATTAATGGCCCTGAAAGCACTTAGCTAAACTGCAAAAGTGCTCTAGGAAATGTACGGTGTTATCACGATTCATAACATAAGACATAGCTATGGGCCCCCAGCTAAGTCAAAGAGAGCGAAGTGCAGGAAGGATCAGATGAGAAGGAAAACATGAGAAATATAAATATTTTTAATCAGTAGTCGGGGGATTTCTAACAGTCTCATACTCCCTGGACAGCAAAATTCTCTGGTCAACACTTTTTTCACAGAAGACATTCTCAATTACTTGGGCTTTCTACTCTGAATTCCTGTGGTATAGTGGATAAAGCATTGGTGCTAACCAGAATGTCAGTGGTTCAAACACACCAGCTGCACCAAGGAAAGAAGATGGGGGCAATGTCCACTCAATGGCAATGAGTTTGGTTTTGGGGGGTTTTCTTCTGTCTGTAGGTCTGGAGAGGGTTCTATCAGACAGACTATGCTCACTGGACCATTAGGCACATAGATTCTTCTCCAACTGCAACTGTGAGAAAACGTATATAAGAGTCAGGGAAAATTCAATTTTGGATACCTTGGATCAGAAAAGGAGGCTTGTGGGCTCAATGGTTAAGCATTCAGCTGCTAACCAAAAGGTTGGTGGTTCAAACACACCCACTGTCTCCATGGACGAAAGACCTGAGATCTGCTCCGATAAAGATTACAACCTAGAAAACCTATGGGGCAGTTCTCTGTTGCATGGGGTCACTGTGAGTTGAAAGTTAACTCCACAACACTCAACAACAACACTCAGTAGATATATTTTGAATATCAACCACGTATTATGGGGATAGGAGTCCACAGGTGGTGCAAATGGTTAACGAGCTCAGCTGTGAACTGAAAAGCTGAGGGTTCGAGTCCACCCAAGAGGCACCTCAGCACAAAGGCCTGGCTATCTACTTCCAAAACACCAGCCACTGAAAACTCAACGGAGCTACTGGGACACATGGGGGTTGCTAGGACTGAGAATTGACTCAACGGCAAGTTTTCTTTCCTCTTCTTTTTTTTTCATCTGTTTCATTATGGGGATACAACTGTAAGCAACACAATTTAGGACCCTGCCCTCACGGGACTCGCATTCTATTGGGATAAATAGACACTTAAGAAATCAACAAGAAACAAGAAACAAGGAAACAATCAGTTTGCAATCATTTCTATGAAGAAAATAAACCAGGCAAGTGATAGACTACCGGGGTGCGGGGTGGGGGTGGGGGGGCGATAATGTTAAGTTATTGTTAGGTGATGAAAGCAGACCTCTGAGAAGGAACATTGAAACTGACCCACAAAGGGCCTTCTGGTGTTGGAACTATTTTTCTTCATTGTCATTATTTTTGTTACAATACCTAATTGCTTGCAAATAGACCTAACATCATGCCAAATTCTAGTTCAAATTCCATCTGTTGATACTTACTACGTTTTTACACATATAACACACCCCTTCCACATTTGTTTGCCGAGGGACCCTCCACCCCAACCATGAGGTATCTTCTTAAGGATGCCACGCTAATTGTTTTACAGCAGCATGTAGAAAAAAATTGGCATGGCGGCCCTTACAGATATATTTTGGGGGGGGAGGGGTGTGGTTGCCAACAAACCCAGAAGGCACTCACTATTTGCATAAAAATACAGTATATATGTTGTCATGGAGAGAGTCAAGATCCTCTGGTTGGTCAAATGGTTAATGTGCTCAACTGTTAACTGAAAAGTTGGAGGTTCAAATTCACCCAGAAGCGTCAGGGGAAAGACCTGGCAATTTACTTCTGAAAAACGAGACATCGCACATCTTTTAAGAACAGTTGTACTCTGGTAGACATGAGCTTACATGAGCTGTAAATGAGAAATCAGCTGGGCAGTAATTGCTTTGTTTGTTTGTTTTTTAAAGAAGGCTAGTAACCCTCCAGGAGCTCTGGTGGTATAGTGGTTAAGGCATTTGACTGCTACCCAAAATTTCAGTGGTTTGAGCCCACCAGCTGCCCTGTGAAAGAAAGATAAGGCAGCCTGCTTTCGTAAAGATTTACACCCTTGGAAACTCAACTGGGGGTCGCTATGATTCAAAATCGACTCAATGGCAGTGGATTGGGTTTTTGGTTTTGCAACCCTCTACCTGTTCTAGTACTGAGGGAAAAGGTCCAGAGACTGGAGCAAGCTTGGATCCATTCACTAATGGATCCAAAGGAAGTCCTTGTGGTTTAAGTCTAGTGAGCATGCGGCAGGAGGTAAGGATGGACCATCTGGAAGGAGCAGATCACCAGAGCCTTAAGCAGAGTAAGGAGGTCGGTGTTATTCTTGGGGTGAGAGGAAGCTGGAGCATGGCAGGATGATATATGCTTCAAAAATACCACCTCGGTTGCTCATGGAGAACGGCCTGTTGGGTAGAAAGAGAGCAAGGACAGCAATTGGGAGGCCATCTCTATCCAATAGAGAGATGATGGACCAGTTGCCATTGACTTGACGCCAATAGTTGTCAAATAACTGTGTTCCAAAGGGTTTCAAAGGCTGATGTTTTGGAAGTAGAGCACCAGACCTTTCTTCCAAAGTGTCTCTGTGTGGATTCAAGCATCAACTTTTCAGTTAGCAGTTGAGACTGTTAATAGTTTGCACCACCCACAGACTTCACAGAGAAAAAAATCAAAAGACAAACTCATTGCCACTGAGTTGATTTCAACTCACAGAGATGCTATGAGCCAAGGTACAACTGCACCATAGGATTTCCAAGGCTGTAATGATTATGAAAGCAGAATGCCACATTTTTCTCTATGGAGCAGATGGTGGATTCAAACCACTGACCTTTAGGTTGGCTGCTGACCACTTAACCACTGCACCACCAAGACTCCTTAAAGAGAGATAATAAACCAAGCCCAGTACCAGAGAGCTGATTCCGATTCATAGCGACCCTATAAGACAAACCAGAACTACCTCATAGGGTTTCCAAGGTTGTAAATCTTTACAGAGGCAGACTGCCAAATCTTTCTCCTGCAGAGTAGATGGTGGGTTTTAATCACCGAGCTTTTGGTTAGTAGCTGAATGCCTTAACCACTGAGCCACCAGACCTTCTTAAAGAGAGATGATTTAAAAAAATAATAGTAAAAAAATAACTCACTGCCATCCAGTCGATTCTGACTCATAGTGACCTTTGGGTTTATGAGGCAATAAATATTTACAAATGTAGATTGCCCAATTTTCCAACCTTCTGGTTAGCAGTCAAATGCCTTAGGCACTATACCACCAGAGCTCCTTAAGGAGAGACAATGTTGTTGTTGTTGTTGTTGTGTGCCATGGAGTTGGACCCGACTCATAGCAACCCTTCCCTGGGTTTCCGTGGCAGTATCAGAATGGAAGTAGATTGCCCCATCTTCCTTCTGAGGAGTGGCTGGTGGGTTTGAACTGCCAGCCTTCTGGTTAGCAGTCAAGTGCCTTAGCCACTATGCTACCAGAGCTTGGAATTTCCCCTAAAATAGGCCGACCCCCTTCTTCTCCAAAGTGGCCAGCTTTCTGTTTTGAACTGATAGACTGAAATGCCAAATTAGGCAGGACGGTCAATGGGACCGGGTGTGAATGTCATGGGCTCTGACACCGAAGGGGCAGCCAGAGATAATGTCGTGTCACCAGCACACTCAGAAAGAGCACAGAATGGGGCCATGAGAGTTTCCCAACTGGAGATTCCCAATGGGTAGATCCACCATTCCTAGCCTCAGTTTCCACATCTGTGACAGGAATACCAGCACACGTGCCTCTCAGGCTCTTGGGATGGATCAAATGAGGAATCCCATCTTAACTCCAATAATTGGTAAGCATTTCCTGTAAAGACAATGGCTCTGCAGGTGGCTATAGTAATTGGAAGGGTAGGAGAGGACCACTGTCTCCCACAACATAAAGAACCTTGGCAGAGCCTGAAGACCCATGAGAAGCAGATCAAACTAGGACAGGGAGAAGATAAACTAGCTGGGAGTTCTTTATTCTCTGTGTCTTTATGCTCTGGAAGATGCTTAATTGATAACTTGCAAATGAAGCCAACACTACACCAAATGTGAATCTTAATTTACTCCTCTACTACTTATATTGGTTATTACTGGAGAGGGATTGACATCTCCAAAAATAGTACTGCTTTTATACTTACCCCACTGCTGTTTCAAACACTGATCAAAACCCCATCACTCACTCTTCTGGCAAAAAAGAGTCAGTCTAGCATTGCATGGTGATCTAAATACTTTCAGTAAAAAATAAAATCAGATGTGTATTCATAACAGCCCATAATAATTCCAGCATCTCCTGATAAAATGAGCCTAGTAATTGATCCTCAACTGAGACTGTAGTTTGGGTTATTTTTCCAATAACCAGATGTATTTTCTATCATTGGCTCCATCCATGAGATTTTCACAAGGTCCCTTTTGAAAGTAAGGCAGGCATTTGAGAGAAAAAGAGTAGAACCAAGTTAGGTAACTAGGATCAATTTCCAAGTCATCTCCAAGTCAATCTGCCCCGAGAAATGAATATGTTTGCAAAATAAATTTACACAGGTGAGACTGGAATTGTAGAAGATATTTTCATTTCAAGAGAGGTGTTACAGCAAAGCAGGTAAGAGCACAAACTCTACAGTCAACCTACCTACAGTGTGACTCTGAAAAACCCACTTAACCTCTCTGTTCCCAATTTTCTCATCAGAGGAAAACACAGATGATAGTAGCACATACCTCACAGGGCCATATTTCATTTTCTCAACAAAGATAACAAAAATCTTCACAACTAGACCAATAAGCAACATCACAATAAATGTGAAAAGATTGAAGTTGTCAAAGATTTCATTTCACTTGGATTCACAATCAACACCAATGCAAGCAGCAATCAAGAAATAAGATATTGTATTGCACTGGGCAAATCTGCTACAAAAGACCTTTTTAAAGTGTTAAAGAGCAAAGAGGTCACTTTGAAGACAAGTACACCTAACCCAAGCCATGGTATTTTCAATCACCTCATACGCATGTGAAAGCTGGACATTAATAATAATAATAAGGAAAACCGAAAAACAGTGGGTATCTTTGAATTGTGGTGTTGGTGAAGAATTCTGAAAATATAATGGATTGCCTGAAGAAAGAAAATAATCTGTCCCGGAAGAAGTGCAGCTGGAATGCTTCTTTGTTGTTGTTATGTGCCGTTGAGTCGGCCCCGACTCATAGCAACCCTTCCTTGGGTTTCCGAGGCAGTATCACTACGGAAGTAGGATTGCCCAACCTTCCCTCCGAGGAGTGGCTGGTGGGTTTGAACCGCCAGCCGTCTGGTTAGCAGGCAAGTGTCTTAGCCACTATGCTACCAGAGAAGCTAGAATGGTCAGACTTCGTCTCACCTACTTTGGTCATGTGGTCAGAAGGAACCACTGCCTGGAGAAGGATCTCATGCTTGGTAAAGTGAAGGGTCAATGGAAAAGGGGAGGACCCTCAGAGAGATGGACTGAAACAGCGGTGCAATGACGGGTTCAGGCATAGCAAGGACTGCGAACCGTGCAGGACGCAGCAGTGTTTTGCGCTGCTACATGGAGGGTTACAAGGAGTCAGAGTTCACTCGATGGCACGGACAACACCACCAACACCTCACAGGGTGATAATGAGAGCTACTTGAGCTGATATACAGAAAACACCAAAAAAAAAACCCCTCACTGCCAGCCAGTCAACCCCAACTCAGAGAGACCCCTCCTTGGGTTTCTGAGGCAGTATCACTACGGAAGTAGGTTGCCCAGTTTTCTTCCAAGGAGTGGCTGGTGGATTTGAATTCCCAGCCTTCTGCTTGTCAGTCAAATGCCTTAGACACTATGCCACCAGAGCTCCCACTATCAACACTACTACCTTTCAACACATACATACACCAATAATAAAATACATACGGCCCTTCCTTCAAAAAGCTGGTTTCCACATCTTCCTTCACTACCAAATTATAAGCTTCTTGAGGACAGAAAATATCTTAATCATGTCTGTATTTCCAGACTCTGTTTTAGTCATTGCGTGAAGCATGAATTCTCTTAAAAGAATGAGTGAAGTATAAAATCTCTTAAAAGAATGAGTGAATTTTAAGTATTCTATGCCTATGCTCAGATGCATGCAGCCAGAATTTAAATAAATGGAAAAAAAAAAAAAAAACAACAACAACTAGGTTCCAAATGATTAAAACAAAGCAGTGCCTTTGTCAGAAAATGACACAGAACAACAACTAGGTTCCAAATGATTAAAACAAAGCAGTGCCTTTGTCAGAAAATGACACAGGTATGTGTACTGTGGACATCTGTCCTACATTGTTGAAATGGCCTGTTCTCCGACCACTTCAAAACACAGGAGTTTTCCCACATCAATTAGTTTTTGAAATCCAACCCCCCCCCCAATCCAAACAAGTAATTCATGACTCTTGTTCTTGACAATGGATAAAGTTTGGATGTTTGGGGTTGTTTTTGTTTTGTTTGTCCAGAAAGGGGGTGCTCTGTGTCCCTCATGAAAAATGAGTTGATGTGGACAATAGCAATAAAAGGAGATTTATAGCCTGGTTCTCCATACAATTTAAATTAATTTCTTTCTGAAACCCAAACAAAAAGCTAAATGCTTACAAAATGCATACCGTTGAAATCACGTATCATAATTTACACACCCAAAAGGGAGAAATTTAAACTCGCATTGATTCCAGACTGATAAGAATCTGTATTTAAAAGCCAGTTGTGAGATTTTTTTTCCCCCTCCTTGGCTTCCTACGAATACTTAGTTTGCAGTAATTTTTAATTAAAAACAGTTCCACAGAAAGAAAAAGAAAAGAAAAAAAAAGAACTTCAGGAAAATAAAATCAGTACAAGAGTTCTGCAATTTGTTTTCTGAGACCTTGTAGAGATCTTGAAAATAAGAGCATTTGGAAGTTCTCATTTTTAAAACTGTACCTTTGGTTTCATTTAACATTTTCAAAATAGCTTTTCTTACCACTAAAACCCCCTCCCCCACTCCTCAGCAGCCCCAGAGAAAAACTGGGAGTTCTGTGTTGAACACTGAAAATCCTTCATACATCTCAGAGCAACATCAACATTTTTTCCTTTCTAAATTTCCAGGGGAGGGAAAAAAAAGTTATCACAAAGGATTTTTCCTTTTTTTCTACCTCTCCAAAACACCTAATCTCATTTTAACTCGACTCCATCTGACCGTCAACGATACTAAGCTCTTCTATGAATAAACATGATGTTACAACTTGAAACTCCTGTGACTGAAGTCTATGAAAATGTAGCTGAAAGAGAAGCGAATCAGCCCCCCACCCCCTCCCACCCCCTTCCCCGGGGAGTTTTAGAGTTGAGCTGGGAAGAGGTGAACAGTCTCAGTTTTAAATTTCAAGGTCTTCAAACATTTTTAATATTCATGTTAAATCCTATAAAACCAAAAAAGGTATTAATGCTAATAAAATCCTTGTGTGTGTGGTTCCATTTGTAATCACAGTTCTCACGTTTGGAGTGGGATGTGCAATGTTGATAACAGCAAAGAAATCTCAAAACAGAAGAAATACATAAGGGAATATCTATGGTAATTTATTTAAATTAGCATACTGACGACCAGAATATATATATATATGTGTGTGTGTGTATATATATATATATATATATATATATATAGGCATTTTCATTTGAGTAGAGACATTTCTGATCATTTGAGAGAGGGAACAAGGTACAGGAAAGTGAACTAAATGTAACAAAGATGTGTTAGAACTTTATGGAAGAAACTTTCTTAAATTCTGTAATAAACAGTTAACCCCATTACTTAAAATAATTTTCACTGTCCTGGTGTCTTACTGGCATTTTTATCTCATTGCTTAGCCCCCAGGAAATGAAGAAAATAATCATGTGCTTAATTGTTATTAAAACTTCTGACAGAACAAATTGTGAAGTCTCCAGCACCAGTTTCTATATCCCATCAGCCTGGGCTCTCGTGTGCAATGTTAAACTATATAATTCTGCAGTTGTGTTCTTTCCAATATGTCTGGGACAGCAAGATCCTCCAACAACGTGAATTTTAGAAAAGGTCAGGGTCATCTCCTGGTCCTGGAATGGAAAACATAACCCCGCTTTCAATGGACTGGGAATTACAGTGAACAAAACTGAAAGTTTCTCTCCATTTCCCTTTAAAGGGGGAAGGGGGCACCCACTCATTTCTTCATGAAGTTACAACTGAGATTCCATGTTAAAAAGTAATTGTGTTTTCCAGAACATTTAAAACAGCATTGAAACCATACTTTTGGAGGGTGTTGGCTTTTTAATGCATTTGCATTTCTTTAAAGGAGCTCAAGTCCTATAATGTTTTAGGCACTGGCTATGCTTTGGCTCAGAGACTTGGCATTGAAATTATTCAGGTGAAATAATAAACGTAAAGATGGGCACTGTCAGGTGAGTGGGCAGCAAGTGTCAGAAGTGGCTTTAGCTAAGGAGGGACCAGCATCCCAATGACACCAGAACTCTGTTTCTCAGGGAAGGTGCCAAATTCAGTGACAGGGTCCCGGAGCTCTCTTTCCCCTTTTTTCTAGTGATTAATTGATTGGGTAGTCAACAAATGTTCATTGAGTACCTACTTTGTCCCAGGAACTGCTCTAAGCACTGACTTCCAACAACACTGACCTTCCAGTTGCCTCCACTATTCCCTGCTTATGTCAGTACCACTCGTGAATATGAACTAAGGATCGTGAGCACAGAAATCCTATCTGTACCCTTTATTCTAGTTCAGAATACCTTCTCATAGTCAAGGAAACTGGGGCTTTTGCAGAATTGGAATTTTATTTTCAAATTGAAAGAGGCACTTCAGGTAATTTGCAGGTAAGGAACCAAGATCCATGCCAACAAGTTAGTGAGTGACAGAGCTGAGTTAGAAACTGCTAAGTCCCAACGCAAGGCTCTTTAAACCAAACCTCCCCAGCTTGGATGTAATTTAATTGGGAGACATACATTAATCTCCAGGACAGAATGCCCTGGATGTCAGGCAACCTGAAGGAGTACGCGTCGCCCGCAATACTGGTAAGTGTTGTTCTCTTCTGCTTTCCTTCTGAAAGAGGGACAATCTCTCCAAACTTGACCTGCTATTAATTCATCATAAACTGATTTATTGCAATTCCTGTTTAGCCAAGATTATATTCACAAATCCAAAAAGGAATGGCAAGTTGAGAGAGCTGCACAGGGTGTGTGTATATGTGGGCACCTGTGTAATTAGGGTGCAAGAAGTGATATCCTGTACTAACACTATGGAAGTGGGCAATTGAAGAGAGAAGGTTGGGTGAGTCTCTCTTACCACTGGTAAGGTTGGGTGAGTCTCTCTTACCAAAGGTTCAAGTCAAAAAGTAGTTGCTCAACAATTTATTTGATTTTACGAATGAATAATGTAGTAATCCTTGCTGAGTTCCATTGTATTTTATTCCAACCAATTCCTCTATGGGTCTTAGAACAGGTTTATCAAAAGTAATTCTTGGTAAAGGGACAGTGTAACTTTTCCATGGAAAGTTATTTTTTTTTTTTTCTAAATGTTTTCCAATTATACATCATGTTAAGTATTTAACATTTAATGTTAATATTTTGATACCTTAGGAGAAATGATTTAATTATCTTCTGTCTTCACAGGAAACAAAAACAAATTTACGGAATTTGGTTCATCGAATCATGTATGCTTTCCAAAAACAAAGAGGTGTCAGGACAATTACTGGGGTAATGATTTTAAACAGATCTGATTAAGGGGGGAAATCTTGAGGGGTTTTGTGCTCAAGGTTGGCTTTAGAAGGCAACAGGAAATAGTTGGTTGTGGCTTGTCATCACAGTCAGAGAGGTTCAAAAAAATATTTAGGATACTGTAATAGCAAGCTTTCCTCTCTGGTTCTTGAGCTATGAAACAATGTTTTCTATTCAGGAAAAAAAAAAAAAAATCTTTAAAA
Organism: Orycteropus afer afer; assembly: GCF_000298275.1. NCBI lineage: Eukaryota > Metazoa > Chordata > Mammalia > Tubulidentata > Orycteropodidae > Orycteropus > Orycteropus afer. The sequence goes on along the minus strand of NW_006921849.1, from coordinate 1,107,568 downwards.
GTAATACTCCAGAATCCAAAAGTTAAGAGTGCCTAAGGCTAGCTCTCACAAACCATGATGGGTCATTTTGAAGAAACATACTAGGCATGAGAGGCTTTGCAAAAGATGTTTTCTCAAATCCAAGGACTTTACCCCTGAGATTGTTATGGGTGACAGGGCAAGGAAGGCTCACAGGTAAGGCAAAGAAGTTCCCAAGGTGAGACTGGCCAAGGAGTTCGTGAAGAGCGCAGGTGCACAGAGAGCAGAAACCTTCCTGCATAACTCACTGCAGGCGGAGGGAACACCTTCTTTCCAGAACTCCTCCAAAACTTTCTCAAATGTAAGTTGGACACATTATTTTTAAATTCAGTTGCTGATCAAGAATTGAGTCACAATGGCCTCTAATCTATTTTTAAATAAATCATATTTTAAATAGCATGTTTTAAAACTGCGTATTGAAATTGATTTGTGCCTGAACTATATTTTTCACCCTCCAAATTCTGAAAGCAGGCTACTTCAACCAGTAGTTTTTTGTTTTGTTTTGTTTTGTTTTTTTTCCAGGAGGTAAGATTGCAAAACACGGTAGCAAAGATCTCAATGAAACACACACACATACACACACACATATCATTTACTGCCCAGAGTTCAGCACCCTAAACAAAACCAAGTTAACACTTCCCTGGAAGCTGCTGGCTTCTAGGGAAAGCAATAATATCAATTATGGTTAACATCTATGATGTATTAACATGTAAAGAAAATAGCAGTGATAAAAACAGCTCAATTAAAAAAAAAAAATCAGTCCTACTCCAACAGTTAGCCAATCAGAAAGCAGGTCACATCTTGTTAGCTGCATTAAATACATGAACCGTCATGAATTCTCCATGGCTCGGTTGACAATTCCAGCATGTGTGTTTTATTTTATAAAGCAACCTTAATTGAGTCCTTTTTCAGAGTTGAGAGTCAACAATCAATCAGAAATTCCACCACAGCTATTCCCTAAAAACTCTTCTGCCATAAATGCTCTGGGCATTTGCAGCCAGCGGAAAAGACTCAATTCCCAGCGAGTTCCACTTCCTAAAGCGACTTGGGTGCACCCACAACAAACTCCTTTTAAAAACACTTCAACACAAAGCCCCAACTTACAGGCAACTGGAAACCCAGCAGCTAGACCCGCCAGCTAAGTTAAGTTAGCAAAGCAGAAAAGTTAACTGGCATTAAATATTTAAATTACAGCAGGCAAGTCTGGAGTTTTGCATTTAGAAAGTTTGGAAAGTCCTGTTCTTCCTTCTGCTCCCAGAGTTGCTCTCCTGGGAGGGTGGGGTCCCTCTCAGGCATCAGATCACAAATATGCAAAAACTAGAGCTCACTCAATGCTGATCCAGCTCCGGGAAAGGTGGGGCTCCCTAAGTGGCAGTCCCCTGCTGGAGCAGCAAGTCAGGACCCCCAGGCGCAATGCAACAGATTTCTGAAATTCACATAGAAATACACAAACGTGTGTCCCTCCAAGGCTAGTTCAGAAAGTATGCAAGGTTACTCTTCTCTCCCTTCACCTTGATTTTGATGACTTTGAAAAGCAAATGCAGGTCACAGCAGACTTCCTCGGGAATGTGCTAAAAAATTATTTCCCGGATGCAAATGATCACCAAATGCTTTGCAATTCTATCTCAACAAACACTAACAGGCGCGACTCCGAGCCGGCAAACCCGAGTCCCGGGAGAGCAAGCCGTTTCTAGAGACCCGGCTTGAGAAGCAAGTGCTGGGTCTTCTATTTCAAGATTCTGGCAGAAACTGTCCCCTGCTCCAAGAGTTGCAGTGCCTAGAAGCCCAAACGTTCAAACTAGTGGCTCAATCCTGGAGCTCTTTCTCCCATTCCTGGTAGTATCCAGTGGGACACTTCCCATCGAATTCAGCCAGAAACCCTAGGAAAAGCCTACGCACAGTTGGAGGGAAAAAAAAAAAAAAAAAAAACACGCCCAAGGCTGAAGTACTTACCTCCGTGCGAGACTGCAGTCTCTTGTTCATCTCATAGATTCGGTACTCTGGCTGCACCATGTAGGGTGTGTGTCTCCTATAAAATGGGCCGAAAGGAGAAGAATAGAAGGGGTCGTGTGGCGTGCTGGACATCTTGCCTGCTTGTCTGGAATCAAGCTCAACAGAGTAACGAGAACGTCCATGCAGAGCACATGGGCTGTGTTCTTCGCAGTACAAAGTAGACGCACGCACACACACACGCTCACATACACACACTCACACAGAGCAGGCAGGCAGGCAGCCTGAGCACACTGGCTAGGAACTGCTGTGGGGGCCCTCTATAGCGAGAGTGGAGAGGGAGCGCGGGAGTGGAGGGAGGGAGGAGGGAGAGAGAGCACGGGAGAGGAGGGAGGGAGGAGGGAGCTCCAGAGAGAGAGAGGGAGGCAGGCTGGTAGGGAGGAAGGGAGGGAAGGAGGGAGAGAGACACTGGATAGCTTTAGGCACCACTGCTTGTTTTTAAAGAAGCGGTTTGTGGAGAGGTCATTTCCTGTCCACATTGGAAACTAGTTCACAAATATAATTCTGCTCACAGTCTGACAGAGGTCTAAGGTTTGGGTTTCATTTTTTTTTTTTTTCCCCTCCAGCCAGGACCCTTCACACCCTGATTGCCAAGCATGTTAGCACAGAGGTGGTTTAGCCGCTGCCTGAGCCTCTCTGCTCACCCTGGACAGCCACACTGTTGTCATGTATCAGAAATGTGATTACTACAAAACACAGAAGCATGTCGGAGCCCAGGACTCACTCACATGCAAAGCTTTCCTTCCCACCGCCCTGATCCTCCTATGGAGTTTTGGCTTTACTTGCAGTAGTTCCAGGAGCTTATTCTGTTCTTTGCATTTCTACCCCTCGCACCCTGTCCCTAGCCCTGCCTGGTCCCCACCTTCCCTCCTCCTCTCCCTTCTCCTAAGACTTCACTCAAGCCCTCTGAAGGCAGCTTAAGGGGGCCTGGATTCAGGGCACCTGGGCATTTCCAGGTACAGACAATCTTTCCCAAAGGGGAACACCTAAAATAAATCCAAAGGGCAGTGGGTTTCTTTCTTTCTTTCTTTCCTTTTTTAAACTAAGAGTAAAGGAATTCCAAAAGCAGACCTCCCAATAAGATAGGAAAAGCAAAAATAGGGTGACTCTCATAAATATGACCATGGAGAATTCAGTTGAGTAAGACCTTGCAGATAATTGAACGAACTATCCCCAGGTACCATGTGCAACTTGGATGGAGACAAGGTCTTTATTTTCCAAGAATGGTCAAGTATATAAATCTTCTCCTGACTGTGGTATGTGATACCTGGAAATAAACCTTAACCGCCCAGCCCACGAAAGGGAAAGGAATCTCTACAGAGAATTAGATCTACATGACAATCAAGAGTCCCTCCTGAGGTGGGGGTGGGGGCAAAAGGTTAAGTGCTAGGCTATAAACAGAGAGGTTGGTGGTTCGAAACCACCCAGTGGTGCCATGGAAGAAAGTCCTGGTGATCTGTTTCTGAAACTGCACAGTGCTCTGAAATCCTGCGGAACACAGCTCTATCCTGGAACTTCATGAGTCGGAATCGACTGGGCAGCAACTCGGACTGGTAAACAGAACTATCGAATTCTGCTGGAAACAATGATAACCAACCAGACGGAGCTAACACCCAGCTAGGACCACAGTACAAAGGAATGAAAGCAGATAGTGGTGCATGGGATATCGGAATGTAAATGCATGCAAATGAGACATTTCCTCTTTTTTAATAAGCAGATTAATTAACTTTGTGCCCCAATCATGACTTGGGGTATCTCCAAGTCACTAGCCAGCAGGGGATAAGATATTGCTAATAGTGCAATTTACACTCTTAAGAACACAGAAATGCCTCCAAATTGCTAGCTTGGTCAGTTCCTTTCTATAATGACATGGAAAGCTTCTAGAGCAGCCCCACACAGTAACATCTCTTGCCACAGTGAGATTGCAGGAGATAGTGTGCTAAGGCTGCATGAAACTTTTGCAGGAAGACCCCAAGGTTGGCCACCGTGCCTGGTTTCAGGTTTCATTACAAATCCAAATGCTGGACCCAATTTGCTGCAAAGTTTCTTAAAATATACACCCTTCTAAAGACAAGATTTCAAACAAATTTGGCCTGATTTATGTTTTGCTATGGTGGCTGCTACAAGGCTTAACGTTCCGTTGTGTTGAAATTCCCAAACTAAAGTCAGTCCAAGAGCTTGTGTTGATAAGGCTGGTTCGGGACACGAGTCACACAAACACCTAGCAGGTGGGAGCAGCCCGCTCTGACAACCGTGGAAAGGCCCTCAGATCCCAGTAGGCCATCATTCTTGAACAGGATTAAGGTTTTCTGTCATTATTTCTTGCAGGCTCTTCCTAGTTGTAATCAGAAGTAGTTCTTTCTAGTACCATGTTAAGACTCCACACTCGGATATACCCGGAACGTGGGCCAAGTCATCTGTTGTCCCCACAACTTCGAGAGTCTGCAAACTAACTTTCCCCACATCACATGCCACATCTTTCTCCAGCAGAGCAGCTGATGGGTCCAAACTGCCGATCACTCAGTTAGCAGCCATACAAGCTAACCACTGCACCACCAGGACTCCCTACTAAAATGTTCCAAAAAAAAAAATTCCCTAAACTGATTTCCCTGTTCCCAGACCCACAGTCCACTTCTATGTTGTCAGAATGCTGACTGGCGAAAAATGAAATTGATCATACCCCCGCTTTTCCCTACTGCCAACAGGAAACTGTCTAAGCTCCTTATGATGGCCCAAGGGCTCATCAAGACTAGCCTCCCCCTGCCTCCCCAGTCCCATGTCTCCTCCCCTGTGAATCTGTTTTGCTTACTAATTAATTTACTCAGCCAATATTGAGTTCACAGTGGATAGAAGCAGAGGATATAGCCCAGACAGACTGCATGTCAACTAGGTCAACATCACTTCCTCACAGTATAGATTTGAGCAAGTGCCTTGACCTCTGTGCCTCAGTCATCTCATTTGTAATGGGGATAATGATAGTAACTAGTCCGTTGTTGTTGTTGTTATGTGCCGTCGAGTCATACCCGACTCATGGCGACCCTCCTTGGGTTTCCAAGGCAGTATCACTATGCAAGTAGATTGCCCCATCTTCCTTCCGAGGAGTGGCTGGTCGGTTTGAACCGCCAGCCTTCTGGTTAGCAGTCAAGTGCCTTAGGCACTACACTACCAGAGCTCTCTTTAGATCATTGCAGAGGATCCACTGAGATAATTCTGTTGGATATAGGAAATAATACATTGAATATGCATATATGCTCAGAATATGAGAGTTATTAGGCATCCCTGGGGACACAAATGGTTAAGCACTCGGCTGCTGACTGAAAGGTTGGGGGCTCAAGTCCACCCAGAGGCACCTCTGAAGAACGGCCTGGCAATCTGCCTCTGAAAGATCCCAGCCACTGACAACCCTCAAGTGCAGTTCCACTTTGAAACACATGGGGTCACTCTGAGTTAGAATCGACTCAAAGGTAATTGGCTGGGTTTTTTATTATCTGCTTGGACTCCCTGGGTGGTGCAAATGGTTAATGCTTGGCTGCTAACCAAAGGATTGGAGGTTAGGTTTCACCCAGAAAGAAAGACCTGGCCATCCACTTCAGAAAGAATAAATCAACCCTCGAATGCCCTACAGACACACGTTGTTAGGTCACCACAAGTTGCAGTCAACATGACAGCAACTGATTGGTTGGTTGATTGGTAACATACAGTTAGGTACTAGAAGGTCAGAGATGGTAGCCTTCAATATGAATTATGTCTCAACACAAAGAAAACAAAAATCTTCACACCCGGACCACAAAGAATGGAGAGAAGATTTCAAGGATTTCGTTTCACTTGGATCCATAATCAGCTCCCATGGAAGCAGGAGTCCAATCAAATGATGAATTGCATTGGGCAAATCTGCTGCAAAAGGCCTCTCTAAAGTGTTCAAAACAAAGATGTCACTTTCAGGACTAAGGTGCACCTGACCTAAGCCATGGTATTTTCAATTGCCTCATAAACATGTGAAAACTGCACAATACATAAAGAAAAAACAAAGAAGAACTGATGCCTTTGAATTGCAATGTCGGTGACGAGTACTGAATATCCCATGGACCACCAGAAGAATGAACAAATCTACCTCGGAAAGAAGTACAACCGAAATGCTCCACAGAAGAGAGATAGGTGAGACTCCGTCTTACGTGCTTTGGGTATGTTCCCAGTCGGAACCAGTCCCTGGAGAAGGACGTCGTGCTTGGTAAAGTAGAGCGTCAGAGATAAAGGGGAAGATTCTCAATGAGATGCGCTGACACAGTGATTGCAACAATGGCCTCCAATATAACAACAACTGTGGGGGTGGCCAGGACTGCGCAGTGTTTCCTTCTGTTATCCAAAGGATTGCTGTGAGTCGAAACCAACTTGATGACAAGGAGCAACAGCAACACTAGAGAACATTAGGAAGTGAACCTGAACATAGTATATGGGCTCTCTGCACTATTGACTATGGCAATAGTGGGGAAAATGGGAAGGTAGCATAGAAGGACAAGTAAACATTTGGAAGCACAATTTCAAATGATGGTATTCACTATGAAGGGAAGAAATAAAAAGAAGAGAGAAAATTCTTTCTCCTTTGGGTCACAGCATGCCTTCTGTATTTGTCTGCTAAAGCTCTGATATAGAAAACTCACAAAAGCTGTCATCTTTAAGTGTTTACTATGTGCCAGCCACTGTGCTGAATGGTTTACTCACTACTCTTGGTTAATCTCACAGTAATCTCACAATAAGCCTGTGGTTGACTCAGTTACTATCCCCATTTTATAGATATGAAAACTGGGACTTCTAGAGGCTAAGAAACTCCTCCATGGTCATGCAACTAATAAGTGACAGAGACAGGATTCAATCTTGGTCAGCTTGAGTTCCTGGGCCTTACGCATTTTGCTAACTCTGAATCCACCTCATCTTTGTGCATTTCTGTCCTTTGTCTCCAGGGGCCAGCAAGATGCTGAGCCCATGGTTGGTGCTCAAGACATATTACAAAAATAATAATAATAATGAAAAAGCCAAGCTCACTGTTATCAAGTTGCTTCTGAATCATAGCGAACCCCTTTGCGTTTCTGAGGTAGATGGCCCAGTCTTCCTTCTGCAGAGTGGCTGGTGGGTTTGAACCATCAACCTTCTGGTTAGCAGTCAAATGTCTTAGACACTATGCCACCAGAGTTCCTTTCAAGACATATGGACTTCAACAAATGGAAGAAAGGGCAAGAAGTTGAGGTAGCTCCCACCCAGTGTTTCCTCTTTGTCCTGCTTAATTTCAGACCTCTGTGGTCTCCCTTCCCCCCCCTACACCCACTTTTTCTCCTTGAAGCCTTGCCAAACCACTCCCACCTTTCTTTTCCTCCAGAATTTTCCAGGACTTCCTCTTGGAGACAAATCATTAATGGTTTAAGCTTTATGCCATAAGGTTGCTGCATTGGTTTTATCATTTGTCTATCTGTCCTCCTTCTCTTGCTTCTTGTCTTTTTCTGGCCCAGAGTTGAGCCTGAGGAGTGAAGAAAAAGAAGTGCTCATTTTTAGACTGCAAATCAGTCTTAAAATAGGAATATCTGTACATACACCACAAAGGAGTGAACAAGCTTCACTCACAGTATAGTTCCATTACCTCCCAAAATTGAGCCATGCTAATTCACATATTATGTTGAATATTGAATAAGCTCCAACATTTCTCACACAGATATTCATGGTGTCCTAAATCTGACTTGGCCTTTTAACTAGTGCCCTCACCTAGCTACATTCACTTTAGATTTTACTCACAGTGTTTATTTTTCCTTTGATTTGAACTGGTTGCCAACAGTTATGGACTTCACATAAAATCCTGATTTTCATCTTCTGTTGAAACATCAAAGGTGCTCTGGTGTCATAGTGGTTAAAGCATTAGACTACTAATCAAAAGTCTATCAGTTCAAATCTACTAGCAGCTCCTCAGGAGAAAGATGAGGCAGTCTACTTCCATAAAGATTACAGCCTTTAACATAATCTACAAAGATGGTGTCCTGCATCATGCTTTGGTGAGTAGGGACTGGAGTCTTAAAAGCTTGCAAGTGGTCTTCAAAGATGCAACTGTTGATCTCTCCTTATCCCGAGCAAAGACGAGTGAAGAAAATTAGGGACGCATGGGAACAATTAGTCCAAGGGACTAATGTACCATGTGAACCTTAGCCTCTACAACCTTGAGACCAGAACTAGATGGTACACGGTTGCCATTGCCAACCACTTTGAAAGGGATCACAATAGGAGATCCTCAGTAGAGTGGGAGAAAAGTGTGGAACAAAACTCAAAATAATAATGAAAAAAAGGTTCAGCCTTACTGGTCTGATAGAGACTGGCAGAACCCCCAAGACTATGGCCCTTAGTCACCCTTCAAGCCCAGAACTGCTCACTTCCAGGGCTCAGCTTTCAGGCAAGCAATAGGGGGAACTATAAGGTGAACAATAACATGAGGGAGGTACACACTTCTTAGAACAGTCAACTGTAAAAGACCCAGAGGATAGCATTTGCACAGGGATAAAGCTCAGAAGGTAGGAATAGATAGAGAAGCCAGACAAAGGGCAATGGTAAACACAGAGGGAAGAGTGCTATTATATCACATGAATTGCAATTAATGTCATGAAATAAAATGTGCATGAATTGTTGAATGGAAAACCAATTTATTCTGTAAATTTTCACCCAAATCACAAGAAGTTAAAGAAAAAAAAAAGAATTGCCACCTTGGAAACCCTGTGAGACAATTCTCCTCTATACTACAGGGTCACTATGAGTCACAGTCAACTCAATGGCAGTGGGTTTGTTTGAGACATCGTAAGGTCTGGCAAGATGAGACCCCATCCATCCCTGCCTATCTGGCCATACTCAAAGAGCCTTGCATGTTAATGCTTGTGAGTTCACCCCAGTCACCACCACTCTCTACTGCCTTCACCAGTCAATGTCCCAGATTCCCATTCAGCTGCCTGACCCCTCCAGGTATTAACTCATTGTATTTTTCCTTAATCTATCCAATTACAAACCAAAAAACTCAAACCCACTGCCATCGAGTCGATTCTGACTCACAGCGACCCCCATTGGATTGCCAAGGCAGTAATCCCGAAATTTATATGAAGGAGTGGCTCTGTGGTTAAAGAAAGTGACTAACTACGAACCAAAATGTCAGTGGTTCTAATCTACCAACCACTCTGCGGGAAAAAGATGAGGCAGTCAATATGCTTCTGTAAAGATTGTCAGCCTGGAAAATCTTATGGGACAGTTCTACTCTGTCCTAGGATCCCTATGAGTCCAAATTTACTCGATGGCAGTGGATGGGGAGGTTAATATATGTAAACTGTTGTAAGTGAACACATTAGAATAGTTCCTGGTGTTTTCTTTTACTGGTGACTAGTATTACTAAGGAGTGACAGGGTTTAACCAATTTCAGAAACAGATGGAAGGTGACACCATGGAGTAAGGGGCACAGCCTGGGGGTGGGAGAAAGCACCAACAGTAGGGATGGGACAGGAAAAATGAGAAGCATAATATGGTAGGCATTGTCAAGTTCACAAGTGAAGTGCCGATCTACAAGTCCCTGTACAGAAGGCAGAAATTCATTCAAACTAATAACATTGAGAGAAGTTTTAGAGAGGTGTTGGTGTATGTGGTTATCATTGAAGGATGAAAAAGGCAAGACTGAAAGTCTGAGAAAGAACATCCCATGCAGAGGGGACACCATGAACATGTTTGGCAACTTTGTGAAAGTTGTTAGTTGTCATGTCATATCCGCCATGTGTGAAGAGTAGGACTGTGCTCCATAGGGTTTCCAAGGCTGTGACCTTTTGGAAGCAGATCCCCAGGCCTGTCCTCTGAGGCACCATTGGATGGACTGAAATCACCAACCTTCCAGCTAGTCCTGGAGCACTTAACTGTTTAGACCATCCAGGGACTCCTTTGTGAAAGCAGAAACAGTTAAAAAAAAAAAAAAAAAAAAGTGGAAGCCTAACTCTAGGGGCCTTCAATTCCATTTTAAAGAACTTGCAGTACAGAATTTTGCAAGACCAATGACTTATTCATTGCAAATACCTTTTTTCAATAACACAAACAGTGGCTATACATGTGGACTTTGCCAGATGAAGTACACAGGAATCAGATTGACTACATCTGTGGAAGGAAGAGATGGAGAAACTCAATATCTTCAGCCAAAACAAGTCCAGGAGCTAACTTGAAGCATACTACCAACTGCTCATATGCAAGTTCAAGTTGAAGTTGAAGACAATTAAAAGAAGTCCATGAGAGCCAAAATATGATCTTGAATATACCCCTCATGAATTTAGAGACCATCTCAAGAAT
>NW_006921849.1:1095141-1096475 GCF_000298275.1 Orycteropus afer afer | reverse complement strand
ACTGAAGAAGAGTTGATGCTTTTGAGTTGTGGTGTTGGAGGAGAATGCTAAGAGTACTATGGTCTGCTAAAAAGACTAACAAATCTTTCCTGAAAGAAGTGCAGGCAGAATGCTCCTTGGAAGCGAGAATGGCCAGACTTCGTGTCACCTACTTTGGTCAGGTTGTCAGAAGGAACCATATCCTGGAGAAGGATATCATGCTTGGTAAAGTGGAGGTTCAATGAAGAAGGGGAAGGCCCTTAATGAGATGGATTGATACAGTGGTTGCAGTGATGGGCTCAAGTATAGTAGGGATTATGTGATTGGCACAGGACCAGGCAATGTTTCGTTCTGTTGTACGTAAGGTCTCTATGAGTTGGAGACGACTTGAAGACACATTACAACAACAACAACAACAGTATACTGCATGGCCACTGGATAACCAGAAAATGACAACAAAAGAGCTTTCTTCAAGGAAGATGACTTGCAGATATGAGGAGGTTGAATTGAATGAAGACACTTGCAAGAGCTGAACCACACTTTGGGTCACACTGAGAAGTTAGTATCAGTCAACAGAACCCCTCGCATACATCTGCCCAGAGACTTCTTTCTGGAACAGATGAAGGTGACCCAGGTCAGAAGCAGAAATGATCTCCTGTTGCTCCTGGTACTACCTAGAATTGAAATGTTTGATGACTTTATGGAAATTTTAAAGGTCGTCTTCTCAACAACACCAGCAGTCATTGCTCAGACATTTAAAATGAACAAATTGAGCCCTGGGTTGATGAGGACATTGCTGAGTACCTCAAAGAGTTTAAAAACCTACCTTCACCCTGCAGCTTTAGAGGTGCCGCTACTAATCTGTGATGGCCTCTGGTATAAACCAAATCAAATAGCCAATTGTAGTAACAAAGGAAAGCTGGAATCAATGAGACTGGCTCATTCCTCCAGTAACCACAGTGAAATCCAACCCCACCCCACGGATCATTTAACCATCCCGTCCTCTATCAGACTCCTCTTGGTCTGGCTTCTTCCTACCTCTTCAACCACATCCAGTGCCTTTCTTCCCCTCTCCATAACACTCCTTCTGTGTCATTCCCATGACACACCAAGCTCATTCCTGTAGGTTCTAGAATCCCTCTCTCCTTATGTCTGACATGACTGGCCCTTCCCAGCCTTCAATCTCAAGGCAAGTTATCCAAGTATCCAATCCAGGCTCTATCACTTTCAACCATTGGATTGTGTTTATTATGTCATCAGCACTGACCATAATGTGTAACCATGCCACTATTTGCCTATTGGCTTGTCTGTCATCTGTGCCCACTATGAGAATGTAAATTCCACAAGCGTTGGTG
>NW_006921849.1:1094045-1094591 GCF_000298275.1 Orycteropus afer afer | reverse complement strand
TTTTTTTTTTTTTTTTTTGGTTACTACAAGTCAGGTGCTATGCTAGGTATTGGGCAAGCAAAAAAGGGAGCCAAATTTGATGGCTTAAGAAAGTCCCTTTCCAGAAGACTTTTCCCTATGAGACTTGGTTATCATAATTTAAGACTCAGAAGATCTCAAAGTTGCTATGGAGGTTTCTGAAATCAACTTCTGACTGCAGAGACCATGTGGATGAGTGGTAATGACACCACAGACTGGGCCCAGTTTTATCATGTCCTCCCTATGTGACCTGGACAAGTCATGTCACTGAGGTGAGCTTTAGTTTTTTATTTGTAGGACATAGTGAGAGTACTAATCTCATAGGGTCATTCTGATAATTGAGAAAGAATATGTTCTATAAATAACAGTAACTACCAAGTTTTTATGAAAATAATGTATGTGTTATACTTCTTTGGCCAACTGAGCCCTACCCCAACCAGGCGTTCTCATAAATGTGCTCTGCTCATTTTTTTAATTGACCATGGAAAGCATAATGCAAAAAATACAACCACTACTATGAAGTCAGAT
>NW_006921849.1:1072241-1091995 GCF_000298275.1 Orycteropus afer afer | reverse complement strand
TGTACCACATTGTTCTCCCTCTTTATCAAGGATCTTCTACATAGATCCCCTTCCAAGTGGATGACAGTGGTAGCCGGGCACCATCTAGTTCTTCTGGTCTTATAGTTGTATAGGCTGCAGATAAGATGGTGTACCAATCGCTAGGACTAATTGTTTCCATGAATTTTGGTTTTCTTCATTCTTCTATGCTCTGGATGAGGAGAGACCCATTGCTGCATCTAGATGGTTGAGCTCATTTTTGCAGCCATTGTGTCAACCCATCTCATTTTGAGTTTCCTTCATTTGGGCTGATCTTCTACTTTACCAAACATGATGCTCTTTTCTAGCCATTGGTCCTTCCTAATGGTGTGCCCAGAGTAAACAAGGTGAAGGCTCTCCATCCTTCTTCTAATAAGGAACATTCTGGTTGTATTATTTCTAAGACTAATTTGTTCATTCGTCTGGCACTCAATAGTCTGTCTGGTATTCCTTGCCAACACCACAGTTTGAATGCATCAATTCTTCTTTTGTCTTCCTTAAGCTAACACAGGTAGTAATTGGTGGAACAGAACTGAGCCCAAGCAGCCTGGCTCCCCCACTTTTTTGTTCTACAATATGGCCTGCCACTTCTTTTTCACTGTCTATGTCCACGCTAGCTTGTGACTTGCTTGAGAGGCCTTTTCTAGGATTTGCTCTCAAAAATGCACAATACGTTTTTAACTGAAAGAATAAAAATATAAAAAGAGGGCCAGAAGAGTGCAATACAATAAAATTCAGAACACTTTTCCTTGCAAGCAAAAGAAAATGCACTGCCATCAAGTTGATTCCTACTCATAGTGACACTAGAGGACAGAGTAGAACTGCCCCATAGGGTCTCCAAGGATGTAATCTTTAGGGAAGAACACTGCAGCATCTTTCTCCCTCAGAGTGACAGGTGGGTTCAAAATCACTGACTTTTTGGTTACTGGCGAGTGCCTGAACTACTGTGCCACCAGAGCTCCCATATTCATATGTTGTTGTTGTTGTTGTTATGTGCTGTCGAGTCAAACCTGACTCATAGTGACCCCTCCTTGGGTTTCCGAGGCAGTATCACTATGGAAGTAGGATTGCCCAACCTTCCTTCCGAGGAGTGGCTGGTGGGTTTGAACCGCCAGCCGTCTGGTTAGCAGGCAAGTGTCTTAGCCACTATACTACCAGAGCTCCATATTCATATAGTGAACATGAAAACAAAATAAAACTGACTTCACATTCCAAAGAAAGAACCAAACCCACTGCCACTGAGTGGATTCCCTATAGGACAGAGTAGAACTGCCTCATAGGGTTTCTGTATTAGACTGGGTTTTTCAGAGAAACAAAACCAGTTAAGCTTATAGAGGGAAAGAAAAATTTATCTTAGGAAAATGGCTCAACACATATAGAAGCTGGCAAGTCTGAAGTTCTTGGATCAAACGTCAAGCTGGAGGCTTTTCCCAACTCAGGCAGCTGCAGGGGCTGACAAGAGCAAGGTTAGCAGGCAGTATACTGGCTGTTGACTCCAACAAATGATGAATCCAAGATCTCCAGGCCAAATCGTGGATTGTTTGCCCACGGACAGTTGTAGGCAGCACAAAGGAATCCTGATCCACAGAAGAATGTGTCTTTTCCCAGGATGTTCATTAATTTACTGGAAGCAGGCCACACCCCTAGGGAAACTCCCTTTCAATGGATTGGCTGCTCAAAACATATACATCTGATCCCATCGGGGGAATAAACACATCACAACAGTTTAAACCACACAGAATTGCCATCCAGCCAAGTTGACACACAGCTCAATCACAGTTTCCAAGGCTGTAATCTTTAGGGAAGCAGACTGTAGCATCTTTCTCCCACAGACTGGCTAGTGGTTTTGAACTGCTGACCTTTGGGTTAGAAGACGAATGCTTTAGCCACTACAAAGCAGAAGAAATCTTACTCTAATGTCCGAAGCAAAAAGGAAAAGTGGTCTATTTGTTGGTTTATGTCCCTGGAAATGTCAGACGCCTCTGAATTCAGGTATAGTGGGATCCAGGAGCTCCTGATGTTGTCGGGACTCAGACTGTCATTGTCCCTGCAAACTTTACCCTCCAGCAGGATTTGTCCCTGTGGTGGTTGACAGCTGCACTTACATCCTCTAAAATTAGCCCAGCAGAAAGAGAGGTCTCCTTTGCAAGAATTCCAACAAAAACACTGGTCTTGAGCCGATTGCCTGGTTTGGACATAAATGCCCACATTGAAGCCAATCACTGCAGCCACAGGAGTGGCCAGCCCTGGGTCACATGTCCACCCTTCCAGGCTAGGCCACAGTGAGCCAGGGTCCTATTATTGGAGGGAGGGCAATGGATCAGGTAGCAAAACCACCATACCTAACCCCAAAGAGCCTGGTCTAGCTCCCAGGAGCGAATGGGAAGAGAATGCACTGTGATCCAGTCGGTTACCCTTCTTGTGGACACAGGAGTTGTAATGATAACAGTGATAGCATCATTCACTGATAGCCTACTAATCTCAATGAAAATGCACAGCCTGGTGTTTCACATAAAGTTACATCTCTTGGGCTTCACCCTACATCTCTATGTATGAAACAGTTGTTCTATGCAGAATATGGTTCTTTTTAAGATATCTGTAAGATCTCTAAGAACAAGTTCTGTCTGTACGAATTTTCATACCAAACTCTCCCTTCAAAACATACCTTCACCATGCTGCACTGCTAAACCTTGCTAACCAAGCCAAACCTACTGCCATTGAGTTGATTCTGACCCACAGTGACCCCCACTTGGTTTCTGAGGTGGTAAATCTTTACAGAAGTAGATTGCCCTGTTTTCCTTCCACAGAGTGGCTGGTGGGTTTGCACCACCAACCTTCTGGTTAGCAATCAGATGCCTTTGCACAGTGCCACCAGTGTTCCTTCTAAACCTTGCTACAAAAAAAAAAAAAAAACAACTCACTGCCTTCGAGTCAGTTTTGACTCACAGTGTCTCCTCCTTGAGTTTCCAAGGCAGTATTGCTAGATACTAGAAGACTAGATTACCCAGTCTTCCTTCCAAGGAGTGGCTGGTGGGTTTGAACCAACCGCCAGCCTTCTGGTTAGCAGTCAAATGCCTTACATACTATGCCACCAGAGCTCCTAAACCTTGCTACCAAACCAAACCCACTGCCGTAGAGTTGTATCTGATTCATAGCGACTCTTCCTTGAGTTTCCGAGGCAGCATCATTATGGACGTAGATTGCCCAATCTCCCTTCAGAGGAGTGGCTGGTGGATTTGAATTGCCAACCTTCTGGTTAGCAGTCAAATGCCATAGGCACTACACTATAAGAGCTCCTAAACCTTGCTAGCTAGTACCCAACAAAATAGGAGGCAAAGATTTCACAAATGACAGCCTGTGTTAGCTAAATCACTGACTGTCACATTTTATTTCCTACCCTGTGAAATTTGCATTTTACTCTTGGTGCTTTGTTTTATCAAACCCTTCTTCTAGCCATTTCCCAATCTGCCAGAGGGGGGGCAAAGCTCAGCTACTAACTGAGAGCTTGGTAGGTGCAGTCCATCCGAGGTACCTTGGAAGAAAGACCTGGCAATCCACTTCTGAAGAAATCTGCCATGGAAAACTCTCCAGAGCACAGTTCTGCTCTGACACCCCTGGAATCAACACCTCATAAGTCAGAATCAGCTGGACTCCATGACATCTGCTTGTGATCTGCGACAACTAGCCTCACCGCCCCCCCTCCAATTTTGGCCACCTGCCACCCTTCCGGCTTCTCAGGAGAGGAGCAGATTACTGCTGACACAGGGCTCTGACACACAACCTGGACCAGAGGAGAGACACTGTCCTGCACCAAGTCTCCCTGTGGACTACCAAGGACAAGCTGTCACCGAGGGGATTGGCCTGCACAATCATTCATGAACAAAGGAGCCCCGGTGCTCTTGCCTGCTCAGAATTGACTTTTTTGTCCCTTTATTATTGGGACTGACATCTGAAGCGTGTGTGTGCTTTTGTGAAAATAAAAGCCCAGCCCTAATCCAAGATCAAACAATTTATTTTGGAAAATAACTGTCCATAATAGTACATTTTCCAGAACCGGCTCACTTCTCCCTGTCATTTGCCACTGCCTTTGAAGTATTTAATAGCTGAGGTAACTTGGAAAAAGTACTGTCTTCCTGAACCTTGCGCTTATGGTCCCTGCCATTTGCTGGGGACTTGTCATTTGACCACTGCCTTTATCACTCCTCTTTTTGCTTTTATCTGCTTGGCTTCCCCAGTCAATTGTCATGATACAGTTTTCTACACATCATTTTTAAGGGATGTGAAGGACTTTCCTATGTGACTAGACACACTTATCTAATGTGCCCAATGGCTGAGATTTGCATTACTTCTGATTTTTCACTTAGGCAACTATCTTTGAATGAATACTTTTACATTTCTGGTCCACCCACCATTATTTCCTGAGAACAAAATTCTGTAAGTGAAACTGTTCTATGGCAAAGGGTACGTACTTCTGTAAACTTTTTTTGCTACATATTTTCAGATTACATTATAAACGAGTTTTAGAGAAATAGGTTCACCAGCAGTTATTAATATTGTTTTTATTTTTGTTTTGGAAAGCATCATGGAGTCCCTGGGGGGTACGAATGGTTAATGTACTAGGTTGCTAACCAAAAGGTTACATGCTTGAGTCCATCCACGAGCACCTAGGAAGAAAGGCCTGGCAATCTACTTAGAAAACCTCAGTCATTGAATCAACTCAATGGCTCTGGGTTTTTGTTTTTTTTTTTTTTTGGTGAAGACCCTCAGAAGCACTATTCTACTGTGACACACATGGGGTCACCATGAGTCAGAGTTCACACTATGGCAACTGGAGTTAAGCTTGATACAGTCATGAAGCAAATTCACTCAATATTTCAAAGTAAGGGGACAAGTGTAGAACACACTTGAATTCCTCCACCGCCCACATTTTGCACAGTGGGATAAGGTGTTTCGTTTCTGGAATGACACATGTGAGCCCTCCAGTTGCCACAGCCCCACTGAGATGTGGTGGAAGAGCCTCCAGTCTGTGGCCAGCCATGTATATGTTATGAGAGGGACAGTTGGTGTCAGATCTGATAAAAAGGTTTGAGAGAGAAGGCCATATGCACTGTAACTGACAAAGGCCTGATTGTTTTCCAGTGTGTCACATCTAAAACTACCAGGCAATGTATGTCTGACATTTAGTCTTCATCTGGAGGAAAACATCACTTCTTCCTTAGCATGTTGTCATGGACTGAATTGTGTCCCTTCAGCAATGTGTATCAACTTGGTTAGGCCATGGCTTCTCGTATTGCATACTTGTCCTCCATTTAAAAATCTGATGTAATTATCTTTCATTTTGTGATGTGTTATAAATTCTCATCTCTGCCTATGGTTGATAAGGCAGAATTAACCAGACCAAAACCAAACCCACTGCCAATGAATTGATTCTGACTCATAGAGACCACTTACAAGAGAGTAGCATTGCCCCATAGGGTTTCCAAGGGTGTAAATCATTATGGAAGCAGACTGCCTCATGTTTCTCTCACAGAGCAGCTGGTGGATTTCGTCCATGTGACATCAGCAATGATATCCTTCCTTCGATCCGAGGGGCTTATCTTCTGGTGCTGTATCAGACAATGTTTCACTGTTATTTATAAGGTTCAAAGTAGCTAATTTTTTCAGAAGTGGACCTGGTCGTGTCCTTCCCAGTCTGTCTTGGTCTGGAAGCTCCTCTGAACCCTACCCACCATGGATGTCCCTGCTGGTATTTGAAATGCCAGTGGCATAGTTTCCAGCATCAAAGTGACATGCAAGCCACTGCAGAATGGTGGACAGAGGCATGAGTGGTGGTGATGTTGTTGTTGTTGTTAAGTGCCGTTGAGTCGTTTCCGACTCATAGCGACCCCATGCACAGCAGAACGAAACACTGCCCGATCCTGCGCCAGCCCCACAATCCAGGCTATACTCGAGCCCATCATCGCAGCCACTGTATCAATCCATCTCCCTGAAGGCCTCCCCCTCTTTCGTCAACCCTCCATCCTACCAAGCATGACATCCTTCTCCAGGGAATGGTCCCTTCTTACAACATGACCAAAATAGGTGAGACGAAGTCTGGCCATTCTTGCTTCCAAGGAGCATTCTGGCTGCACTTCCTCCAGGACAGATCTGTTAGTTCTTTTAGCAGTCCACAGTACTTTCAGCATTCTTCTCCAGCACCACAACTCAAAAGCATCAACTCTTCTTCGGTCTTCCCTATTCA
Source organism: Orycteropus afer afer (assembly GCF_000298275.1). Taxonomy (NCBI): domain Eukaryota; kingdom Metazoa; phylum Chordata; class Mammalia; order Tubulidentata; family Orycteropodidae; genus Orycteropus; species Orycteropus afer. The sequence goes on along the minus strand of NW_006921849.1, from coordinate 1,085,736 downwards.
TTGTCCAGCTCTCACATGCATACCAGGTGATTGGAAATATCATGGCTTGTGTCAGGCGCACCTTAGTCCTCAAGGAGATATCCTTGCTCCTCAGAACTTGAAACAGTTTCTTTGCAGTTGACTTTCCCAATGCTACATGTCGTCTAATGTCCTGACTGCTTCTTCCGTTGGCATCGATTGTAGAACCAAGCAACGTGAATTCCTTGACAATCTCAATCTTCTCTCCATTTATTGTGATGCTGCTCATTGGTCCAGTTGTGAGGATTTTTGTTTTCTTTATGTTGAGATGTAATCCATACTGCAGACTGTATTCTTCAAACTTCATCAGTAGGTGCCTTAAGTCATCCTCACTTTCAGCAAGCAAAGTTGTATCGTCTGCATATCTCAGGTTGTTAATGATTCTTCCTCCAATCCTGATACCACGTTTTTCTTCATATAGTCCAGCTTCTCGGATTATTTGCTCAGCATTTAGATTGAATAAGTGTGGAGAAAGAATACAACCCTGACGCACTCCCTTCTTGATTTTAAACCATGTAGTGTCCCCTTGTTCTGTTCGAACGACAGCCTCCTGGTCAAGGTACAGATTCCTCATGAGTACAATCAAGTGCTCAGGGATTCCCATTCTTCTCAATGGTGATATCCTTTAGTAAATTTTTATTATTGTTGATAACTTAAATTTATAAATTTCTTGCTGAATTTACCCCTCTATCTCCTCTATTATAAATTGATTATTTCCCATTATGTTTTCTGGTTGTTTCTATTTTATAAGAAGGTGATTAACGTTTGGTATATTATTATTGTAACCACAAGCTTCTTGAGTCAATTGTCTGTTTTTTGGGTTTTCAAGTTGACTTTCTTGGGAATTCTAAATAGACAATCTCACCATTTTCAAATAATGGTCATTGGGGCCCTTCATGTGGTGTTTGTACTTTTTATTTGGCTTTCATGTTTCATTGCTTTGGCCATAATTTCCAGAATATTGCTAAATTATTTGTGGTCATGCAGACTGCTGATATTATTTTCTTATTTCTGAATATAAGAAAATTGCCTCTAACAATTCCCAAATGCATAGATTTTACTGTAGGTTGTCATCGTGGGTTAGTAGTGGAGAGGCCAACAGCAGAGATGCCAAAAGCAGAGAGGCCTGTCCTGAGGGGGCCAGCTATGTCCTTAGGGGGTAAAGAGAAGGCCTTTCATGAGAAGACCAAAGGGAGATCTGTCTTGAAGGGGTTCAGAGGAGGCCTGCACAGGCAAGAGGGAACATGCATGGCAGAGAGAAGGGACTGTTTATTTGCATACTTGAGAGGAGCTGAGAGAGTTGTCTTGCACTGAAGAAGGGAGGGGTGCACTCTCTACTTTGAGGAGCCTTCCACACTTTGACCATATGCTTCCTGCTCCTGACCCTGAGTAGTAGCCTGTTGTTCCTGATTCCAAGTTTGTTATCTGTTATTTCTCTAATGAACTCCGTAATTGTAAGTATAGTCTGTGAGTTCTGTGTGGCCATTACAATGGATTACCAAACTCAGCAGAGAAGTAGAGAATGTTATGAGAGCAACAGTTGGTGTCAGATCTGGTAAAAAGGTTTGAGAGAGAAGGTATCTGAGCTGTACCTCATAGGAATCATCTTTGCATTGATCCTGGTTCTTATCTGTAGGAATCTAGACAAGTTTTGATGCTACTATTACCATTTTGCAATACTATACTTTTAATTGACTAGTGTATTCTACTGAAATGTCAACTCTCCTTAACTGAGAGGGTCACACAAGCACTAGTCAAGAGGTACAAAAAGAAGATGGTAGACAAGATGGTGGCCGAGTGAGACACAACACCTTATCCCTCTACAACAAAGACCTGATAAAACAAGCAAAACAAACAGAGAAGAAAATCCTAGATATCTGAACAAAAAGTGAAAGGATAAAGATTTAAGTTTAAACACCAACTGGAAAAACTGAATGAAAGCAGAGTTTGAGGAAAGATTCAGGGTGGAGGCAGCCCACCATCCAGCCCAGCATAAACCAAGCCAAACCAAACTTACTGCCATCAAGTTTATTCTGACTCATAGCGACCCCTCATTGGGTTTCTGAGCTCCATCAGCCCGGCACAATGGGGCCAAACCTGGTGAGAAGAAAGCAACTAGATGGAATCCTCAATAAGACAGAAACACAGTGTAAATCCATCTAAACTGGACCAAGGTGAGTAGAACACATGCTAGAACTAAGGAAGGGAAGTGTTAGAAAGCAGGTTGCAAAATCAGAAACACAGAAATCCACAGAGTAGGGAGGGAACCAGTAAATAGGGGTAGTTTCATCCATCATGGGAACTCTGGTGGTGTAGTGCCTCAGGCCTTTGACTGCTAACCAGAAGACTGGTAGTTCAAGCCAACCTTCCACTCCTTAGAAGGAAGACTGGGCAAACTACTTCAGTAGAGATATGCCTCAGACACCCAAGAATGGGTCACTGAGAGTCCAATTTGACTGGACGACAGTGAATTTGTTTTTGTTTGTTTGTTTGTTTTGGTTATCACTCATCATGTGGAGAGGAGTCCTCTAAGGTGGCAACTGGACACAGTGGGCACCAGCCAGTTCTCTCCACCATTGCTTGAGTCATGGCAGGACTCATATAACTGACTGTACTTACTCAGAAGTGCACTTCCAACAATGCCAGTGAATAATGATCAGAGTTATCCTCTTCTTCCTTTCACATCACATCTTCCTGGTAACCAGTGGTGTGACCACCCTTGCCCCACCCACCTGGAGGACAGTGATGCCTCACCACACTTGATTCACCTGGACTGCATTCCCCTCCCCCTCTGCATGCCCTCTGCCTCCATGGTTAGAGGTGTGACTTCAGCTGCACCACTGATCTTTTGTTTTCTCTCTCTCTCCCATATTCTTTTTTCTTTTCTTTTTTGTCTCTCTTCTTCCTTTTTACTTATTTGGACTTTTTCCTTCCTCTTCTTCTTCCATTAATTTTATTCATTTATATTTTCTTTTTCACTGAAGCAGTGGGAGAGGGACAAGTCCCCACTAGTCAGCCACCACTGCCACACCTGTGACCTAACAATCCGACCTTAGGTGAATGCCACCCTTCACCCTTCACTACTGCACCACTGGCTCAACAGAACCCAACTGACAACACCCACTGATCCTGTCCACAGCTGGTCTACTCAATCAGCATAGACCCACACTCACATTCCCACCCATTACCCAACCCAACTAAACACAGGTAGTGAGAACACCACTGCTTTCAAACGAGCACCTATAGTTGTATGCAAACCTCACACACTCAGATATGTCAAAACAAAACAAAAAATCAAGGCAGAACTAACCAACACACTAACAACAAATGAAGATAATAATACCACAAGGTCTCAGAAACAGCAGACAACATCAAATCAAACAAAGAAACAGGAGAAGATGGCTCAAGCAAGTGACCAAAATGAAGAACCAGGAAACATACCTGAGGCAGAAATGGTAATAGAACTACCTGACAAGGAATTCAAAAGACTTACATAGAGAGAAACCACAAACAAAACCAAGAAAGCTACTGGAAGTAATAGAGGGATTCAGCAAAGTGGCAGGGACAAGATAAACATATAAAATCACTTGGATTCCTCCACATTAACAAGGAGAATGTTGAAAAGGAAATCAAGGAAACAATACCATTTATCACATGAATTAAATGCTTTGGAATAAACCCAACCAGAGATGCAAAAGACTTATCCAAAGAAACTAAAAAAGCAATACTGTAAGAAACCTACAGACCTAAATAAATGGAAGAACATACCATGATCATTGACAGGAAGAATTAACTTTGTGAAAATGACAATATTACCCAAAACACTCAACAGAGCCAATGCAATTCTGATCCATATTTCATCAACATTTTTTAAAAAGATGGAAAAACTAATTACCAATTTTGTATGTAAATGAAAGAGATTGTGGATAAATAAAGTACTACTGAAGAAGAACAAACTAGGGGCCTCACACTTCTCAGTCTCAGAACCCACCATACAGCCACAGAAGTCAAAACAGGCCTTAGTACAATGACAGACATATGGACCAGTGGAAGAGAATCGAGAACCCAGAAGTAAATCCATCTTTCTGTGGACAACTGATCTTCAAAAAAGAGGTGAAATCCATTAAATGGGGGAAAGACAGTCCCTTTAGCAAATGATGCTGGCAAAACTGGGTATTCATTTGCAGAAAAATGAAATAAAGTCCATACCACACCATACACAAAAACTAATTCAGGATGGAACAATGACCTAAATGTAAAACCAAAAAGTTTTCTTCATCAAAGAAAAATAAAGGCAAACTTAGAGTCCTTAATTTATGTCATAAATAGACTATCAAACATAATCATAATGCATAAACAGCAGGTAAAATAGATGACTGGGATCTCCTAAAAACTAAACACTTACATACATCAAAAGACTGCTCCAAAAGAGAAAAAGAAAACTACAGATTGGGAAAAAAATTTGGCAACGACATATCAGAGGGGACTGATCTCTAAAATGTATAGAAAACTTCAACACCTCAACAACATAAAGACAAACAATACCATTAAAAATGGGCAGAAGACACGAAGTGACATTTCACCAAAGAAGACATTTGGGCAGTCAACAAACTAATGAAGAAATGCTCTCAATCATTTGCCATTGTTGTTGTTAGGTGCCGTAAAGTTGGTTTTGACTCATAGTGACCTCATGAAACACTGCCCGATCACCATCCTTACAATCATTGCTGAGTTTGAGTCATTGTTGCTGTCACATTGTCAATCTATCTAGCTGAAAATCTTCTTTTTTACTGACTCTCTACTTACCAAGCGTGATGTCCATCTACAGGGACTGCTCCCTCCTGACAACACATCCAAAGTACAAGAGATGATGTCGTGCCATCCTCACTTCTAAGGAGCATGCTGGTTGTGCTTCCTCCTAGACAGATTTGGTCAGTCTTCTAGCAGTCTGTGGTACACTCAACATTCTTTGCCAACACACAAGTCAAGTGTATTGATTCTTCTGTGGTCTTCCTTATCCACTGTCCACCCGTCACATGTGCATGAGGCTATTGTGACTGTGGCTTGGGTCAAGTGCACCTAAGTCTTCAAAGTGGCATCTTTGTGTTTTAACACTTTAAAGAGGTCTTTGGCAACATATCTGCCCCATGCAATTTATCATCTGATTTCTTGAGTGCTGCTTCCATGGGTGTTGATAATGGATCCAAGTAAAATGAAATCCTTGACAACTTCAGTCTTTTCTCCATTTATCATGATGCTGCTTATTGTTCCAGTTGTGAGGATTATTACTATTATTATTATTATTATTATGTTGAGGTGTAATCCATACTGAAGGCTGTAGTCTTTGATCTTCATAAGTCTTCTTCACTTTCAGCAAGCAAGGATGTTTTGTCTGCATGTCACAGGATGTTAATTTGTCTTCCTCCAATCTTGATGCCATGTTCTTCTTCATATAGTACAGCTTCTCAGATTATTTGATCAGCATACAGCTTGAATAAGTATGGTGAAAGAATACAGCCCTGATGCACACCTTTCCTGATTTTACAGTATGCAGTATCCCCTGGTTCTTTTCAAACGACTACCTCTTAGTTTACATACAGGTTCCTCAAGAGCACAATTAAGTATTCTGGAATTTCCATTCTTCACAATGTTATCCATAGTTTGTTGTGATACACACAGTGGAATCATTTGTGAGTCAATAAAACACAAGTAAACATCTTTCTGGAATTATTTGCTTGCAGCCAAGATTCAACTGACATCAGAAATGATATCCCTTGTTCTATGTCCTCTTCTGAATCCAGCTTAAATTTCTGGTAGTTCCCTGTCTGTGAACTGCTGCAACCATGTTTGAATTATTTTCAGCCTAATTTTCCTTGCATGTGAAATTAATGATACTTGTCTATAATTTCCACATTCTGTTGGAACACCTTTCTTTGGAATGGGCATACATGCAGATCTCTTCCCGTTGGTTGGCCAGATAGCTGTCTTCCAAATTTCTTGGTATAAACAAGTAAATGCTTCCAGTGTTGTGTCTGTTTATTGAAATATCTCAATGGGTATTCCACCAATTCCTGAAGACTTATTTTTCACCAATTCCTTCAGTTCAGCTTGGAGACCTTCCTTCAATATTATCAGTTCTTGATCATTTGCTATGTCTTGAAATGGTTGAACATCACCAATTCTTTTTGGCAATGGGAAGTAGATGAGGGAAAATCACTAACTAGAGAGTTATTAACCTGGGTGAAGGAAAAGGCAATATACAGTAAGAGGGAGGTCAGCACAATATTACCAGGACATAGGAAAACCATGAGATGTGCACAAGAATTACATACACATTTCTGTAATAACAGTAACAACAAACAATAACCTACAAGTGTATATATATACAGACTTGCCAGCTGAACAAGTATGGAAAGTAGAATGAGATTACATCCACCAAAAAACATTGTTGTTAGGTGCCATTGAATTGTCTCTGACTCACAGTGACCCTATGTTCCACATAATGAAACACTGCTTGGTCCTGCATCATCCTCACAATTCTTGCTATACTTGAGTCAATCATTGCAGCCACTGTGTCAATCCATCTAGTTGAAGGTCTACCTCTTTTTCGTTGACTTTATATTAGCCAGCATGACATTCTTCTCCGGGTAGTAGTCCCTTCTGACAACATGACCAAAGTAGATGATACGAAGTCTGGCCATTCTTGCTTCCAAGGAACACTCCTGTTGCACTTCTTCCAGGACAGATTTGTTCATTTTTGGGGCAGTCCATGGTATTTTCAGTATTCTTTGCCAGCATCATAATTCAAAGATGTCAACTCTTCTTCAGTCTTCATTAATCATTGTCCAGCTTTTGCATATATATGAGGCGATTGAAAATACCATGGCTTGGCTTAAGAACACCTTAGTCTTCAAAGTTATATCTTTGTTTCTTAAAACTTACAAGATATCTTTTGCAGCAGATATCAGCATATGGCAGAGGATATTTCTACATACATGTTTGTATTCACTACAAACATATTCAGATATATAGTGGAGCTCACAAGAGCTCTAGTAACGTAGTGCCTAAGGCACTTGACTGTTAACCAGAAGGCTGGTGGTTCAAACCCACCAGCCATTCCTCAGAAGGAAGGTTGGGCAATCTACTTCCGTAGTGATACTGCCTTGGAAACCCACGGAGAGGTCACTATGAGTCAGGTCTGACTCGACGGCACATAACAACAACAACAACAAGTAGAGCTTACAGGGTACAGAACTGTGATAACTCCTTAGCCATAAGAAATAACTTTAGGGAATAAGTTACTGAGCTTGGAGGTTTAAGACAACACTCTTGGGGGACATCTGGATCAATTGGCATAAAATAGTTCACAAAGAAAACGTTCTACATCTTATTGTGGTGATTAGTGACTTGGGTCTTAAATGCTAGTGACTGGCTGTGTAAGATTCAACTATTAGTCTCTCCTCATCTGGAATAAAGAAGAATGGGGAAAATCAAAGACTCAATGAAACACTTAGTTCAACTGACTAATGAACACTGGAGACTGGAACTAGATGGTTCCAGCTACCATTACTGCCCACTCTGATTGGGACCACAGAAGGTTCTAGACAGAATGGGAGAATAATATAAAACAAAATTCAAAATCATAGAAAAAGACTAGACTTACTGGTGGAACTCCTGACACTGTGGTCCTTAGATGTCCTTCTGACCTGTACCTTATCCCACATCTCTGGGGATCACCTTTCAGCTAAATGATACATAGCCTTATAAAGTGAACAAGAACACTCTTGAGGAACATTCTCCATAGGACAATTAACCATAAGAGAGCAAAAGGATAGCGTCTGCTCCAAAACAAAGCTCAGAAGACAAGTAGGGGCAGGAAAGAATGATGAATGGATTTGGGGAATCTAGGAAGGAAATAGGAAGAATACTGTTATATTGAGGGAATTTCCACTGATGGTATGGAACAAAATGTGTATAAATTGTTGATTGGAAAATGAATTTTCTCTGTAAATTTGTACCCAAATTGCAATTTAAAAGAAAAATATAAAGGGCTTAGAGATCAGAATATCTGTTTGTTTGTTTTTTTTAATTAATTATTTGGAATAATAACATTATTAAATATTTTCAGTGCTAATTAACAAAAGAGTAACAAAAATTAAGACAGAGATTACTTAAAATATAGAGAATAAAATTTAAAAAATCCTATCAACACAGCTTATATTTTATATATTTACATGAAACCAAAGGAGCAATTTCTGTTGTTTGTGCATTAGCTTAGCTGTTTATAATTTGATAATGATCACCACGGAACGTTATGTGTCAACTTGGCTAGCCTATAATTATCAGTGGTTTGGCAGAAAGTGTGTATTGCCTCCTATTTTGTGACCTGATTTGAGCAGCCAATCAGTTGGAAAAGGAGTATCCTTGGGGGTGTGGCTTACATTAAAGATATAAAAACAAATGTTCTGGCAAAGTTTGCTCTCCTTGATCCTGGATTTGTCTTCTTGTTCTCTGACCTCTGTCTGGTTCTTGGGAGATGAGAAGTTACCTGCTGCTTGACCTGCAGGTTTTGGATACACCAACTCCTGCAACCCTGTAAGCCAGCAGCATCCTTCTGCTGACCTGAAGATTCTGGATTTGTCAGCCCCTGCAACTATGCAAGTCAGGAGAAGCTTTCAGCCTGCCACCTGGCCCACGAATTTGGGATTTACCAGCCTTTACAATTGTGTGAGCCATTTTCTTGAAGTAAATCTCTCTATACAAGTAATCCCCAACTTACTACATATTCAATTTACACCAAACTGCACTTATGCATGCTTCTTTTTTTTTTTTTTGTACATCCTATCATTAGTGATAAGTAGTACATACAATGTTGCAGCAGATTATTTGCTGATGTTATCATGCACATATGTTCACTGATAGATGTTTATATATAATGTTTCCAACCATCAAAGACAAATAAATTATACTTATAATTATACTGATAATAAAAGGCAATGATAATGCAAAATTTAAAAAAGAGGTTTTGACTTATGTCAGAACAAACTTACAATGGAGCTATTGGAACAGAAGACTGTTGTAAGTCAGAGACTACCTGTATATATTTATATATAAGCTTCACTGGTTTGGTCCTCTAAAGAACCCAGCTTAAGATATTTGGTACCGAAAGTGATTCTGGAGGAATAAAATCTTAAGGATGAGTTTTCCAATTGGCTCTCAACTCTGGTTAAACTTAAAGGCATTGATGACTCTCATTCCAGTAGTGAAGAGGACACTGTTATCCATGAGTGAAGTGGCAGTAGAAATCCATAAAATATCATCACCACTGAATCAGATATTTTTGAGAAACAAGGCTCTGGGTGATCATGTATTTGATACCTTTCAACAGTTCCGACAAATTCAGCTGTTTAGGGATCCTGGTGATTTGGTCCTGTTTTCACTAGACAAACTGGTGAAAGAAAGAGGTGATTTCAGGGCTTTGGGGTCACAGCTATTGTGCCACACAAAAGAGCTTCAAGTTGACACTTGTGACCTGGAAGAAAGCCTTATTTCTTGGAGTAACAGAACTGATATTGCAGAACACCAGACTGAGAGTTTTATCTTACGAGTGCCTAAATTACAATGCCAATTAAATTTCTGACCTTAAATTGTGTCTTAACTAAAAGTGAGGGCATTGATTGGGAAGAAATGAGATCCTGAAACTTGGGATAGAGAGATAACTGCAGATAATCAGAAAGCTAGGGCCATTGAGGCCCTAAATTTGTTGAATCATTCCTGCCAACAGACCCAGCTCTCATATTTCCATCTGAAAAGGTTACTCCATCTTTGATTGCTAAACCACCTTCCCCAGTTAAATAACTATTCCTTCAACCCCATATAACGACATTAACCCAGCTGTGCCTATAGACTATATGTCTGAGATACCCATGGGGTGGTGCTTAAGGTGTTACCTGGGGCATTGCCTGGGACAGAAGCCTTACAAGACACCACTGAATGTTCCCAGGATCCACCCACCACTCGTTTTTGCTTCTAGACCTATAACTAGACTTAAGTCCTAGAAAGTCCCAAGAGATAACATATTATAAGGACCAAATGAGGAGATATGCTACACCCCAAAATAACTGCTTGATTTTTCTAATATGTCCAAACAAAAATCTGGGAGGTGTGTGTGGGAATGGCTATTAAGGGTGCAGGAAAATGTTACAAGGAACATAAAGTTGGGTAAGTCTGAGTTTATTGATTTGGGTTCACTAAGCACCCCTCATCCATAAATTTGTCATATGGTGGTGGCTTTTATGTTGCTGTGAGGCTGGAGGCTATGGCAATGGTATTTTGAATACTAGCAGGGTCACCCATGGTGGACAGGTTTCAGTGGAGCTTCCAAAGTAAGACAGACTTGGAAGAAGGAAGGGGCCATCCACTTCTCAAAGGATTGGCCAGTGAAAATCATATGAATAGCAGTGAAACACTGTCTGGTATAGTAATGGAAAACTTTATGAATAGCCCTGAAACATTGTCTGATATAGTGCTGGAAGATGAGTCTTTCTGGTCAGAAAGCACTCAAAATATGATGGGGGAAGAGCTGACTCCTCAAACTAGATTTGACCTTAATGACATGGATGGAGTAAAGCTTTGGGGGCCTCCATTTGCTGATGTGGCATGACTCAAAATGAGAAGAAACAGCTGCAAACATCCGTTAATAATCAGAACATGAACTTCACAAAGTATGAATCTAGGAAAATTGGAAGTTGTCAAAAATTAAATGGAATGCATAAAGATCAATATCCTAGGCATCAGGGAGCTGAAACGAACAGGCTTTGACCATTTTGAATCAGACAACCACATGATTTACTAGGCCAGAATAACAAATTGAAGAGGAATGGAGTGGCATTCATCATCACAAAGAAGGTTTCAAGATCTATCCTGAAGTACAATGCTGTCAGGGATAGGATAATATCCATATGCATACAAAGAAGAGCAGTTAATACTACTATTATTCAAATTTACACACCAACCACCAAAGCCAAAGGTGAGGAAATTGAAGATTTTTACCAACTTCTGCAGTCTGAAATTGACCAAACATGCAATCAAAATGTATTGATTATTGCTGGTGATTGAAATGCAAAAGAAAGAAATGATTTCAGGGCTTTAGGGAAACAAAGAAGTTGGAAACAAAGAAGAAGCACCAATATTTGGAAAATATGGCCTTGGTGATAGAAATGACGCCAGAGATCACATGATAGAATTTTGCAAGAGCAATGACTTATTCATTGCAAATACCCTTTTTTCAACAACATAAACAGTGGTTAAACACTCGGACCTTGACAGATGGAATACACGGGGATCAGACAGACTGCATCTGTGTAAAGAGGCAATGGAGAAGCTCAATATCTTCAGCCAAAATAAGGCCAGGAGCTGACACTGGAACAAACTATCAACTGCTCATATGCAAGTTCAAGTTGAAGCTGAAGACAATTAAAACAAGTCCATGAGAGCCAAAATATGATCTTGAATACATCCCTCCTGAATTTAAAGAATAGATTTGATGCATTGAAAACGAAGGACCAAAAACCAGAGGAACTGTGGGATAACTTCAAGAACGTTATCCATGAAGGAAGCAAAAGGTCACTAAAAAGATGAGAAAGGAAGAAAAGACCAAAATGGATGTCAGAGGAAACTCTGAAAGTTGCTCTTGAATGGAGAGTAACTAAAGCAAGTGGAAGACATGGCAAGATAAAAGAGTTGAACAGCAGATTTCAAAGAGCAGCCTGAGAAGACAAAGCCAATTATTACAATGAAATGTGCAAGGACCTAGAGTTAGAAACCCAAAAGGGAAGAACACTCTCAGCATTTCTCAAGCTGAAAGAACTGAGGAAAAGATTCAAGTCTCGAGTTGCAATATTGAAAGTTTCTGTGGGGCAATTATTGAATGATGCAGGAAACATCAAAAGAAGATGGAAGGAATACACAGAGTGTCTGTACCAAAAAGAATTGGTCAATGCCCATGTATTTCAGGAGGTGGCATATGATCAAGAACCAATGATATAGGAGGAAGAAGTTGAAGCTGCACTGAAGGAATTGGCAAAAAAAAAAAAAAAAAACCTCCAGAAATTGATAGAATACCTACTGAAATGTTTCAGCAAACACATGTCACACTGGAGGCACTTTTTCATCTATGCCAAGAAATATAGAAGAGAGTTACCTGGCCAACTGACTGGAAGAGATCTTCATTTTTGTACCTATTTCAGTGAAAGGTGATCCCACAGAATGTGGAAATTATAAAACAATACCATTAAAATCACACACAAGTGAAATCTTACTGATGTTAACTCAAAAATGGTTGCAGCCAGGGAGATTCAATCAGTCTTTGCTATCTTGAAAATGGAGGGGACCACGTGCAAAGGACCTGGGAGCAGCTTCTAAGTGCCAAGAGAGGCCTGTGGCTAATAACAAGGAAACAGGAACCTCAGACCTATGACTACAAAGAACTGAATTCTGCCATGACCTGAAGGAGCTTGGAAGTGGATTCTTTCCCAGAATTCCCTGATACATGTCCATCCAGCTCAAATCTTTATGTAGTTTTGTGAGACCCTAAGAAGAAAGCTCATCCAGACTTCTAACCTACAGAACTGTGAGATATTAAATGAGTAGCTAAGCCACTAAGTGTGTGGTGATTTGTTAGGCTGCAGTAGAGAACAAATACACCTGGCATGCCCTACCTTTTCCTGTCTGTCCATGAAGTCTTATTTTGTTTATATCATGAGAGGCATTTTGGCTTAGTGGTTCAGTTCTCAAACCACAGAAAGACAGACCTGGGATACAATTTTTCATCCAGGACTTCTGGTAAGATGGAGGAAGAGGCAGACAAGCAACACAGACCCTCTTCAACAAAGAAAAGAAAAACCAATTGACAGAGATACAGAAGATAATCCTGGAACCCTGAGCTTTGAATGGAACTATACAGAAGTGGATTAGACACCATCTAGTGGAAAAACCTGAACAAAAACAGGACCTAAAAACAGGCTCTGTTTGCCAGAGTTGGCAAGGACATACAAGAGGATGACAAAGCCAAGGAGACAGGTCATGAGTGTATAAGTGCAGTCAACTAGTGAATAGAGGAACACAGCACAGTACCTTGCCTGCATAGATAACATACAAACAAAAGAAAGAAAATGAAATTTGTGTGCAAGTTATTCCAACATACAATCACCAATTAAATATAAACACAAAAATGTCACAATTGCTCAGAGACAACAGAGCATAACAGTCCACACAAAGAAGCAAGATAAAGCAGGAGAAACAAGGGACAAGATACAGACCCAAAACACATCCCTGAGGAAGATGCAGCACTGGAACTTCCTGACAAGGAATTCAAAAGAATTATATTTAGGTATCTTCAAATGATTGAGAGATAGACAAAGGAAAACACAGACAAAACCCTGGAAGAATTTTGGAAGAAAATACAAGAACAAAATGA
>NW_006921849.1:1067460-1071256 GCF_000298275.1 Orycteropus afer afer | reverse complement strand
AGACTGTTCTAAACTTGGGAAGAAAACTATAAATCACAGGGTAACCTCAAAGAAAAATGATAAACCTTCACATCAAAATAAAAAAGAAGACCAGCATAAATATTCAGCAAATACTAAAACAACAGCAATGAAAGAAGTGATAACATGATCATAAATAAAATGAGTTCAGCATAGAAAATTATATGGAACAAAGAAATTGACACAATGAAAAAGCATATGACAAAAATGACAGCAACAAATTAATTTCCTGATAATTACATATCTGGCAAGGAATTTATCTCTATGATTGATGGAAAACTCCAACACCTCAACATCAAATAAATTAACAATCCAATTGAAAAATGGGCAATGACATTTCCCAAGGAGGATATTCAGGTGGTCAGCTAATACATGAAAAGATGCTCACAATCATTGGCCATCAGAGAGATGTAAATCAAAACAATAATGAGATATACCATCTCATCCCAGCACTGATGGCAAGGTTCAATGAGACAGAAGATAACAAATGCTGGTGGGGATGTGGAGAGATTGGGACTCTCATACACTGCTTGTGTGACTGTGAAGTGACACAACCACTGTGAAAAGCAATATGCCGATTCCTTAGAAAGTTGGAATTGAAGATACCATTTGACCCAGCAATCCCATTACTAGGTACATATCCTAGAGAAGTGAGAACCAGGATAGGAACAGATACATGCACACTCCTGTTCATCACAGCACTATTTACAATAGCAAAAAGATGGAAACAACCTATGTGCCTCTCAGCGGAAGAGTGGATGACCAAACTGTGGTACATACACATACTGGAATGCCTATGCAGCACTAAAGAATAATGTAGAGTCTGCAAAACACCACATAATATGGATGAACTTGGAGGATATTATGCTGAATGAAATAAGTCAATCACAGAAGGACAAATATAGTATTAGTTTGTTGTTGTGGAGGGTCAAGGAAAGGTTTATATATGGAGGGAAACTTTCTTTGTTGGTTGCCAGGGGCAGGAGAGAAGGGGAGGGAACATTGCCAAAAATAAAATAAAAAATAAATTGGTTGCAGCTATGTATTGACGGGGAATTTGCAGAGATGCAAGCTGGATTCAGAAGAGGATGTGGAATGAGGGATATCATTGCTGATGTCAGATGGATCTTGCCTAAAAGCAAAGAATGCCAGAAAGATGTTTACTTGTGTTTTATTGACTATGCAAAGGCATCAGACTGTGTGGATTATAACAAATTATACTTAACACTGAGAAGAATGGGATTTCCAGAGCACTTAATTGTGCTCATGAGGAACCGGTACATAGAAAAGGAGGCTGGTCGAACAGAACAAGGGGATAGATACTACATGGTTTAAAATCAGGAATGGAGTGTGTCAGGGTTGTATCCTTTCCCCACACTTATTCAATCTGTATGCTGAGCAAATAATCTAAGAAGATGGACTATATGAAGAATGTGACATCAGGATTGGAGGAAGAGTCATTAACAACCTGCGGTATGGAGATGCCACAATCATGCTTGCTGAAACTGAAGGTGACTTGAAGCACATACTGAGAAGATTAACAATTACAGTCTGCAGTATGGAGTACATCTCAACATAAAGAAAATGAAAATCCTGACAACTGGACCAATAAGCAGTATCACAATAAATGGAGAGAAGATTGATGTCAAAGATTTCATATTACTTGGTTCTACAATCAACACCAAAGGAAGCAGAAGTCCAGAAATCAGATGATGAATTGCACTGGGCAAATGTGCTGCAAAAGACCTCTTTAAAGTGTTGAAGAGCAAAGATGTCTCTTTGAAGACTAAGTAATGCCTAACCCAAGCCATGTTATTTTCAATCCCCTCATATACATGTGAAAGCTGGACAATGAATAAGGAATATTGAAGAAAAGGTGATCCTTTTGAGTTGTGGTGTTGAAGAATACTGAAAATACCATGAACTTCCAAAAGCAGGAACAAATCTGTCTTTGGAGAGAAGTGCAGCCAGAATGCTCCTTGCAAGTGAGAATGGCTAGACTTGGTTTCACCTACTTTGGTCATGTTATCAGAAGGGAACTATTCCCTGGAGAAGGATATCATGCTTGGTAAAGTGGAGGGTCAGAGAAAAAATGGGAAGGCCCTCAATGATATGTATTGACACAGTGGCTATAACAATTGGCTCAGGTATGGCAAGGATTGTCAGGCTTGCTTAGGACCAGGCAATATTTCATTCTGTTGTGCTATGAGTCAGAACCTACTCTACGGTACTTAACAACAACAACAACAAAAAGCACAGATTCTTCATTCAATTTTCAATTTAAGAAGTTAGAAAAAGACCCAATAGTTTATTTGGTTGGTTGACTGAAGCGTGTACTAAGTGGTAGCCTGCACTACCATATCAAAATCAAACTCACTGCCGCCAAGCCAGGTCCAACCCATAGCAACCCCTCCTTGGGTTTCCAAGGTGGTACGACCCCTCCTTGGGTTTCCAAAGTGGTATCACTACGGAAATAGATTGCCCAACCTTCCTGCTAGAGAGTGGCTGGTGGGTTTGAACCTCCAGCCTTCTGGTTAGCAGTCAAATGCCTTAGGCAGTACGCCACCACAGCTCCTAGCCTGCACTAAGCCAAGTTGAAATGCCATACCTGCCTTGGTATACTGTAGAAGAAGGTGTCCAATGGCTTAGGGAAATTTGCATTATAGTGGACCCACACATCCACCAAAGAGTATCCAGAGAACACACCTTTCACCACACTGTGGGGAACAAATTTGTGAATAGAGTGACAGCAGCCTTGAAGACTGATGTGCTTTTCAATCTGTGTAGGTCACATTTGACAGTGGGAACTGCCCTAACTGAATTAAGACACCTAACTACA
Organism: Orycteropus afer afer; assembly: GCF_000298275.1. Lineage (NCBI taxonomy): Eukaryota > Metazoa > Chordata > Mammalia > Tubulidentata > Orycteropodidae > Orycteropus > Orycteropus afer. Next base: position 1,068,399 of record NW_006921849.1, on the reverse strand, counting down.
ACGGGGCTGATTGAACCTGAGATGGCTGTTTGTACCAGCCTGCCATAAGTTACAATCAGCTCAGTGTCAACTAACAACAACCTTTTGTGTTGCTTCCTTTAGAAATTTCTTAGGTCAGGTTCTCTGAGAAGCATATGCCCCAAAAGACAGAGATGCAAAAGCCTTATTAGGGGAAGTGTCAATGAAAGAAAACTGAGAGGGACCTGGGAGAAGCAAGAAGAGCTGTCAGATCAGTACATGCATCTGGCCACCCTAAAGGAGAGATGGAAAGGATGGTAGGGTTGAATGGAAGAGTCTTAATCGAAATGCAGTTTTAAGAGAACTCCACAGATACAGTGGAGAGTATTCAAGCCTAAGTTGCCCATCGCAGGAGTTCTGTATCTCCTAGCAATGGACTTGCCTTCATACCCTGCTATGTTTAGTCATAGGCTGGAGCAGCTATGGAGGAGTGGCCTCAGCTCTAAAGTAAGGGTGGACTTCAGAGCTCAGCGGCTGGGCTGTCAGTCAATTACACTCCTAGCACTCCAAGATCTAAAAGGGGAATTTTGTGGCCACTTAGAGAAGAGATCCTTATAAAAGGATTCTAGGTCCTAAAGGCCAGACCCAATTGTAAACATTTTGAATATTCTTACAAAGTCCTCTGGGGAGCTGGCTGTGACCAAAAAGTGACCACAACTTTGCCCCTTGTCATCTCTACTATACACTTGGGAATTCTGATCATTCACATAAACGTATAGGGCAATTATCTGCCAACCCTATACATATTCTTGGATACACTACCCATTTCATAGACATACATAATCGTTTAGCCTGTCCACCCACTTATTCATCCATTTACCCATGTTTGCCTTCACTGACAATGCAGTACTATATGTGCAAAAGGGTTCATCTTTGTTGTCTGTACCTCCCATGTACCTCTCTATGTCTTTCTCATCCTCA
>NW_006921849.1:1038315-1054726 GCF_000298275.1 Orycteropus afer afer | reverse complement strand
ATATATATATATATATATATATATATATGAGCTGTGGTGGCGTAATGCCTAAGGCATTTGACTGCTAACCAAAAGGCTTTGCCACCAGCTACTCCTCAGAAAGAAGATTGGGCAATCTACTTCTGTAGAGAAGCCACCTCAGAAACCCAAGGAGGGGTTTCTGTGAGTTGAATGGACTCAATGACAGTGCGCTTTATATGTATACATATATGTATAAATGGGAGCTCTGGTGGTGTAATGCCTAAGGCACTTGACTGCTAACCAGAAGGCGGTGGTTCAAACCCACCAGCCACTCCTCAGAAGGAAGACTGGGCAATCTACTTCCATAGAGATACTGCCTTGGAAACCCAAGGAGGGGTCACTATGAGTTGGCTCTGACTCCATGGCACATGATAACAACAACATACATATACATATACATAAACCAAAAAAAGCAAACTCACTACCATCAAATCCATTCGACTCATAGCAAGCCCTCCTTGGGTTTCTGAGGTGGTATCTCTATAGAAGCAGATTTCCCAACCTTCCTTCCAAGAAGTGGCTGGTGGGTTTGAACCCCCAGCCTTCTAGTTAGCAGTCAAATGTCTTAGGAGCTATGCCACCACACCAGAGCTCCCATGTACATGTATATATATATATATATACATATGGAACTCTGGGGCATGCTGTGTAGGACATTTGACTGCTAACCAGAAAGTCTGAAGTTCAAACTCACTAGCTACTGTGTGGGAGAAAAATGAGGCAATCTATTTCCATAAAGATTTTGAGTCAGAATCAACTTGATGGCCGTAGGTTTGGTGTTTTTTGGTGTGTGTGTGTGTGTGTGTGTGTGTATCTTTCAGTAACCCAAGTGTTCTGCTTACCTAGTGCCACTCTGACAAGAGTATACCACAAATAGGATGGCCTTAACAAACAGTTTATTCCTCTACAGTTTGGAGGCTTTAAGTCCAAGTTCAAAGTGCCAGGCTACAGGGGCTGTGTGAAAGCCCCTCAACTTTGGGCTTCAGCTTTGCCTCCTGCTCCCAGCCCACTGGAGCTAGAGGATTTTCTTCACTTAGACAGCTTCTGGCTGCTGAGACTGACAAGCCCAAGGTTGACAAGTAAAATGGCACAGTCCCAATGTTAGCAAACCACACAGCAGGCCATTGACTCAAGTCCATTGAAGTCCCAAGATTGGCAGAGCATGGCAGGCTGCTGAACAATGACATGGCTACATGCAGGGTTCAAGCATTCCATAAGCTAGAGACCGTTCCCAAGACTGTTTCTTATATACAGGAAGCAGACTGCATACCCAAAGTAGCTTCTCAACTGCTCCAGTAGATTCTACCATGGAGTAAATTACCAGTCTCACCATGGAGAATAACTATACTCAGCTGCCCAGACACTCAACCAGGCCCAGCCAAGTTGACACACAAACATAACCATGACACCAAGTGTCTTTAAAAATCTTTTTTTTTTTTTTAATTGTGCTTTTGGTGCAAATTTAAAGAACAAAGTTTGTTTTACGTTCAACATTACATGCACATTTAGTTTCACTCCCCATTTACCATCCCCAACCCTAACTCAGTCTCCTCCCGTCCCTGCCCAGTAATGCTCCCCTGTGCCCCTCATAGTTATGCACTAAAAAGGAGTCATTCTTAATGTAATAGACGCTCAGCAAGTTATTGTTGGATTCATACATGAATTAAACAATTTTACATCATTGCCCTATCCTGGAGAATCTACAAGATTGAAACTTATTGGGTTTTTAGTCTTGGGACCTTCTTTTTCTTCTCTGAGTCCCCTTTCATAGTTGAGTTCTTGATCCTTTTATCAGGGTCTTTGCACTTATTGGCTATTCTCCCTACTTCTTGTTGTCCAGATTTGTCACCTATTCGATTTTTCACTGTCAGAATAATTTTCTTGAAGCCCACTTCTGAATGCTACCCACCCCTGGCCAGAAACCTTCTAAGAGCTAGTAAAATATAAACTATCAGTGTGGAATTTACATGATACGGCCCTATTCATGTTCCCAAACATCCCTCATCATTGAGATACTGAGGAAGACTACCACAGTGCACAGCAAAATGAGATGGACAAGCTATTTTCCTTTCAAATAAAGCTAAATGCTCTCATTTGAAAGGATTGTATGTTATTTTAAGATTATGTCTTCCCTGCCTTTTTAGTAGTGAAATGTTCTTTGTTTAAGAAAATGATAGTAGTAATATATAGTTTTTCCACGAGTGGAAAACAAAAAGTTGGCAACTTTATGAAATATTTTTAAAAATATGCTAATTCATGAAAAATTGACTCCAACATGTTTTGATCACAACCTTATTAGGAAAACAAATTGTACAACTGGTCACAAAGTGTGCATATTAATGTTTTTTTTTTTTTTTTTTTTTTAATTTCAAAGCATTAGATATCCCTAAAATTGGAATTTTCAAGAATTAGATGTGGATGAAATAAATAACATTATTTTATTTCTTAAAGGTAGAGTTTTAGGAAGCTCTTACTAAAATTACTATGCATATATGTTTAATGAGAACAATGTGTTTGAACATTCTTTACTCCTTTGGTAAATCATGATTTAACACATGGATATAGCAATTGAAAATCAAATACTAAGTTAAATTTACTTCAATACTTAATTTTTATAGTTGTCATGGCTGAAAAGCTACCTTAGGAAAGCACATATCATGCAATATATACTTAGGAAGAAGTTTATGGTTATTGACAGAGATATAAAAATTCATATTTCAAACAGTGTTCTTGAAGAGTGAAGAAAATGAAAGATGTCAGGACACAAGCAATCCAAAGGACTAATGGACCATGTGAACCCCGGCTCTCATGATCCCAAGACCAGAAGTAGCTGGTGCCCGGGTACCACTGCTAACCACTTTGAAAGGGCTCACAATAGAAGGTCCTGCTGGATAAAGAAAAATGTGGACCAAAATTCAAAATAATGAAAAAGACCAGGGTGAGTGGTCTGATGGAGACTAGAGGAGCCTCCAAGACTGTCGCTCTTAGACGCCCTTCAAGCCTAGGACTGAACTGACCCCTGTGGCTCAATTTTCAGTCATATGATAGACAGGTCCATAAGATGAACAGCAATACCTGGGAGGCACACAGTCCTTAGAACATCAACCAGAGAAGACGAAAAGGGCATCAGCAGCATCTGCCAGGGAGAAAGCTCAGAGGCAGGAAGAGATAGGAAAGAAGCACAGATGGAAACTGCAAACAACAGGGAGGAAGCAGGAAGGGCGCTGCTCCATTGTGGGGATGCAATCAATGTCACAAAACACCAAGTGCGTGTATTGTTGAATGGGAACCAATTTCCTCCGTAAAACTGAACCCAAATCACAATAAAAAGGTGTTTTAAGATATAGCATTCTTGCCAATGTCAAATTTGGAGTTCAACAATGTCAAATTTGGAGTTCAACAGATGCGTAGTTTTATATATATATATATATATATATACACACACACACACACATATATGTATATATATTTCCATCTCATATATAGAACTGATGCAGGACCAGGTTATAGCCAGTTAAACATTAGTAAAATTTACTTTGCTTTTAATCTTTTGGTATATAAGTCAATATTAGAAAATAACCATTAAGCAAATACCAGAGTAATAAATTGTTGTAAGAAAAGGACCACTGAGGAATGCTAAAATGAGAGAGCAAAATTATTAACAGACTATTTGCAATATCTCAAAATCTCTCCCCACAGTATACTTTTTCATCACTGAAGGACAGATAAGCATGTTACCTTGGACCTGAAAGACACCACCCTAACCAAGTGATCAAAGTCAGTACTACCAGAAATAAGACACATTAGCATCACACAGCACCTAATGTGATGCACCAGGAAGGGCACAACATCACTTTTGTGATGTGGTTGTTGTTGCCAGGTGCCTCTGAGTTGGTTCTGACTTGTAGTGACCATATGTACAACAGAAGGAAACACTGCCTGGTCCTGCACCATCCTCACAATCTTTGCTCTACTTGAGTGCATCATTGTAGAACTGTGTCAATCCATCTTATTGATGGCCTTCTTCTTTTGCACTGACCCTCTATTTTACCAAGCATGATATTCTTCTCCAGGGAGTAGTCCCTCCTCACAACATGATAAAAGTGGTGAGACAAGTTCTGGCCATTCTCACTTCCTTCTGTGATACTCTTGTTCATCTAAATAACTCAATGTAATCATGATGAAACACAAGGCAAACTAAAATTGAGGAACATTCAAAAAAATAACTGACCAGTATTCCTCAAAAGTGAAAATCAAGGAATTATTAGATTGAAGCAGATGATGAAAACATGACAACCAAATCTGTGTGGGATCTTGAACTAAATTCAAGACCAGAAAAAAGACATTAATGAGGAAGCTGGCCAAATTCAAATTAGTTCTGTAGATTGGTTAATAACATTGTAACAATGTTAATTTCCTGTTTAGCTATTTGTCTTCTATGTAAAATGTTACCATTGGCTGAAACTGGGTGAAGGGAAGACAGGAACTCTCTGGACTATTTTCACAAAATTATTTCAAAATATACAAAGTTAAAAACAAAAACAAAAACATACTAATAGAAGTTGTAGGTGCTCTGGTTACACAGTGGTTAAAGCACTTAGGTGCTAATCCAAAGGCAGGGAGTAGTTTGAGCTTTCCAGTGCCTGGTGATCTGCTCCTTAAAAATTTGTGCATTTTTACTCAATCCTGGTCTTTTTTAATGTTTTTTAAATCTCGTTCCACAGTTGTTCTTTCACTCTATCCAAGACCCTCAATTGTGATCCCTTTTCAAGTGATTGGCTTTGATAGCCAGATCCCATCTAGTTCTGTTCTCAAGGTCTTATAGGCTGAAGTTTTCATGATTCTTTAGTACGTTGGACTAATTTGTGTGTTTGAATTTCTTCTCTCTTTTTTGCTCTAGATGAGGCGAGACTGAGGATTGCATCATGGCTGGACATCTGCAAGCTTTTAAGACCCCAGTTGCTACTCATGAACGTAGGATATAGAACAGTATTTTTGTGTCCTATGTTGTGCCAATTAAGCTTGGTATCTCCCGTGACCATGATCCTGAGTCCACAGCTCCAATGACTCACTCTCTCAAGGCACTTAGTTGTGGCTAAGAAGTTGTGCTAATTTTGTCCTTTGTTAGCTTTATACTGTGTGTGGACATCTTTGTAGCACACACAAATGCATTCATAGGAATATCGTCTGCCAAACCTATGTATGGTCAGTGTTATATTCTCATTTATCCACCCATACCTGATTTTCATGACTGTCTATTTGTATATCCACCCATAGATTAGTGTTTGCTATTACTGATAATAACGTATTGTGTAGGTGATAATACTTACTTGTATTGTCTGTGATTCCTGTATACCTTTATGTGTCTTCTGTTTCCTTAGTGATATTGTGCTGGTCACATGCTTTTGTTATATTGCCTTTCCCTTCACCCAAATCAGTTTTTTTTTTTTTTTTTTTACAAAGAGTCTTATATGGCCAACCTGAGTTTTAGTCTTAGCATCAGTGCTGAAGGATAAGAGTATATGGACTATCTGGGTAAGACTAAGATGAACATATTCTCACTCAAAAATGTTCTCTGGTGGAACTAGGTTGTCCTGTGTGTTCCTGACGTCGGTGTGGCCTCTTATCATTTTCCTCTTGCTCCCAAGGGTCACTGGGGGATAGATGGAAAGATAATCCAGTCAAAATCCTTTCCATGTCCGATTATAATTGCCTTGCAATACTAATGTACACTTTATTGATTAACTTTGAAGCTCCTTCTTGAAAATGTAAAATATATTTCAGTATGCAACGAAATGCTTCAAATATTGACTACACACACTTACCAATTACCTTCAAGCCCACTCCAAGTCATGGCAACCCATGTGTGTCAGAACAGAACTGTGCTACTCAGAGTTTTCAAGGGATGATTTCTGAGAAACAGATCTTCAGCCCTCTCCTCTGAGGCACCTCTGTGGGGAAACTCAAATCTCCAATATTTTAGTTAGCAACCGAACACTTAACTGTTTGCACCACATAAGGATTCTAAATATTCACTAAAACCAAAAAACCAAACCCACTGCCGTGGAGTCAAACCCGACTCATAGCAACCCCTCCTTGGGTTTCTGAGGCGGTATCACTGTGGAAGTAGCTTGTCCAACTTTCCTTCTGCTATATCAGAAATATATAGGCTACTCACTTATCTTTATGTTGGGCATAAATATTGCTGGTCATCTTAGACAGAGAAATGCTCAGTTCCCTTTTTTTATTTAAAAGGAAAACTTGTGGATCACCACATTTCTCCCGTTTACTGAGTGACATTAATTTTGCATTTGGAGTATTTATCATATTAGTGTATTTTCTAAGACAAATGAAAATGTTCACATTCTCTTTTAGCGCATGACATAAATGGCAACAGTATTGTCTTAGAATTCCAGGAAGTGTCAAGCTTCAATAGTCACTGCGGTCAGTGACCCAGATCATAGATTGTATTCCCTGAGAGCAAGACATTCTTCTAAGCTTCAAATGCTGAAGACATTTCCCTTTTGTTTTTGAGGTCTCCATACTAGCTTCATTGTGTTATCTCTTGATATGCCACACTCGGACATAATCCAGTTTTGTTGTATATGGATTTTGATGCATCAGTTTCAGTAATTTAAAAGACAAGCTCATTTTGCACTTTTTTCTTTCCAAGGTATTTACTATAGGAAGATTTGAGCCATTTGTCTTTGCCACATATAGAGCCCTGCTTAAAATATTGTGATGCTGAACAATTGCCCCAGGTCCATGTGTTGGGGTTTTAAAGGTGGTGGCAACAGAGGCAAGGGAGTTCCTGCTCAAGAAATTAGTTAGTGACTCAACAGGAGAGAAACAGTGGCCTTCCAAGGTGGTGTGGCCAGTAAGTGGTAAACAGGAAGTGACCCACACATCTCCATATCCAGAATATGATTGCTCATTTGGAATTACATAAGAAAACAAACAAACAATATTAAACCGATTAATTGAGGACATATAACAAAACACAGCCTGATCCTGCACCATTCTCACCATCACCATGTGGGACTGATCTCTCCTGATAACATGCCCAATGTAAGACTCAACATCTACACTTATAAGGAACATTGTACGTGTGCTTTTACCAAGACAGCTTTGTTTGTTCTCCTGGCAGTTCATGGTATAGTTGATATTCTTTGTCAATATCATAATCCAAATGCATAAATTCTTCTTCATGTCCAGTGACAATGCATATGAGATCACTGAAAATACCATGGCTTTGGTCAGGTGAACATTAGTCTTCAAAGTGACATCTTGGCTTTTGCTAACTTTAAAGATGTCTTTTGCAGCATATTTGCCCACTGAAATATGGTGTTTGACTTCTTGACTGCTGCTTCCATGAGCATTGATTGTGGATACAAGTAAAACAAAATCCTTGAGAACTTTAATTTTTTTCTCCATTTATCATGATGTGGCTTATTGATCCACTTCTGAAGATTTTTGTTTTCTTTATGTTGAGGTATAATTCATACTGAAGGCAGTAGTCTTTGATCTTCATCAGGAAGTGCTTCAAGTCATGTTCACTTTTATCAAGTAAAATTGTGTCATCTTCATATCTGCAGGGTGTTAATTAGTCTTCCTCCATTCCTGATGCTACATTCTTTTCATGTAGTTCAACTTTATTATTTGCTCAGCATACAAATTGAATAAATGTAGTGAAAGGATAAAACCCTGATGTAGACCTCTCCTGATTTTAAACCATGCAGTATCCCCTTGTTCTGTGCAAACAACTGCCTCTTAGTCTATGTACATTTTTGCACGAGCACAGCTAAGTGTTCTGGAATTCTCGTTTGTTAGGATGGGTTCTCTAGAGAAGCAAAACCAGTGAAAGTTATAAATATGTATAGAGATAGACTTATCTCAAGGAAATGGCTCACAAGGTTGTAGAGACTGGCAAGTCCTAAGTCCACGGGTCAGATGTCAGGCTGAAAGCTTCTCCTGACTCACATGGCTGCAGAGGCTGACAAACCTGAGAGCCATTGGTAAGATGGCAGACTGCTGCCTAACAGGCTGCAAAGGCTAACAATCCCAAGATCAGCATGCAATATGGCAAGCTACTGGTTCAAGCCCAAAGAACCAGAGATCAGAAAATGATAAACCAGATCCAGGATCTAGATTGAGCCAAAAGCCACAACACTGGACCAGAGCATCCATATATATTGGAAGCAGGCCACACCCCTGAAGAAACTCCCTTCCAACTGATTGGCAGCTCATAGCAGATCTTATCATGGAGTTGGTTACATTATACCAATTGTCTTCATGGGAGATGACTACATGATAACTGCCAAGCCACTGAAAATCAAGGCCCAGCCACGTTGACACAAACTTGACCATTTTACCATTCTTTGAAATGTTATCCATAGTTTGTTGTGATCCACACAGTTGAATGCCTTGCATAATCAACAGAACAGCTACAAAGCTTTTTGGTATTTTCTGTTTTCAGCCAAGATCCACCTGACATCAAGAAATGATATCCTTTATTTCATGTCCTCTTCTAAATGTGGCTTAAATTTCTGGAAGTTCTCTGTTGATCTACAGTTTCAATCATGAAATTGATTCGTATTGGCCACTTTGAAACCAACAATCATTGTCTACTATGCCAGGAATGACTAATTGAAGAGGAATGATAGTGCATTCACTGTCAAAAAGAATAATTTGTAATCTATCCTGTGTAATATAACACTGTCAGTGATAAGATAATATCCATACACCTACAAGGAAGAACAGTTAATATGACTATTATTCAAATTTCTGTACCAATCACTAATGCCAAAGATGAAGAAATTGAAGATTACCAACTTATGCAGTCTGAAATTGATCAAGCATGCAATAAATGCATCTATAAGTACTGGTTAGTGGAATGCAAAAGTTTCAAACAAAACAGAAGGGTCACTAGTTGAAAAATAAAATGTTGGTGGTAGAAACACCACCAGAGGTCACATGATAGTATTTTGTAGGACCAAGGACCTATTTATTGGAAATACCTTTTTGCAACAACAGAAATGGTGAATATAATTGCAGCTCTCACCAGACAGAATACACAGGAGTCAAATCAACTACATCTGTAGAAAGAGATGATAGAGATAGTCAGGATCATCAGTCATAACAAGGCAAGGTGCTGCCTGTGAAACAGACTATCAATTGCTCATATGCAAGTTCAATTTTAAGCTGAAGAAAATGAAAACAAGTCCATGAGATACAAAGTAAAATCTTGAGTATACATCTCTGAATTTAGAGACCATCTCAAGAACAGATTTGACACATTGAACACTAATGACCAAAGACCAGATGAGTTGTGGGATTACATCAAGGACATCACACATAAAGAAAGCAAAAGGTCATTAGAAAGATGGAAAAGAAAGAAAATACTAAAATATTTGTCAGATGAGACTCTGAAACTTATTCTTCAACATGTTATTGTTGTTGTCAGGTGCCATCAAGTTGCCTCCAACTCATAGTGACCCTATGCACAGCAGAATGAAACACTGCCCCGTCCTGTGCCAGCCTCATGATCCTTGCTATACCTGAACCCAATACCTGCAGCCACTTGTCTATCCATTTCCTTGAGGGCCTTCCCCTTCTTCATTACCTTCCACATTACCAAACATTCTATCTTTCTCCAGGGAATGGTTCCTTCTGACAACATGACCAAAGCAGGTGAGATAAAGTCTGGCCATTCTTGCTTCCAAGGAGTATTCTGTCTGCACTTTCTCCAGGATAGATTTGTTAGTTGTTTTAGCAGTCCATGGCACTCTTAGCATTCTTCTCCAACACCACAACTCAAAGCATCAACTCTTCTTCAGTCTTCTTTATTCATTGTCCATCTCTCACATGCATATGAGGTGATTGAAAATACCATGGCTTGGATTAGGCACACCTTGGTCTTCAAGGAGACATCTTTTCTCTTCAGCACTTGGAAAAGGTCTTTTGCAGCAGATTTGCCCAATGTAATACGTTGTCTGATATCTTGACTGCTGCTTCCATTGGTGTTGATTATGGAACCAAGTAATATGAAATCCTCCAATCTTTTATCCATCCACTATGAAGCTATTTATTTGCCAAGTTGTGAGGATTTTTGTTTTCTTTATATCGAGGTGTAATCCATACTGCAGACTGTAGTCTTCAATCTTCATCAGTAAGTGCTTCAAGTCATCCTCACTTTCAGCAGGTAAAGTTGTGTCATCTGCATATCACAAGCTGTTAATGAGTCATCCTATAATCCTGTCATTCAAACAGAACAAGGGGATACTGCATGGTTCAAAATCAAGAAGGGAATGTGTCAAGGTTATGTCCTTTCACCATATTTATTCAACTTGTATGCTGAGCAAATAACTGAGAGGCTGGATTATATGAAGAAGAACGTGGCATCAGGATTGGAGGAAGACTCATTACTCATCAACATAGAGTAGCTAAAGTGACTGGAAGAGCTGAGAAGTAAAAGAGATGAGCATAAAATTCAGTGTAGCTTGAAAAGACAAAGTATTATAGTGAAATGTGCAAAGGCATAGAGTTAAAACACCAAAAGGAAAGAACGCATGGCATTTCTCAAACTGAAAGAATTGAAATTCAAGCTTCAAATTGCAATGTTGAAGGATCCTGTGAGCAAACTATTTAATGATACAGGAAGCATTATAAGAAGATGGAAGGAATACATAATAATTGTACCAAAAAGAAATGGTCAATGTTCAGTTATTTCAGGAGATAGCATATAATCAAGAACCAATGTTATTGAAGGAAGAATTCCAAGCTGCAGTGAAGGGAGTGCAAAACGCAAGACTCCAGAAATTGATGGAATATCAATTGACCTTTTTCAACAAAGGATGCAATGCCACAAGTGTTCAGTAGTCTACATCAAGAAATTTGGAGGGAAATCTATCTTGGAAGAGATTCATATTTGTGCCCAATCCAAAGAACAATGATTCAACAGAATGTGGAAATTACAGAACAAAATCATTGACATCACAGGCAAGTAAAATTTTGCTGATGATAATTAAAGAACTGACTTATTATTGTTGTTAGGTGCTGTCATGTCGTTCTGATTCACAGAGACCTTATGTACAGCAAAATGAAACACTGCTCAGTCTTGAGCCATTCTCACAATCCAGTCCATGTAGAAGGTTATTATTCTTAGTAAAGCAGATAACGAAAAAGAGGAAGGTCTTCAATGATATGGATTGGTACAGAGGCTGCAACAATGGACTCAAGCATAGCAATGATTGTATAGATGACACAGGACTGGGTAATGTTTTATTTTGTTGTATGTAAAGTCATTATTAGTCAGAACTGACTTGACAGCTGGCGGTTCAAACCCACCAGCCACTCCTTGGAAGAAAGATGGGGCAATCTACTTCCGTAGTGATACTGCCTCGGCAACCCAAGGAGGGGTCGCTATGAGTCGGGTGTGACTCAACGGCACATAACAACAACAACAACAACAACAACATAATTACCTGAACATTTAACCTTTGACTCCAAAATCCCACTATTAGGATCATATCCCACAGGTACAGTGATAAAAATAAATTAAAAAATAATAAAAATATACCAAGAAAGAGAAGGAAAGGAAAGGACACTATAGTCTCAAGGTTATTTGTTGCAGGATCACATATAATTGCAAAGGAATTGGAATGACACACATGCCCACCAACAGGGGATTGCTCAACTAAATCACGGTACATTTGCACAATGCAGTGCCATTCAGCTTTACAAAAGAATAAGGAACAGCTCTATTTATATACTGTTAGAGATTGACCCAAAAGCCCATTTCCTTTGAGTCAATTCTGCCTCATTGAGACACTATAAGATAGAGTAGAACTTCACCATAGGGTTTCCAATGCTGTAAATCTTTACAGAAGCAAAAACTATCTCATCTTTCTCCCACAGAATGACTGGTGACTTCTAATCTCTGACCTTTAAGTTACCAGCCGAGCTCTATAACCATTGCACAATGAGGGCTCCTTTAGAGAGTAATACTCAGGATATATTGTTATATGAAAATAATCCAGTTAATAAAAATATAAATAGTTTATCTGTTTATATTAAAAATATTTAAAATGATGGAAGGGACAAATATACGATTAAAAGAATATGATTACAAATAGGGAAATTTGTTTTATAGATTTGCTTTTGGGATCATGTAAATAATTTACATAATTTTAAAACAAAATTAGATTTTAGAAAATCAATTACAAAAAAATAGAAAGTAAAATGGAATAGATGGAGTTCACTGTATATCTAGTTTGTGGCAAATACACAAAGATAAGAATAATTCCAAGAGATTTTAAAACAGTAATTTGACTACTCATCCCCAGTGAATGGAAGGAATACACAGAGTAACTGTGACATAAAGAATGGGTCTATGTTCAACCATTTCAGAAGGTAGTATATAATCAAGAATTGAGGGTATTGAAGGAAAATGTCTACACTGCACTGAAGGCATTAACATAGAACAAGGCTCCAAGAATTGATGGAATACCAATTGAGACATTTCAACAAATGCCAAGAAATTAAGAGGATAGCTCCTGGGTCAATTATCTGGAAGAGATCCATATTTGTACCCATTCCAAAGAAAAGTGATCCAACAGAATGTAGACATTATGAAACAATGTCATTATTACCACATGCAAATAAAATTTTGCTAGGAGATAATTCAAAAATAGTTGCAGCAGTATATCAATAGAGAACTGCCAACAATTTATGCTGCATTCAGAAGAGGACATGGAATGAAAAATATCATTACTGATGTCAGATGGACTATTGCTGAAAGCAGCAAATACCTGAAACATGTTTCTTTGTGTTTTATCAACTGTACAAAGGCATTTGACTGCACTGATCATCACAAATTATGGAAAGGTTTGTGAAGAATGGGAATTACAGACACTTAATTGTGCTCATTTGGAATCTGTACATAGACTAAGAGGCAGTCTTTTAAAAAAACACACACACACACACACACAAAGGAATGTTCTGTGGCTTAAAATCAAGAAGGGTATGCAACAAGGTTGTATGCTTTCACTGTATTTATTCAAATTGTATGCTGAGAAAATAATCCAAGAAACTGGGCTATATTGACAAAGAACATGGCATCAGGATTGGAGGAAGACTCATTAACAACCTGTGATATGCAGATGGCACAGCCTTGTTTGTTGTAAAGTGAACAGGACTTGGACCATTTATTGATGAAGATAAAAGACTCAACCATGAATATAGGTTATACATCAATATAAAAAAGCAAAATTATCACAATAGAACCAATAAGCAAACTTGTGATAAATTGGAGAAAAGATTGAAGTTGTCAAGGATCTAATTTTACTTGGATTCACAACCAATGCCCATGAAAGCAGAGGTTAAGAAAACAAATGATGTGTTACATAGGATTAATTTACTGCAAAAGACCTTTTCAAAGTGTTCAAAAGTGAAGATGTTGCCTTGAGGACTAAGGTGCTCCTGACTCAAACCATGGTATGATGAATTGCCTCATATTCATACAAATCCTGGACAACACATAAAGAAGACCAAAGAACAACTGATGTCTTTGAAACATGGTATTGGCAAAGAATACCGAATACTATGGGCTCCCACAAGAACAAATAAATTTGTCTTTGAAGAAGTACTGTCAGAATTCTCTTTAGAAGGAATGATGGAGAGATTTTGTATCATGTACTTTAGACATGTTATCTGGAGGGACTAGTACATGGAGAATGATATCAACAAAAAAGAGGAAGTCCCTCAACGAGGTTGATTGGTATAGTTGTGGCAACAATGCGGTCACAGACAGCAATGATTTTGAGAAGGGTATGGGACTAGGAAGTGTTTCATTCTGTTGTATACAGTGTTGCTATGAATAGGAAATGACTCGACAACACCTACCAACATACCCAGTGGGATATATTGTAAAGGTAAAAGAACTGAGCCCCTCAAAAAAATTAACAATTGTATTATTTATGGTAATATTGGTATTGTTATTCTGAAAGCACTGTGTGTGGGTTGACAGATAATGCAATGGTGTAATTATGTGAATGCAAATTTAATCATTCCAGATAATGTTGAAGATTGGGATTCTCCATGTGGAGTAAGGAGTTACAGATGTGGAACAGGTTTGTAAAACTCCTGTAGTTCTGAAATAGAATGACAAATATCAGTAAAACTCAGATGTATTATTATATCTTTAAAAAAAAGTAATCACTAGTTCTGTCCTCTGGAAATGTCTAGAAACTAAGACCATGAACAAAGACATTAATAATGAGCATTTTTAGTGCTCAGATTATAACATTGAAATACTGTTTCCTACCAAAATGGAATCAGGGATCTTTGGGAAAATAATAGATTCTAAGATTAGGGTAAGAAATTAAAAAATGAAGCCAGAATATTCTATCTTAGTAGATAGCAAGAATTCTATCCCAGTAGACTACTAGGATCATGTCAAAAGGATTCAGAAATCAACTTGAAGAGGCTCTCACCAATAGAAAGATGAGCAATTTTAACATCACAACAGAACAATACCTGCAATATAATGGAAAAATATATGTATTTAAATCTATGTTTATAATTGTACTTTTAACAATCTAATAGGTCATGTTGACAAGGGGCTAGTGAATCAACTCACTAAATAGATTAAAGGAGAGAATCAAGCATTTATCAAACCTTTGTTATTCATATGTTATCACTGGGTTATCAATCAGTTGATGAGAGAAATTCCTCCATGGCAGGACTCTAGCTAATATATGAGGGAGTGATAAAGTTGATTGAGATTTCACCATTTTGAAACCCTTAATGAAGTATGGATCTAGACATTGATCTTAAAAACAGGTAAATAAGCAAAAAGAGAGATTAACAAACATTAAGTGTCTCGTGATGAAAGGCTAGAACAATGTCATGAAGTAGTCTAGCTAAAAATAACCAAAATACCCATTGCCATAGAGTCCATTCTAATTCATAGTAACCCTAAGAATAAAAGCCCAAATCTGATCAAGTCTCTATATCCAACTACAGATTTGCAGAAAATATAAGAGGACAAGGAAACGTTTTAAATAACACCATGGGAATATAAGCAGCAGTTCCAGACTGTGGAGCAAATAATCCATTTTCTTAGTAAAGAAACTGTAGATAGGAAGAGTGTAGATGTTAGACTAGGTGGATGTACAATCTAGACCGTCTTCAATAAAGATTCTAGAAACCAAGTGAAATGGATATGGATGGTAATAGTAGAACCCAGAACTTCAAAGGAAAGGATAAAGAAGTGGATCAAATACCTGTTAGTGGAAGATGCTGAATGCAAACAGTGAACAAGGAGGAAAATGGAGCCGTAAACTGCCAGCTGGCACAGAAGGCTATTTTGAATTATTGCAAGCAGTGTTTTGATCATGGCAAGCACTAGATAACTGACTCCCCTTGCCTAGGACTGTGCTGACACCCACATTGGTGATCAGTGACCAGAGAGGTGTGATCTTCCCCTTACCTTGCACAACCTCCCAGGGACCCCTAGCACCTGCCAGTAATCAAACCCCCATCCCCACCCCCCATTATTAGTGCTGTGGCACATTTCTGTCTTTTCCCTTTTTTAAATTTTTCATCTTATTTCTTTCCTCTTCCACTCCTTCTGTTTACTATTTTTTTTTTCCTTCCCCTCCCCTCCCCTCTTTCTAAAAATCTGATCCCTTGGAGAAGGTACATAACCCCTTGCTGCCTCTGCAATCAGCAGCACCCACCCCCATCACTCCCTGGTTGGCAGCATGTGCTCCTGCCAAGCTGTATTTGGCAGCAAGTGCTTTCACCAGTCCTATGCTGCCTTTTTTTTCTTTCTTCTTAGTTCTCACCCCTTGTCCCACCTTGAGTTTGTTCCAGTCTTTCTTTTCTTCCTCTTCCCCCACTTTGTGTATTTTGTTGTTGTTGTTCCCGCAGAGTGCCCGCCCCCTGCTGATTATGCTGACTGTGCAGTCACCAGTGCCTGCCCTTGTACCTTCATGGATGGTGGTGCACACTCCCACGGAGCAAACTCTATTTTCCTGCTGCAGCCAATTTTGGTGGCTAACATATGAACCAGTAGTGTGTCACTTCTCTTTTTTTTCTCCCTTCTCTTTTTTCTTAGTTTATTTCCCTTATTTTTTTCTTCTTCCTCTTTGCACCCTCTTTTTCTTTTTGATCCTGAGGATCAGTTTCCCTTCCCATCACCACTTCCATATTCCCCTCCATGCTTGGCAGTGCATGCTCCCACAAAGTGAGCACTGCGTTCCCTCTGCAATGTGTTTGGTGGCTAGTGCTTGCACTAGTACAGGGGCACTTTTTTTTCCCCTCTTTTTATTTTCTTCTTAGATGCTCCTTCCTTCCCTCCTCTCTTAGTTTTTTCTTCCTCTTCTTT
>NW_006921849.1:1033089-1035531 GCF_000298275.1 Orycteropus afer afer | reverse complement strand
TAACATCAGAATTCTAAGCACCTGAGAGAGAGCAGGAACCTCCCAGAACATTGCTTTGTGTTGTACCCAACAGAAATACTCCATGTGGATAACTTTTACAATCAGGAGCTCCTCAATTGCTCACAGCAAATTCCACCACAGAGTTTACAAAGACTTATGGCTAGAAAAGCCACACTAAGTCATTTACTACACTGAACCCCTGAACTAATTTTATGAAGCAACCATAACCCTGATACCAAAACTAGGAAAAGATATCACTAAAAAAGAAAATTATAGACCTTTACCCCTTGTGAACATAGATTCAAAAATTTTGGGCAAAATCCTAGCCAATAGAATCCAACAACATATCAAAAAATTACTAGATTATGAGAAAAAGTGATTCATACTATATATGCAAGGATGGCTCAAAAAATAATTTGAACCAGTAGTGTGTCACTACAATGTTTCAAACCAAAACACTTAATATAATTCACCACATTAAAAAAAAAAAAGATAAGAACCATGTGATCACATCAATTGATACAGAAAAGCCATTTGAGAAAATCCAACACACATTCTTGATTTAAAAAAAAAAAAAAACACCTCAGCAAAATAAGAATTGAAGGTAAATTCTTCAACATAATTAAGGACATACACAAAAGCAATAGCCAAAGTTATCCTCATTGGATAGAGACTGAAATTCCTATTCAATTTTATATTGAAAGTCCTAGCCCAAGCAATAAGGGAAGAAAGGAAAATAAAGAGCATCCAAACTGGCAAAGAAGAAGAAAAATTATTATTTCCAGATAACACATGATCATCTACACAGAAAATCCCAGAGACTAAACAAGAAAGCTAATAGAATTGATAGAAATCAAAATCAAACTCGCTGTTGTCGAGTCAGATCCAAATCATACCAACCTCTCCTTGGGTTTCCCAGGGAGTATCACTATGGAAGGAGATTGTCCAACCTTCCTCCCAAGGAGTGGCTGATGGGTTTGAATTGCCAGCCTTCTGGTTAGCAGTCAGCAAAGTGGCAGGGCACAAGATCAACATACAAAAATTGAGTTGAATTCTTCTACACTGCAAAGCCACCACTCGTCTGTCAGTTTGTCGTACGTGGTGGCTCATGTGTTGCTGTGAAGCTGGAGGCTATGCCAACAGTATTTCAAATACCCCCAGCGTTCTCCATGGTGGACAGGTTTCAGTGGAGCTTACAGACTAAGACAGAATCAGAAGAAGAAGGGCCATGTACTTCTCAAAGAACTGGCCAGTGAAAACCTTATGAGCAGCAGTGAAATACTGATATATTACTGGAAAACTTTAAGAACAGCCTTGAAACACTGTCTGATATAGTGCCGGAAGATGAGCCACTCAGGTTGGAAGGCACTCAAAATATAACTGGGGAAGGTCTACCTCCTTAGAGTAGAGCTGACCTTAATAATGTAGATGGAGTAAAGCTTTTGGGACCTCCATTGGCTGATGTGGCATAACTCAAAATAGGGATACACAGCTGCAAATATCCATTAATAATTGGAACATGGAATGTACTAAGTATGAATCTAGGAAAATTGGAATCCACTAAACCCATTGCTGTTGAATTGGATCCGACTCATAGTGACCCCTCCTTGGGTTTCTGAGGCAGTACCACTACTGAGTAGATTGCACAACCTTCCTTCCAAGGAGTGGCTGGTGGGTTTCACCCACCAGACTTCTAGTTACCAATCAAATGCCTTAGACACTACGCCACCAGAGCTCCTGGGAAATTGGAAGTTGTCAAAAATGAAATGGAATGCATAAAGATCAGTATCCTAGACATTATGAGCTAAAATCGCCTGGTTTGGGCCATTTGAATCAGACAACCATATTATCTACTATGCCAGGAATGACAATTTGAAGAGGAAGGTGGCATTCCTCATCACAAAGGATGTTTCAAACTCTGTCCTGAAGTGCAATGTTGTCAGTGATAGAATAATACCCATACACCTACAAGGAAGACTAGTTAGTACTACTATTATTCAAATTTATGCTGCAACCACCAAGGCCAAAGATGAGGAAATTGAAGATTTTTACCAACTTCTACAGTTTGAAATTGACCAAACATGCTATCAAGTTGTGTTGATTATCACTGGTGAATGGAATGCAAAAGTTGTGAACAAAGAAGAATCACTGGTAGTTAGAAAATATAGCCATGGTGATAAAAATACCACTGGAGATTCCATGATAGAATTTTACAAGACCATGACTAATTCTTTGCAAATACCCTTTTTCAACAACACAAACAAAGGCTAAAAATGTGGACTTTGGCAGATGAAGTACACAGGAATCAGGTAGACTACTACTGTGGCAAGAGGCAATGGAGAAGTTCCATATCTTCAGCCAAAACAAGATCAGGAGCTCACTGTGAAATAAACCATCAACTGCTGATATGCAAGTTCAAATTGAAGCTGAAAGACAATTTAA
>NW_006921849.1:1031555-1032989 GCF_000298275.1 Orycteropus afer afer | reverse complement strand
TTCCTCTTCTTTCCTTTTCTTTTTTTTTTTTTTTTTAATTTTTCTTTCTTTATCCTATTTTCCCCTAGCAGTTCAGGAGACGGTAATCCTATTCAGCCATAACCACCATACCTTCCACCTCACTGACTGCAACAATGCCACCACTACTCCAACTCCACTGGGTCAGTGACAGATGGCAGTCAACACCTGCCTAGGCTGTTCTCAGCTGCTGTACATGACCAGTGATCAGAAGTTTATGCCCACAATCCCACTTATTACCAAGTCTACCAGAAATAGGTGGTGAGTGTACCCTTGCTGCCAAACTAGTGACCAAAATACAATGCCTTCCTCATTGGACAGATATATTAAAGCAAAATAAAAAACAGGGTGAAGTAAACTAACAAATAATCAACAAATAAAAACAATAACACAACAATAAATTGGAGACTATAGAAGAGCTCTGGTGGTGCAATGCCTAAGGCATTTGACTACTAACCAGAAGGGTGGTGGTTCAAACCCACCAGCCACTCCTCAGAAGGAAGTCTGGGCAATCTATTTCCATAGTAATGCTGCCTCAGAAACCCAAGTAGGGGTCACTACGATTAGGATCTGACTAGACGGCAGTGCATAGGGAATGCTGGTAGCATAGTACCTAAGGCGTTTGACTGCTACCAGAAGGCTGGTAGTTCAAACTCATCAGCCACTCCTCAGAAGAAAGATGGGGCAATCTACTTCCATAGTGATACAGCCTCAGAAACCCAAAGAGAGGTTGCTATGAGTCGGATCCAACTTGATGACAGTGAGTTTGGTTTGATTTATAGGCAACTTCAAATTACAAAAAACAAAACAAAAACAAAAACATTTTACAATGACTCCAGTAAGTGACAAAAACACAGGACAACAAAATCTTCCAAAGGAACTAATGTTATTGGAACAACCTGATAAGGAATTCATATAATTTTATTTAGGTACTTCAATAAAGTGAGAGAAAGATAAAGGAAGACAGTGACAAAATCAAGGAAAACACAGACAAAATTGTACAAGAATTCAAAGAAACAATACAAGGACAAATTGACAACATAAATAGGAAATTAGAAGCCACACAGAAATGGCAAATAGGAGCCCAGAAGATAATTGCTAACGTTTCAGAAATGGACAATGCATAGGAAGTGCAAAGGAGTAGAAATAAATCCATGGAGGACAGAATTAGCAAAACTGAAGACAAATATCTTAATACTAATCTGTTAAAGGGAGCTCTGGTGGCATAGTGCCTAAGGCATTTGACTGCTAACCATGCAGACTCACCAGCCACTCCTCAGAAGGAAGACTGGGCAATCTATTTCTGTAGAGGTACCGTCTCGGAAACCCAAGGAGGGGTTGCTATGAGTTGAATCAACTCAGTAATCTTAATGTGATTAATTGAACCTTGCCTTTCATTTTTACTGAGATCACCTG
>NW_006921849.1:1030630-1031234 GCF_000298275.1 Orycteropus afer afer | reverse complement strand
AATAAACAAGACCAAAAGTTGGGTCTTTAAAAGGACTCATAAAGTTGATGAACCACTAGCAAATTTTAAAAGGAAAAGAAAAATGGAAATAACATGAATAAGAAATGAAATAGTTGATGTCACAACAGAATCAACTGAAATGTAAGGATAATAACAGAATACTATGAAGAACTGTAGTCCAACAAATTTGAAAACTAGACTAAATTGGCAAATTAACACACTACCCACCCAAACTACCACAGGTGAGGTAGAAAACAAATAGACGTGTCACAAAAGAAGAAATTGATTAGGTTATAAAAATCTCCCCACAAGAACAACAAAAAATCCTGGCTCAGAAGGCTTGACTTGCAAATTTTAGCAAACATTCAAAGAACTAACACCAATTCTAACGCACACTATTACAGAACATAGAAAAATATGAATTACCCCTTGCAAAAGGACAAGGAGGCCACATATCCTGACCTCCTTTAATCGTACAAGAGGAAGACAGAATCACCATCAATAGCCCAAGGCCTATTACTGCAAGGCCAGACCTGGTGCCTCCCAAGGCACCAATGCTGCCTCCCTCCAGCCTTTTCACCAACTTTTCCTCCCAAAGCACCCA
>NW_006921849.1:1026087-1027242 GCF_000298275.1 Orycteropus afer afer | reverse complement strand
TGGTGGGTTTGAACACTAGACTTCTGGTTAGCAGTCAAATGTCTTAGGCACTGGAGAGCCAATATATGACCTTGATTATATCCCTTCTGAATTTAGACACCATCTAGAGAATAGATCTGATGTACTGGACACTAGTGACTGAAAAACAGAAGAATTATGGGATGACATCAAGAACATCTTCCATGAAGAAAGCAAAAGCTCATTAAAAAGACAAGAAAGGAAGAAAAGACCAAAATGATTGTCAGAAGAGACTCCAAAACTTGCCCTTGAATAGAGAGTAGCTAAAGCAAATGGAAGAAATGACAAGATAAAAGAGCTGAAGAGAAGATTTCAAAGAGCAGCTCGAGTAGACAAAGACAATCACTATAATGAAATGTGCAAAGAAAACCAAAAGGGAAGAACACACTCAGCATTACTCAAGCTGAAAGAACTGAGGAAAAAAATTCAAGCCTGAATTGCAATATTGAAAGATTCTATGGGTAAAATATTGAATGATGCAGGAAGCATCAAAAGAAGATGGAAAGAATACAGAGTCACTGTACCAAAAAGAATTGTTCAATGTTCATCCATTTCAAGAGGTAGCATATGATCAAGAACCAGTGGTATTGAAGGAAGAAGTCAAGGCTGCACTGAAGAATTAGTGAAAAACAAGGCACCAGGAGTTGACAGAACAACCATGGAGATGTTTCAACACATAGATGCCCCCTTGGAGACATTCATTCAGCTATGCCAAGAGATGTGGAAGACAGTTACCTGGACAACTGACTGGAAAAGATCCATATTTGTACCCACTGCAAGGAAATGTGATCCTACAGAACATGGAAATTATTGAACAATGTCATTAATATCACATGCAAGTAAAATCTTGCTGAAGATAATTCAAAAAATGATCACAGCTATATATTGACAGAGAACTTCCAGAAATGCAAGCTAGATTCAAAGGAGGATGTGGAAAGAGAGATAGCACTGTAGATGTCAGATGGATCTTGGTTGCAAGCAAAGAATACCACAAATATATTTATTAGTGTTTTGGTGACTATACAAAAGTATGCCATTGTGTGGATCCTAAAAAATTGTGGATAACATTGAGAAGAATATAGAGTCAGAACATTTGATTGTGCTCATCAGGAACCTGTTCATAGACCAGGAGGCTAG
>NW_006921849.1:1024314-1024892 GCF_000298275.1 Orycteropus afer afer | reverse complement strand
TATCCTTTACAGAAATGGAAAAACTAATAATCAATTTTATATGGACAGAAAAGGCTCCTCCTTCCCAGATAAGCAAAGCACTAATAGGGAAGAAGAAAACAGTAGGAGGCCTCATACTCACTAATCGAAAAGCCTTCACAAACACAGTAGTCAAAACAGCCTGGTACAGGAACAATGACAGGCACACAGTCCAATGGAACAGTATTAAGAACCCATAAGTAAACCATCCACTAATGGACAGCTGATTTTTGAGAAAGAGCAGAAACTCATCAAATGGAGAAAATACAGTCTGTTTAACAAACAGTGCTGGCAAAACTGGATACCTATTTGCAGAAAAATGAAACAGGATCTACATCTGTCACCATATATAGAAACCAACTCAAGATGGATCAAAGATCTAAATGTAAAACTTAAAACCATAAACACATCAAAGAAAAAAATAGGGAGAAACTTAGGGGCCACAACACATGGAATAAATACACTATAAAACATAACTAAAAATGAACAGAAAACAGAAGATGAACTATACTATTAGGACACCCTAAAAATTAAATATTTGTGAATCAAAAGAGTAAAAA
>NW_006921849.1:1020673-1023533 GCF_000298275.1 Orycteropus afer afer | reverse complement strand
AAAAAAAAAAAAAAAACTCACTGTCATCAAGTCAATTCAACTCATAGCGACCCTTTCTTGGGTTTCTGAGGTGGTATCTCTATGACTTGAAGCACTTAATGATGAAGATTGAAGAATACAATCTGCAGTATGGATTACATCTCAATATAAAGGAAACAAAAACCCTCACAACTGGACCTAGAGGCAGCATCATGATAAATGGAGAAAAGACTGAAGCTGTCGAAGAGGTCAAATTGCTTGGTTCTACAATCAATGTCAATGGAAGCAGCAGTCAGGACATCAACACTGGGCAACTCAGCTACAAAGGACCTCTTTCAAGTGCTGAGGAGAAAAGATGGCTCCTTGAGGACTAAAGGTGTGCCTGACATAAGCCATGATATTTTCAATCACCTTATATTCATGTGAGAGCTGGACAATGAATAAGGAAGAACAAAGAAGAGTCAATTCTTTTGAGTTGTGGTGCTGGAGAAGAATGCTGAAAGTACCGTGGACTGCTAAAAGAACTAACGGACCTCTCCTGGAGAAAGGGCAGCCGGAATGCTCCTTGGAAGCTAGAATGCCAGACTTCGAC
Source organism: Orycteropus afer afer (assembly GCF_000298275.1). Lineage (NCBI taxonomy): Eukaryota > Metazoa > Chordata > Mammalia > Tubulidentata > Orycteropodidae > Orycteropus > Orycteropus afer. The sequence continues at coordinate 1,022,962 of NW_006921849.1, read as the reverse complement.
TCACCTACTTTTCTCATATTATCAGAAGGGACCATTCCCTGGAGAAGGATGTCATGCTTGGTAAGGTGGAGAGTCGACCAAAGAGGGGAAGGCCCTCAACAAGATGGATTGACACAGTGGCTGCAGCTATGGGCTCAAGTATAGCAGGGATCATGGAGCTGATGCAGGGCCCGGCAGTGTTTCGTTCTGCTGTGCAAAAGGTTGCTATGTGTAGCAGACGACTTGATAGCACCTAACAACAAAAACAACATCTCTATGGAAGTAGATTGCCCAATCTTCCTTCTGAGGAGGGGCTGCTAAGTTTGAACTGACAGCCTTCTGGTTAGCAATCAAATGCCTTAGGCATTACACCACCAGAGCTGCTTTCTTCCAGGACAGATTTATTTATTCTTCTAACAAGCAGCCCATGGTGTTTTCAGTATTCTTTGCAAACACCACTGTTGAAAGGTATCAAATCTTCTCTGGTCTTCCTTATTCGTTGTCCAGCTTTCAATGGATTTAAGGTGATTGAAAATACTATGCATTTTCTTAGGTACACCTTGGTTTTCAAAGCGATATCTTTGTTCTTTGATACTTTAAAGAAGCCTTTGGCAGTACATTTGCCCAGTGCAATATGACATTTGATTTCTTGACTGCTGCTTCCATGAGTGTTGATTGTGGATCCAAGTAACATGAAATCTTTGACAACTTCCATCTTTTCTCCATTTATCAAGGTGCTTCTTACTGTTCCAGTTGTAAGGATTTTTGTTTTGTTTTGTTTTCTTTATATTGAGGTGTAATCCATACTGAAGACTTCAGCCTTTGATCTTCATCCGTAAGTGCTTCAAGTTATCTTCACTTTCAGCAAGCAAGGTTGTGTCATCTGCATATGGCAGGTTGTTAATGAGTCTTCTTCCAGTCCTGATGCTGCATTCCTCTTCATATAGCCCAGCTTCTCCAGTTAGTTGTTCAGCATACACACTGAATAAGTGTGGTGAAAGGCTTCAACCTGAAATATGCCCTTTCTGATTTTAAACTATTCAGTTTTCCCTTGTTCTATTTGAATGACAGCCTCCTCTTCTATGTACAGGTTCCTCATGAGCACAATTAAGCGTTTGGTAATTCCTGTTTGTGGTATTTATGTTTGTGTGTCACCTTGGCTGGGCTTGGTTGAGTGGCTGGGCAGCTGGGGTAATTATTCCCCATGATGAGTCTGGCAATCAGTTCTATGGTGGGATTTACCACAAGCAGCTGAATAGCTGCCTTTGGGAATGTGGTCCACTTCCTGTATTTAAGGAGAAGGCTTGGGGATGGTCTCTAACCTATGGCATGCTTGGACCCTGCATGTAGTCATGTCTTTGTTGAGCAGCCTGCTATGCTCTGCCAACCTTGGGACTTACAATGGACTTAAGTTAATGGCCTGCCATGTGGTTTGATAACATCAGGACTGTGCCTTTTTACTTGTTAACCTTGGGGCTTCTTAGCCTCAGCAGCCAGCAGATGTCTGAGTGAAGAAATGCCCCTGGCTTCATTGGTCCAGGAGCAGGAGACAAAGCTGGACCCCAGGGTTGAGGAGCTTTCACACAGCCGCTAGAGCCTGGCACTTTGAACTTGGACTGAAAGCCTCCAAATTGTAAGAATAAATTCCTGTTTGTTAAGGCCATTTGTGGTATATTCTTGTCAGAGCGGCACTAGGTATCCAAAACACTGTTCTTTGCAGTATTACCCATAATTTGTTGTGATCCACACAGTCAAATGCCTTTGCAAAATCAATGAAACACAGGTAAACATCTTTCTGGTATTCCCCGCTTTAAGCTAAGATCCATCTGACAGCAGCAATGATATCCCTCATTCCATGTCCTCTTCTGAATCCAGCTTGAATTTCTGGGAGTTCCCTGTCAATATATTGCTGCAACCTTTTTTGAATTATCTTCAGCAAAATTTTACCTCTGTGTGATATTAATGGTGTTGCTCAATAATGTCCACATTTTATTGGATCACCTTTCTTTGGAAAAGACAAAAACGTGGATCTCTTCCAGTTGGTGGACCAGGTAGCTGTCTTCCAAATTTCCTAACAAGTAAGTGACTCCAGAGGTGCATCTATTTTTTATTTGTTAAAACCTCTCAATGGATATTCCATCAATTCTTGGGGCCTTGTTTTTCACCAATTCCTTCAGTGCAGTTTGGACTTCTTCCTTCAATACCATTGCTTCTTGATCACATGTACCTCCTGAAATCATTGGATGTTGACCAATTCTTTTTGGTACAGTGACTCTGTATATTCCTTCCATCTTCTTTTGATGCTTCCTG
>NW_006921849.1:987474-993792 GCF_000298275.1 Orycteropus afer afer | reverse complement strand
CTCAGTTCGCTGTCAGACCGCAGCTCCGTAGGTCTCCTTTTTTTGGTATTTTCACACAAATTCTTCTGCTAGTTGGGGTTTAGTCCAATTCTGCATCCTTTCCTTCAAGGCTCAGGGATCCAAGATTGTCTTCTGTGTCTGTGTTAATTGGTTTCCCTTTTCTTTGTTGAAGAAGGTCTGTGCAATCCTTCTGCCTAGTCTGCCATCTTGCCCCCTGTCCCAATTTATTCTTTAGAAATAATCTTTTCACAACACAAACGGTGGCTATACACCTGGACTTTGTCAGATGCAGTACACAGGAATCAGATTGACTACATCTGTGGCAAGAGGTGATGAAAAAGTTCAATATCTTCAGCCAAAACAAGGCCAGGAGCTGATTGTGGAACAGACCATCAACTGATTATATGCAGTTCAACTTGAAGTTGAAGACAATTAAAACAAGTTCATGAGAGCCAAAATATGACTAGAATATATTCCTCTGGAATTTAGAGACCATCTAAAGAATAGATTTGATGTAATGAACACCAATGACCCAAAAACCAGAAGAATTATGGGACAACATCAAGAACATCATCCATGAAGAAAGCAAGAGGTCATTCAAAAGACAAGAAAAGAAGAAAAGACCAAAGTGAATGTTGGAAGAGACTCTGAAACTTGCCCTTGAGCGGAGAGTATCTAAAGCAGATGGAAGAACTGACAAGATAAAAGAGCTGAACAGAAGATTGCAAAGAAGAGCTCGAGCAGAAAAAGTCAATTACTATAGTAAAATATTCAAAGACTTGGAGTTAGAAAACCAAAAGGGAAGAACATGCTTGGCATTTCTCAAACTGAAAGAACTGAGGGAAAAATTTAAGCCTCGAGTTGCAATACTGAAAGATTCTATGGGCAAAATATTGAATGATTCAGGAAACATCAAAAGAAGATGGAAGGAATACACAGAGTCATTGTACCAAAAAGAACTGGTAGATCTTCATCCATTTCAAGAGGTGGCATATGTTCAAGAACCAATGGTATTGAAGGAAGAATTAAAAGCCGTACTAAAGGAATTGACAAAGAACAAGGCTCCAGGAATTGACAGAATACTCAATGAGATGTTTCAACAAACAGATGCCCCACTGAAGGTACTCACTTGGTTATGCCAAGAGATTTGGAAGACAGCTACCTGGCCAACTGACTGTAAGAGATCCATATTTGTACCCATTCCAAAGAAAGATGATCCCACAGAATGTGGAAATTATCCAATAATATCATTAATATTACATGAAGGTAAAATCTTACTGAAGATAATCAAAAACAGTTGCAGCAGTATATTGACAGAGATCTTCCAGAAATGCAAGCTGGATTCAGAAGAGGATGTGGTACGAGGGATATGGATCTTGGCTGAAAGCAAAGAATACCAGAAAGATGTTTACTTGTGTTTTATTGACTATGCAATAGTATTTTATTGTGTGGATAATGACAAATTATTGATAACATTGAGAAGAATGGAAATTCCAGAACACTTAATTGTACTCATGGGGAACCTATACATAGACTAGGATGTTGTTGTTTGAACAAAACAAAGGGATGCTACATGGTTTAAAATCAAGAAGGGAGTGTGTCAGGGTTGTATCCTTTCACCACACTTACTTAATCTGCATGCTGAGCAAATAATCTAAGAAGCTGGACTATATGAAGAAGAACATGGCATCAATATAGGAGAAAGAATCATTAACAACCTGCAGTATGCTGATGATACAACTTTGCTTACTGAAAGTAAGGATGACTTGAAGCACTTACTGATGAAGATTGAAGAATAGAGTCTGCAGTATGGATTACATCTCAATATAAAGACAACAAAAATCCTCACAACTGGACCTATAACAGCATCATGATAAATGGAGAAAGAATTGAAATTGTCAAAGACCTCACATTGCTTGGTTCTACAATCGATGCCAATGGAAGCAGGAGTCAAGACAACAGATGATGTATAGCACTGAGCAAATCAGCTGCAAAGGACCTCTTTCAAGTGGTGAAGAGCAAAGATGTCTCCTTCAGGACTGAGGTGTGCCTGACTCAAGCCATGGTATTTTCAATTGCCTCATATGCATGCAGGATCTGGACAATGAATGTGGAAGACCAAAGAAGAGTCGATGCTTTTGAGCTGTGGTGTTGGCAAAGAATGCTGAAAGTACCATGGACTGCTAAAAGAACTAACAAATCTGTCTTGGAGAAAGTGTAGCCAGAATGTTCCTTGGCAGCAATAATGGCCAGAGTTTGTCTAACCTATTTTGGTCATGTTGTCAGAAGGGACCATTCCCTGGAGAAGGATCTCATGCTAGTCAAATTGGAGGATCATCAAAAAAGGGAAAAGCCCTCCATGAGAAGGATTCACACGGTAGCTACAGTGGGCTCAAGGATAGCAAGGATCGTGAGGCTGATGCATGACTGGGCACTGCTTCATTCTGTTGTACGTGGGGTCACTGTGAGGTGGAGCTGACTCAGCAGCATCTAACAACAATATTACATGTGTAAAAATGCTTAGTGACTAAGTAAATGAATAAATATACGAATGAAAGGTAAGTGAGCACCGGACTGCTGGGAATCAATTCATCTTAATTAAATGAGCAGTAGCCACTTGGCTACTAACTGAATATTTGGCAGTTCAAATCCACTTGGGGTGCCATAGAAGAAAGGCCTGACAATCTATTTGGTAAGATTACAATCATTGCAAGCCCCATGGAGTGCAGTTCTACTGTAACATATATGGTGTTGCCTTGAGTAGGAATTGACTCAATGGCAAAAGATTTGGTTTTGTTGTTACTGTTTACAAGTCACTGAGGTAGGACATGGTACATTATCTAAACATAATCTGGCAAAGCAAGAAAGATAACTGTATGTATAAATTATAAGTAAATTACATAGCATGGTAGATGGTGAAATGTGCTATGGGAAAAAGAAAAAAAGCAAGGTAGTGTAATTAAGGTGTTTCGTAATAGTTGTTGGTTGTTTTTTTTCTGTGTTGCAATTTTACTGGTTTTTATAAATCATTACCTACACCTCCTGACACTTCACAATCATTTCCGCCGACACTATTTAATTTATCAAGAAGCAAAGTGGTGTCTAGATTGTGCTAATATTTCCATAAGAAGAGATTGGAGGTGGGGTGGGTGGAGGTTGGTGGTATTTGGAGCACAATAAACCAAAATCCAGTTATGGCTACATCCTCACTTCTTCAAGTCCATTCTTTGGAGTTTCAGAGTTGGAGTGATAAAAAGTCAGTAAGAGTTTATGATTTTGCAAAAATAAGTCCTGTTTGTAGTTCATGATCTTAACATGTGGTGTATTCATTCTTTTGGCAAAACAAGATAAGTACTGCTGCAATAGAGGCCAACAGAGCCCATGTTCCCATATTCTACTTGGTAAATATTTCTTCATTGAGGGCCCTAAAACAAATCCCAACTGTTCTCTGTTATTATTGTTTTTAATAATTTGCTTTCACCCTGAGCACATACACTTTGTTGCCTGCTAAAATTTCCAAACAAGCTCTGAATTTACAACCAGAGGTCTCCACTATGGGGCACCAGGAGAGATGTTGCCAGAAGGTTCAAAGGAGTGGTTTCTATGTCTTTTCTCTGTTGTTAGATATTGTTGAATTGATTTGCAACTTATAGTGACCCCCTGTGACAGAGGAGAACTGCTTCATAGGATTTTTTTTTTTATTTATTTACAGAAGATGACCAGATTTTTCTCCCATGGAGCAACTGCATGGGTTCAAACTGCCAACCTTTCAGTGCTTAATTGTGCCACCAAGGCTCCTTTACTTCCTTTCCAACTAGATATTATTGGATGCTCAGTTTGTCAATCTACCAAGTCTACAGGCCAATGCCAAACTCAGTGCAGTAAGTCTGATTGACTTTGTCAGCCCCCTTTGTTACCCAGCTCTCTTTACTGCCATTGTAGTTGCACCTCTGTATTCATGTATCATCCATCAAGCAGAATGTTGTACAGAAGCATCCTCCTAAATACCTATCAGACTGCTGAGAAGTTTGACTCATGTTCATAGCGTTTAGCTCTTTCCCTCCTTCCTTGGCCATCTAAGTTGACTTTTCATTTTCTTGAATTAGTTCAGTTGTTTGTGAATACAATTGCATTAGATACACCTATGGATTTTGAAAAAAAAAAAAGTATTATCTAAGCCCTACCCTGGTGGAATTAGATACGGAGTAGTTATTGTTGATAGATGATGTCTAGTCCATTATCCATTCAATGTGACCCTATGTGACAGAGTAGAACTGCCTGGAGTAGGAGCTAGAAATTAGTAAGTTGTCTGTTTTCTCATTCAGCATCTGGCCTCAATGATTAGTCAAGAATAATGAAGCAGAGGTCCTGGATTTTTGATGAGGTGACATGTGACTGTTTAGTCCCTGTCTCTAGCACTTCCAACCAGTTTCCTTACTGGAGTCACTTTTAGAGCTTTCCCGAACTGGAGGCCTGCCGTTTATTCATTGATTCCTTTGAACATTTGACACAATGGCTCTTCCAATCATAATCAAGTAAAAGGGGCTGAGTAAGTCACCCATTGACTGGGCATCTGGCAGTTGTGACCATCTGATTAGCTGCTTCTTCTAAAACCTCCGAGCATCTCTGAGTGGCACAGGAAGACGAAGTTAATATTATTTGCATAGTCCACAGAATAATGCGTGCCTGTGACCTCTCTTCTGTTAGATTGAGAAGTTGAACTGTTTCCATGATATAAAAGCCGTTAAATAGGGTAAAGATCAGGATAAACATAGCATCTAAAATGCCCTATGTCAATCTGCTATCTGGGGTCACATGCTATAGGTGAGGCACTGGTGGTTCAGGGGTAGAATTTTCACCTGTCATGCAAGAGTCTCAGGTTAGATTTCCAACCAACACAGCTCGTATGCTGACACCCATCACTCCATGGTAGCCTGCATGTTACTATGATGCAGAACAGTTTTCAGCAGAGCTTTCAGATTAAGGTGGACTAGGAAGGAAGGTCTGGAGATACACTGAACATCAGCCAATGAAAACTCTGTGGATCACTCAGAATCTGCAACCAATTAAGCTGATGGCACAGGATCAGACAGTGTTTTCTTCCATTATGCAGGGGTTATCATGAGTCTGGGCGATCTGGTGGCAACTACCATAGCAACACATGGTGAGGAATTGAAACAGGGCTTGTGGACACCGCCTTACCTTGGAAGGACAATTCTTGGTAAATACATTCACACTTCTAGAATGGTAAATCCATGCAGTGTTAAGAAATACAGGTAAGGATGAAAGTTTCCCACAGTTAAAATCCTTCCCAGGCTTGCCAGTGCTCAAAAGATTAAGGCCTAATTCCTTAATTTGCCCTTTAAGGCCCTGCACAATCTATTCTAGTATATTTATATCTCTTCCTTTGACAAGCAAGTCCTTGACTTAGCACACCCTTCCCACTCTCTCCTCTTTACTGGAAAATCCTACCTTTCTCTCCAGAGCCAGGTCATTTATCACCTCTTCCTATAGTCTTGATGCCCCATCAGAATTTTCATCTTCCATGGCACTTACACGATTATATTGATTAGTTTACATGCCTTTCTCCCCATCTAAGCTGTGAGCTTTTAACAGCAAGACTATGACATATGATATTTACCTTAGTAACTCCTAGGACCAAAAACACGGTTTTTAAAAATGCTTTTCAAAATACAGGACACCACTTGTTAAGTATTGTTGCTTTAAAAATGTTGAGCATGAACTTGTACTTTCTTGTTGCAAAAAATACAGAGATGGAGGAACAAGCAAAATGATGCCATAAGGAAAGAATTAGGCAGATCTATGATGTGTATCATTTACACAATCGACCTGGTTTATTCAATAAGCTGTAAGCACAGAAAAGAAGGGTGGGGGAGGTTGGGGGAATCTTCTAGAACAAAACAGACAAAAATATATTATAATCAAATGCCATGTGTAAACCAATTATAAAGACATGTTTGAGATAATAGAGATAGCTGACTCTACAGAGCATTAGATGATATTAAATTATTATCTCTTGTTAGGTATGAAAATAGTGTTTTGGTTATGAATTGAAGGCCCTTATGTAAGTGCAAAATTATGTAAAGGATTTTCTTTGAAATACTACAGCAGCATAAATAAATGGAAATTTAAATAAGCAGATAAATATATAAATAATTATGAGTAAATAAATTATAGTGAAATGTTGATAATGGTTGCATTTTTGGCATAGATAATATGGGGGTTCATTACATTCTTTTTTCTACTTTTTTGTATGTAGCAAACATTTCTTATAAAAAAAAAAAAAAACTGGGAAAA
>NW_006921849.1:976906-983775 GCF_000298275.1 Orycteropus afer afer | reverse complement strand
ATTGAGATATTTCAACAAACAGATGCCCCACTGGAGGCACTCACTCAGTTATGCCAAGAGATTTGGAAGACAGCTAGATGGCCAACTGACTGGAAGAGATCCATATTTGTGCCCATTCCAAAGAAAGGTGATCCCACAGAATGTGGAAATTATAGAATTATTGAAGACACTATGTTGAATAAAACAAGCCAGATGCAAGAGAGTACATATTGTATGATTTTATTTATAAGAATTTCAAGATCCAGCAAGCTAACCTGTGAGGATAGAAATGAAAACAATGGTCGTTGGCAAGATGAATAGAAATAGGCCAGAGGAAACTTTCTAGGTTGGCAGAAATATTCTCTATCTTGAATAGGGCGTTGGTTACACATTTGTCAAAAATTGTGATATTTGATCTTTAAGATCTGCATGTTTACTGTGTATAACTACATCTCATTTAAACAGAGAGACAAAAAACACTGAACACAAAGAGCTTTGCTATTAGTAGTGGAATTTTAGACACTGTCAAAGGGATTTTGTGTGTATGTGCATGAAAATATGCACAGCAAACCACACACCACTTCAACAATTTCTACACACACAATTCAGTGGCATTAGTTACATTTTCAGATTGAGCCTCCTTTCTTGACAACCTTTTCCAAACTGTTTCACCAGCATTAAAACAAACTCACTGCCCCCTCTAATTTCTCATCTAACTTTTTGAGTTGCTGTTGTCAATATGATCCCCTACAGATGAGTCTTTAAAGAGGCACAATGTTTAATGCAGATATTCTTTTCTAATGAGGCTAACATATTATTTGCTTCAAAGATGACTTCAAGTGATCGTTTAAGTTCAAGGTTTAAGGTTTCCTCGGGGTAATAGTTTCGGGGGTAATCTGGCCTCAATGGCTCCTGAAATTCTGGATTCTGCAAGAATTTGAAATTCATTGCACATTTTAGCAAGGGGGGTATTTTCAGGTGGGAGGATATGCCTCACTTCCTACCAGGTGTCCTGTAGTTCAGGACGCCCTGTGCTCACTGGAGAAATCTGAGTTTCCCTCTGCTTTGGCTTCAGTGCAGGGCAGTCGGCCACTCCTGATACCTGAACCCTTTGGTTGCAGTCATAGTTCCAGCATTCTCAGTGCAACTCCATGGAAACAGTGCCAGCTTTCTCCAGAGGCCACACAAGTGACCCTACACTGACATCTTCCTTGGATGAAGAAGTAGAAATATTATTAGTGATAAGTGAGCTGCAATGACTGCAAGGAACACAGTCACTAGGCATATATTACTTCTCAATTCTAAGAGCTTATCCCATGGAGTTTAAGTCTCAGTTCACATAACTCATCAGTTGGGCTTCTCTGGGAATATGTTTCCACAGCTTAGTAACAAGATGGTCTAGGCTGAAAGTGTAACTGCCTTCCAAATGTTGATATTGTTGTTTTCTTTGGGTGCACATGCATTAGAAGCACGTACATTACAGAAGCAACAGAAGACACGGTGGAAGTAACTTCACAGAGATGACCAAACATCTTGTGAGAGAGAATCACCAGGCCTGGGGGCTTGAGACCATAGTCTCAGGGCATATCAGGCTCAATTGGCATATATATCTCATAAAAATTGTGTTCTACAACCTACTTTGGTGAGCAATAGTGACGGGATCTTAAAAGCTTTCGAGTGGCTAAGATGCAACTATTAATCTTCTCTTAGATTGAGAAAAGAAGAATGAAGAAAATCAAAGTCATCTGGAAATAATTAGTCCAAAGAGAAGATGGAGCATGAGAACATCAGCCTCCATGACCCCAGACCAGAAGAACTAAATGGTGCCGACCTACCAATGCCAACTGCTCAGAAAGTGATCTGACCTGGAGATCCTGGATAGAGTGGGAGGGAAAATGTAGAACAAAATTCAAAAACACAAAAATGACCCGAATTACTGGTCAGATAGAGACTGGTGGAACCCTCAAGACTATGGCTCCAGGTTACCCTTTGAGCCTAGAAATGGATTCACTTACATGAATTGGCTCTCAGTCCAATGTAGAAAGACCCACACACAGAGTCGATGCACTCACCTACTCTAGGGAAATGCACCCCTTGGATCAAGCAACCATGAGACACCAGGTGGGTAGCATTCACATAAAGAGAAGTCTAGACAGACAGGAATGCATGGATGAGAGGGTCACAGGGAAGGCATGGCCATGGGGAGGAGACGGGAGGAGAGTTTCTCATGGTTGGAGACAGTAATGATGGTCAAGAAACCAGTTGTGCATAAACTGTTGAATGTAAAAGAAGTTTGCTATGTAAATTTGTACCCCAAGCACAATAAATAAAATAATAATAATAATAAATATTTGTATTTGCTTGACAGTCTTCCCTATCAGGATATGAGCTCCTGAGACAAAGTCCTGGATTCAGTCATCTCATAAGACTTGTGTCTACCATAAAACCTGATGCCCAGTAGGTGCTTACTAAATGGTGTTGAATGAAGACATATGCAGAAACTGAACTTTGTCACTAGGCTTCAGTAAAGCATTATACAGAAGGTATGGGAAGAATCCCTATTTCCTTATAGTGCATAGTGACTACACACTCAGAAGACAAAAAACAAACAACCATTTGACCATCTGATACATGGTCCAAAACCAGGTCTGAATATATGACCTGAAGTATCCTGGGAAAATGGAGCCACACTAAAATTGTGAAGTTGAAGACAAATTTCTTGGATTCCAATTCTGCCTTCACTACTAACTAGAATTTCCCGTGGTATGACCTTGGGCAAATCTCTTTAAACTACCTATGGCTGAGTTGCTTCATCTTCAAAAGGGAACAATGAAAGGACCATGTCACAGAATTGTGAAGATGTTCCCATCCCTGGTACAGTGCTTGGCAGTAAATACAGGCTATGGAAAGCCAGAGGAGCTCTGGTGGTGTAGTGGTTAAAGCATTGGGCTGCTGACCAAAGGGTTGGTGATTTGCACCCCCACCAGTCACTCCATGGGAGAAAGATGAGGCAGTCTACTTCCATAAATATTTGCAGCCTTAGAAACCCTATAGGGTAGTTCTACTCTGCCTACAGGATTGCTCTGACTGGGACAGACCTGAAAGCAGTAGGTTTCTACTGGATATGGAAAACTATGTGATCCCTAGGTGGTGCACGTAATTTGTACTTGATAAGAAACCTAGAAGTTGATGGATTGAACCCAGCCAGATTGTCATGGAAGAAAGATATGGCAAGCTGCTTCCATAAAGGTTGCATCAAAAAAATTCTGCAGAGCAGTTATAATCTGTAACACATGGAGTAGCTGTGAATCTGAATCAACACAGTGGCACTGGGTTTGCTTTTCTTGGTTTATGGATAGTTTTAATGTTAGCATCAGCCCTGATTGCTGTGGTTAAGCACTTGGCTTCTAAGCTTAAGTTCAGTGATTCAAACGTACCACACGCACTGCAGGAGAAAGAGGTGGCAGTCTGTTTCCATAACGATTACAGCCTTTTAAACCCTATGAGGCAGTCTACCCTGTCTTATCGGGTAGCTATGAGTCAGAATTGACTTGATGGAAATGCCTTCCAGTGGTAGCAATCCCATAGCATTTATCTGAGGGTTACAATGAAGGGATGATGTCTGTATGTTTGCCATGTGCAAAGCATAGATTTGTGCTTAAGGAAAAAACTGTGATGAAGACAGTCTCAACACCCTCCTCATGGAGTCTCTTGTCCAGTGAAGGAAAATAGACAAACTGGCATTTCCAATATTGCACAAAAAGTTTGGGCTAGAAGAGTATTATTGAAGGTCACAGAATGACAACCACCTTTGCCTTTTGTTGTTGTTAGCTGCCAAGTCGATTCTGACACATGGTGACCTCATGTATAAAGAGTACAACTGTGCTCCATAGGGTTTTCAGGGCTGTGGCCTTCCAGCAGCAGATTAGCAGACCTGTCTTCCGGGGGACCTCAGGTGGCTTTGAACTGCAGCCCTTTCAGCTGGTATTTGAGGACTTAACTATTTGTGTCACACTAGCAAGTGAAATTGATGGCAAATAATAACAACAAACAATAAGCAAGTGAAAATGTCATATAAACTTAGAACAGAATAGGGAGCTGAGCTAGAGTAAAGATGTAGTAGAGAAAGAAAATGGGAAGCTACATTAGAAAAATGCAGAATCGGGATTGGAGAAAGACTCATAACAACCTGCGATATACAGATGATACAGCCTTGCTTGCTGAAAGTGAAGAGGACTTGAAGCATTTACTAATGGAAGACTGAAGACTACAGCTTATATGTGGCTTATATCTCAACATAAAGAAAACCAAAATCCTTACAACTGGACCATAAACCACATCATGATAAATGGAGAAAAGGTTGAAGTTGTCAGGGATTTCATCTTGATCTACAGTCAAGACCCAGAGAAGCAGCAGATAGGAAATCAGATGATGTATTGCACTGAGTAAATGTTTTGCAAAAGACCTCTTTAAAGTGTTAAAAGCCAAGATGTCACTTTGAAGACTAAGGTATACCAGACCCAAACTATGGTATTTTCAGTAGCCTCATATGCCTGTGAAAATTGGACAATGAATAAGGAAGACCGAGGAAGACTTGATGATTTTGAGTTGTGGTGTTGGTCAAGAATAATGAAAATATCATGGACTGCCAGAAGAATGAACAGATCTGTCTTGGAAGAAGTACATCCGGAATGCTCCTTAGAAAAAAGAATGGCCAGACTTTGTCTCACTTGCTTTGGTCATATTGTCAGTCCCTGGAGGAAGGATATCATGCTTGGCTAAGTAGAGGGTCAGTGAAGAAGGGGAAGACTCTCAACGAGATGGACTGACATTGCCTGCGATGATGGGCTCAAGCAGAGCAAATATTGTGAGGCTGGCACAGGACTGGGCAGTGTTTTATTCTGTTGTAATAGGGTCACTATGAGTAAGAGCAGACTCAACAGCACCTAACGATAACAACACCTTGTGACAGATGTTCTGGGGATGGCAAGGGATGGAGTGGAATCAATGATATTGTCCAGAACAATGGGTGAATTGTGATGTAACTAATGGAGCAAAGAAGCCAGTAGAAAAAACATATTTCAAGGGATAGATGATGTGTTCAAATTTAGACATCCAGCCCGAAAGATCACCTTTGGCTAACCTCAAAACGCTTTAAGGTTGAGAAGGAAAATGTGGAATGGAACTTCAGAGTTTCATTGGAAACCAGACTTACAGGACACATGGAGGCTGGAGGGACTCTGAATCAATTGCCTGAAAATAACTTTCAAACTTTGAGTTGAAACTATCCCATGAAATTATCTCTAAAATACACAACAATTTAGGTCATAAATAAAGAAGGTGGCATAGTGCCTAAGGCACTTGACTGCTCACCAGAAGGCTGGCAGTTCAAACCTACCAACCACTCCTTGGAAGGAAGATTGGGCAATCTACTTCCATAGTGGTAACGCCTCAGAAACCCAAGGTGGGGTCGCTATGGGTCAGATCCAATTCAATGGCAGTGAGTTTGGGTTGGTTGGTTTGCCTTGAGCACTGTATCCTATTGAAGAATTACCTATATGAGATTGAAATGACAACAGTAACTCTGAAGCACAGATGACAATTCTAAGGGGCAGATAGTGTAAGCTAATGGTGGTAAAACAACATGGGAAGAGACAGTGAGGGTGGTGACGTAATGTGGAGTACATAACTATTGCCAATGAACTGTAAATGCAAAAAATGTGGAACGGTGTGTGTTTTTTGTGTATATTTTCACACACACAAACACAACAAACACAAATCATTAAGGCCAAATTTCCATGCAGAATTTGAGAATTAGAGGCTTGATTTCTTGGGAATGGTCCGTCAGTGGTAAACATGAAGAGGGAAACCTTGGGACAAGGTGGAGGTGACATGTTTCAATAGATTTGGAAGAGCATGAAATTTGGAAGCACAAACCTTGTATTGAAAATTGTGCTTAGAAATTGTGTGTGAAAGGAAGTCCATCTTGTATACATCTAGGATCAGTATCTTTCTGATTTGTGTAACAATGACTCATTTTAATATTTGGCAATGCTTTATTTTATGAATACTTCTCATATAAATTGCATTGTTGTTGTTAGATACCATTAAGTTGATTCTGACTTGCAGTGACTCCTCACACAACAGAACAAAGCATTGCCTGGCCCCGTGCCGTCATCATAATTGTTGCCATGCTTCAGCTCATTGTTGCGGCCACTGTGTCAATCCATCTCATTGAAGTTCTTCCTTTTTTCTGCTCACCCTCTAATTTACCATGCATGATATCCTTCCCAAGGGACTGGGCCCTCCAGAAAACATGACCAAAGTACAAGAGGAGAAGTTTCACCATCTGTTCTAAGGAACATTCTGGCAGTACTTCTAAGACAGATTTGTTTGTTCTTCTGGTATTTCAGGGTATATTCAGTATTCTTCACTAACATCATAATTCAAATGCATCCATTCTTAAGTCTTCCTGGTTCATTGTCCAGCTTTCACATGCATATGAGTTGATTGAAAATACTATAGCTTGGGTCAGGTGCACCTTAGTCCTCAAAGTGACATATTTGGTCTTTGACACTTTAAAGAGGTCTTTTTGTAGCAGATTTGCTCAGTGCAATATTTGATTTCTTGACTGTTGCTTCCATGGGCATTGATTGCAGATCAAAGTAAATGAAATCCTTCATGACTTCTGTATTTTCACCATTTATTATGGTGTTGCTTATTGGCGCAGTTGTAAGGAGTTTTGTTTTCTTTATAATGAAATATAAGCCACAATGAAGTCTTTGAACTTCATCAGTAAGTGCTTCAAGTCATTTTCACTTTCAGCAAGCAAAATTGTGTCATCTGCATATCACAGGTTGTTAATGAGTCTTCCTCCAATACTGATGCCA
>NW_006921849.1:967156-975046 GCF_000298275.1 Orycteropus afer afer | reverse complement strand
GCATTTACCCATGTCACTTTAGTTTTGTGTATTTCACTGTACATAAACTATATTTCAATGAAATGTATTTTTAAAAAATAATAAAATAAGTAATAAATGGAATGGAAAAAAAGTTAAATGAGAAGCTTAGTTGGCAGGGGGTTTATGTCAATTGTAGTGGAACAATCTGGAGAAGAATGGTGAGAATGTTTGTACAACTCAAAGAATGTAATCAATGTCACTGAGTCGTCCTTGTAGAAATCATTGAAATGATGTATGACTGTGTATATTTCCATAAAGAATTGTCAGTCTTTTTTCCTCCTTATAAAATTCATTCTGAACCTTCTTTTCAATGTATTTTCCATCTAGTAGGGAGTTGATATTGTCTCAGAGGTGTTTTCTTATTTTGTAGAAGGGAAGAGTGAGGCTCAGATAGAGAAATAGCAGGTCTCAAATTATGTAATCGTTAAACACGGTAGTTGCTTTTGTTGGGTGCTAACAAGTCAATTTTCATCTCTTAGTGACTGTATGTGACAGAGTAGGACTGCCCTATAACGTTTTGTAGGCTGTCAAGTTTAAGGGAGCAGATCACCAGATCTTTCTTCCACAGAGCAACTGGCTAGGTTTGAACCTTTGACTTTATGGCTTGCAGCCAAGTGTTTAACTGTTGCATCACCAGGGCTCTTTGGTTAAATATGGAGGTAAGTAAAACACATGAGCAATCAGTCACCTTCTTTTGGCTACATTAGCCTCCCTTCCGTTGCTCAATTATGAGCCTTCAATGAGCTTTTCAAATCCTTCTGGGGTTACAGAATTCACACACTTAGAGCAATAGCTTGACTGATTCTTGATATAATTCAAGAAACTGCTTCTAGCCCGAACATCCTAACTTTTACCCTTGGAAGGTAGCTCAGAGGGAGACAGCATGGATTTAAATACTATCTCTGCCATTAACCAGCAGGGAAAATTAGGACACATTTCTGAAACTCTTTGGACCTCAATTTCCTCATTCTTAAATGGGATTGACACCAACTACAGTTAGTACTAAACAATAATTCGACTGCAGAAATGGAATGCCCAACTTAAGGTGGTGTTCAATGCTGTTGACAAAAATATCAAATGCACATCTATAATATAATTTTCACTGCTGTCAAGGTGATTCAACTCATAGTGACCCCACTTGGGTTTCCAAGGCAGTATCTCTATGGAAGTAGAGTGCCCAACCTGCCTTCCGAGGAGTGGCTGGGGGGTTGAACCACCAGGCTTCTGGTTAGCAGTCAAATGCCTTAGGCAGGACACACCAGAACCCCCTAGGTTTAATATCAACCCACATGACATGTATGATCTAAGGCAAGGTTGATCGATAGATGGTCAGCATGTTACTTCTCTCTCCTAAACAGACTCCATATATTTTAAACATATATTGTTTCATCTGATAACCCTATGTTGTTGTTATTAGCTGCTGAGTTAACCACTAACTCATGGTGACCCCTTGCACAACGGAACAATAGATCTGCCTGGTCCTGCTCCACCCAGTGATCAGTTTCAAAATGTACCAATGTGATCCATAGGGTTTTCTTCGACTGATTTTCAGAAGTAGATTTCCAGGCTTTTAGCTTAGAAGCTGCACTGGAACCTGTAAAGCATCATAGCAACATACAAGCCTCCACTGACAATTGGATGGTGGTGGTGCATGAGGTACACTCACTGGGTTTCGAACCCAGGTCTCTTGCATGGAAGGCAAGAATTATACCACAACCACCAGTGACTCCATAACTATCTACTTTAAGCTCTTTGAGAACAAGGAATATGTTTCATTTATTTTTGTATCATCTAAGCACATCACATAAAGCAGTTCTTAATATAGAACTTCACATGCATTAAGCATCTAATACCCCCATGCTAGAAGAAGGAATGAACAGAGGAAAGAGTCGATACTTCTTCCACTCCTGTGGCCCTGCTCCACTGCTCCTTTGTGTTCAGCCTGTGGTACCTTGCAAACCTAGAGCTGCCCCCTGCCATGAGCTTCGATCTTCTATCAGATGACTTTGTCCCCTGGAATCAAACCATCAGCATTGAACAAACACCTGCTGCAAAACAAGTGTCAGCCAAGTGACACTTGGACAAACAATTACCTCCAGCATCTTAGAAGATCCCAGCTAAATAAAGCATACCAAATGTTTGACAACAAAGTGGGAGTGTGACTGTTTCAAGTCAGAGTGACTAGCAGGCTTTGAGATATGAGGAGGAGGAACTACTATTTGCATTCTCTGGACCATTAGGTTAGAAACTAAGAAACTAGAGTCATCTGTCACACTAGAAGTGTCTGCTGTCAATGAGACATCCATCTTCAGATCAAACTAGCAGTCTAGGGGGAAGGCTGCCAGCTTCTGCCACCTGAATCGAATCCTGCATCTTCGTCTCAGCACTGACACCTGGGTGCTGATTTCTCTCTAGTTTATGACAAAATCTCCAGTAAAAAGCCTCAGGGAGCTTAGGATCTGAAGACACAAGTCCATAATTTCTCCTTCTGTCATAAAGGAAGGAAAGAGGAGGTGTGGCCACTGTCAGTTGAACTGAAGCAGGGCAGTCCTTTTGAGAGATGCTCCAAAGACAGGCATCAGTGTTTACAAGCTGGCTGGAAGCATAGTCAAAGAGCAAGGCCCTCCTTTATAGGATCTTCCCACCTCACTCCATCCTGCTGGGATCCATCACCTGCTATATTACATACCTGCTGCATACCAGACCACCATATGCTTGTTCTATGACCCTTTGGTAATTTTCTAGCTGTTCTCTGTCCCCTGCCTGTCTGTGAGTTTGACATACTGTGGTGGCTTCCATGTTGCTGTGCTTTCAGACTAAGGCCATTAGGAAGAAATGTCTACTATCTATTCTGAAAATGAGCCAATGAAAATTCTATGGATCACAACAGAACATTGTCCAACTTGCTTTGTTTGGATACCTCAACAGGAGGGATCAACTTCTTGAGGAGGATATCACGTTTGGTGATGGAGAGGGCCAACAACAGAGTGGGAGAAACTCCATGAGATTGATAGGCACAACAGCTACAACCATGGACTCAAACCTGCTGGCAGTTGTGAGGATGGTGCAGGACCATACGATGTCTCTTGCTGTTGTAAGTTTGCTATGTGTTGGAGTTGACTTGAGTGCATCTATCTATCTATCTGTCTGTCTATCTGTCTATCATCTATGTGTATAGTGCAGACCCAGCAAACCCCACCCCTGCCACCAAGCTTTACTCCATAGCTGCCTGAAGTATTGGCCTAGATGAACCCTGAGTTGCATTGGAAATGTGAGATATAGGCTTTGGAGTCAGGAGGACCTGAATTCAAAGTCCAGGACAAACATAAACCATGTGATCCTAGATAACCCATGGACTATCATTGATGTACTTTCTGTACCTGTGGTGGATGGTAATCATATCCAGACAAAATAATTGGTCATATAATGAACTGAATGGAAATCAACTAAATGTCTCACAAAAGCCAGATGTTGTCAAGTTAAGCTTAACTCATAGCAGCCCCATAGAAGCCTTTTCAAGGCTGTGCCCTTTTGGAAGCAACTCACCTGTCCTTTCTTATGAGGCACCACTCAGTGGATTCAAAGTACCAGCCGTTAGTAGTAGAGTGCTTAACCATTCATGGCACCCAGGGATTCCAAATGTCCCACAGGAGCTGGTACCTAATCAGACATATCCGTACCTTAGGGGAAGAACCTTTCCTATTTCTGATGTGTCCATCAGGTGGAGGGAGTGCCACTAGCATAACCTCTAATCCCCTCTACTCCCTCTCTCACTCCTCCATGGGAGAGGAGGTGTGACTTTTCTAACTGTTGAGCATGGGAAGAGTAGACTGGGTACATTCCACCAGATATTCATCCCCAGGAGTCATTATTTTGTAGGGAGCAAGACTTGCCTTTACAGTGCTGCCTGGCCTGGTAGGGGAGTCAGTCTAACTCTAGGGTTCAGAGTTAGGATGTCCACCAGTCTTCAGCTGTTTAGTCTGTGTCTAATATCAGCTTCATCAGGCACAAAGGGGATATTTATTCCTCAAATTGTTCAGAACTCAGGAAAGAAAAATGGTGGCTATTTTGAGGTTCTTCTCAAATCTCCAAGAGTTTTGGTAGTACAATGGTTAAGCACACAGTTGTTAACTGAAAGGTTGGTGGATAAAACACCCACCAGTGGCTTCACAAGAGGAAAAGACCTGGTGATCTGCTCACATAAAGATTTTAAAAACAAACAAACAAACAAACAAACTCATTGCCATTAAGTCAATTCCAACTCATAGTGACCCCTTTTGGGTGTCCAAGGTGGCATAAATCTTTACAGAAATAGATTGCCCAGTCTTCCTTCCATGGAGTGGCTGCTGGGTTTGAAGCACCAAACTTCTGGTTTGTAGTCAAATGCCTTAGGCACTTTTCCCCAGAGCTCCCATAAAGATTACTGCCTAGGAAAACCAATGAGGCAGTTCTATTCTGTCTTATAGGATTTCTATGACTATGAAATACCACACTGAAAGTTTAAAAAAGTATAATACATATATATTGACATAGAATATTGTTCATTATATACTTTTAAGAAAAAAATTATAAAATAGAATGCATGCTATGAATCTGGTTTTCTTTAAAATACAAACATGTTTCTTTATATGTAACCATGGAAAAAACAAATGAAATGGCAGCATGAACATTCAACAATATTATCTCTGCATGGTAGGATGGTAGGCATTATTTATACTATTCAGATTGTTTTAGAAGTCTACATTCAATGTATATTCCTAGTTTACTCATTAAGAAATACCAAACATTTATTCACTAAAAAAATAAAGTCATTTTTTTTTTTCACATTGTCAAAAACACAAATGTCTCACAATTATCTTTTCGTGAATTCATTGCTTGGTTTTTTAGCTCAAGTCAGAAGTAATTACATATTTGGTCAGGGACCATCCAGTGTCACTGACTTTAAATACACTGGATTCCATGGGCTATAAATCACCTTGGAGTTTCAGAATAGTGAGGAGAATAAAAGCTCCTTCAAAATTTGAATAATGCTATATGCTTGATATGTGTCAAATTAAAAGGAAGGGCTAGAGTGATCGATAGTTCACAGGAAAATACTGACTTGTCTACCTGTAAAGAACTTTAGAGTTGTGCTGCCATAGTTCATGTAGATTCTACTTGAATATCAATAAAATGAAAATCCTCACAACTGGGCCCATAAGCAACACCATGATAAATGACGAAGAAATTTAAGATGTCAAGGATCTTATTCTACTTGGATCAACAATCAACACCAATGGAAGCCAAACTCTAAAACACTCTACCTCCATCAAATAATTTCTGACTCACAGTGACCATATAGGACAGAGTAGAACTGCCCCATACAGCTTCCCCAGAAGCAGACAGCCTTACCTTTCTCCTGCAGAGGGGCTGGTGAGTTCAAACCTTTGACCTTTCTGATAGAAGCTGAATGCTTTAACTACTGAGCTACCAGAGCTGTTCCCACAAAAGCAGCAGTCAAGAAATCGAAAAACATATTGCACTGGGCAAATCTGTGCCAAATGACTTCTTTAAATCTTCAAAACAAAAATATCACTTTCATATCTAAGGTGCACCTGACTCTTTTCAATAGCCTCATATGCATGGAAAAGCTGGACAATGAAAATAGAAAACCAAAAACATGCATTTTATGGTGAAATGAGTTCCTTTATGTGACCTTTTACTTGGTGTTTTGGTTACCTAGTGCCTCTCTGACAGGAATATACCACAAATGGGAGGCTTGAACAAACAAAAGTTTATTTCTTACAGTTTTGGAGGCTAGAAGTCCAAGTTCAAAGCGCCAGGCTCTAGGGGCTGGGTGAAAACCCCTCTACCTTGGGCTTCAGCTCTACCTCTTGCTCCTGGCCTACTGAAGCTGGAGGCTTTCTTCACTCAGGCAGCTGATGGCTGCTGAGGCGGACAAACAAAAGGTCAGCAAGTAAAAGGCACAGTCCTGTTATTACCAAACTACATGACAGGCCATTGATTCAAGTCCATTAAGAGTCCCAAGATTGGCAGACAATATGGCAGGCTGTTGAATAACAACTTGGCTACATGCAGGATTCAAGCATGCCCAAAGCTCCAGACCATTCCTAAAGCTTCTCCTTACACACTGGGAGCAAACCACATCCTTAAGTCAGTTACTCACCTGGTCACAATAGATTCCACCATGGAGTTGATTAACAGTCTCATTGTGGGGAATATTACATCCAGCTGCCCAGCCACTCAAAACCAGGCCCAGCCAAGTGGACATATAACCTTAAGTACCACACTTGGGTTCTTTGCAAAACAGCTTGACAGGTTTTCCTCCTAATCCCTGAGGAGTAATCTTTGCCCTAGTTTTCTATTCCAGAAGATTTGTTACTTTTCTCTAAGTTGATTGACATTTCCCAGTTAAATTGTAAACAACTTGGCTTTGATATTTTTTCTCTGGTCCTGGGCTCTAGCTTGCCCTATGATTGATATACACCTTGCAGGAATAGGTCCACAGATGATGCAAATGAGGTGACTATAGACTATCATGGAAATGAAGTGTCTGTGCCTTCCTGAGAGGAGATTGGTCATTTTGTGGGCCCCACAATGGGAGGGACCATGCCTTAAAATAGACAAGGAGTTGTGTGTATAAGCAACCAACCCCACAGAGATTTTTTTTTGGATATGGTAAAAAACAGGAAGACAGGAAGCAGGAAGAAGCAGAAGGAGAAGAGACAAAAAAAAGAGAAAAGAAGCAGAGAGAAACTAGGCAAGGAACCTCCTAAAGAGTTGTAATACAGGTTAAGGGCTGTAACAGTGAAAGCAGTGACAGCTATGGCAGTGCCCAGTGGCAGAACTAACAGTGCCAGGTCTAGAGGTGGCCTTGATGAAGAGTTAGTGGTAACAAACAACACAGGCAAAAGGAGGCTTGTCCTCAGAGGGCCGAGATGAACCTGCCCTGAGGGGTCAAAGTTTCAGCCTGCATGGCTGAAAGGAGTTGAGAGAGATTTCCTGCACTGAAGAAGGGAGACTTTGCATACATGCTTCCTGATTCCTGATCCGGATCCTGAGTGTATGCTGTTGCTTCCTTAACTCTAAGTGTTGTCTGTGAGTTCTCTGTGGCCATTGCAACAGATTATCAAACCTACAAAAGAAGTAGAGTGTGCCATGAGAGAGACAGATGGTGTCAGAATTGGTAAATGGGTTTGAGGGTAGAGATATGTCTGAACTTCACTTCATGGGAATCAGTTTGGGGCTTATTCTGGCCATCATCCCCACTGAAGTTAGACAGGGTCTGATACTACTACCATCATTAAATAGATTTAAAGTGTGGTGTTGGTGAACAATATTGACTATACTATAGACTGCTTAAAGAAGGAACTAATCCAGTCTTGAAGGACATATTTCATGGGGCAAATCTGCTGCAAAAGACCTCTATAATATGTTCAAAATCAAAGACATCACTTTGAAGACTAAGATATGCATGACCCAATTCATAGTGTTTTCAACTGCCTCATATGTTTATGAAAATTAGACAATGAATAAGGGAGCCTGAAGAAGATTTGATGCATGTGAATTACAGTGTTGGTGAAGAATATTGAATATACTGTGGAGTGCCAAGACAATGAACCAATCTGTATCAGAAGTAAAGCCAGAATGCTACTTAAAAGAGAAGTCAGTGAGACTTTATCTCAGGTACTTTTGCATATCTTATCAAGATGGATCAGTAGGGGTTCCGGCAAGATAGCAGACTAGGCAGAAGGATTGCACAGACCCTCTTCAAAAAAGAAAAGGGAAACCAATTAACACAAACACAGAAGATAATCTTGGATCCCTGAGCCTTGAAGGAAAGGATGCAGAATTGGACTAAACCCCAAC
>NW_006921849.1:930235-941866 GCF_000298275.1 Orycteropus afer afer | reverse complement strand
GGCATACCTTAGTCCTCAAGGAGACATCTTTGCTCTTCAGCACTTGAAAGAGGTCTTTTGCAGCAGATTTGTCCAATGCTATACATCCTCTGATGTCTTGACTGCTGCTTTCATTGGTGTTGATTGTAGAATCAAGTAATATGAAATCTTTGACAACTTCAATCTTTTCTCCATTTATCATGATGCTGCTTATTTACTGGTCCACTTGTGAGGATTTTTGTTTCTTTTATATTGAGGTGTAATCCATACTGCAAACTATTCTTCAATCTTCATCAGTAAGTGTTTCATGTCATGCTTACTTTCAGCAAGCAAAAAATTTGTGTTGTCAGTGTATTGCAGGTTGTTAATGATTTTTCCTCCAATCCTGATGCCACATTCTTCTTTCTATAATCCAGTTTTTCAGATTATTTGCCCAGCATACAGATTGAATATGTATGGTAAGAGGGTTCAACGCTGACTCCCTCCCTTCTTGATTTTAAACCATGCAGTATCCCCCTGTTCCATTTGATTGACAGTCTCCTGGTCTATGGATAGGTTCCTCATGAGTACAATCAAGTGTTCTGGAATTCCCATTCTTCTCAATGTTATCCACAGTTTGTTATGATCCACACAATCAAATGTTTTTGCATAGTCAATAAAACATAAGTAAACATCTTTCTGGTATTCTTTGCTTTGATCCAAGATCCATCTTACATCAGCAGTGATATCCCTTGTTCTATGTCCTTTTCTGAATCTAGCTTGCATTTCTGGAATTTCTCTGTCAATCTACTGCAGCAACTGTTTTTGAATTATCTTCATTAAGATTTTACTTGTGTGCAAAATTGATGATTTTGTTCAATAATTTCCACATTCTGTGGGATCACTTTTCTTTGCAATGGGTACAAATATGAATCTCTTCCAAATGTCCTGGCATAGCCAAGTGAGTGCCTCCAGTGCAGCATTTGTTTGTTGAAACATCTCAATGGGTGTTCTGTCAATTCCTGGAGGCTTGTTTTTCTCTACTTCCTTCAGTGCAGCTTCGACATCTTCCTTCAATGCCACTGGTTCTTGATTATATGCCACCTCTTGAAATGGATGAACATCAACCAATTATTTTTGGTAAAGTGACTCTGTGTATTCCTTCCTCATCTTTTGATGTTTTCTGCATCATTCAATATTTTTCCCATACAATCTTTCAATATTGCAACTTGAGGCTTAAATTTTTTCTTCAGTTCTTTCAGCTTGAGAAATACTGAGCTTGTTGACAGTAACTATCAACAACAAATCCTTTGTTAATTGCTGCTTCTAATGCAGTAGACATTAGACTGTGTGGATTACAACAAATTGTGGATAGCATTGCAAAGAATGGGAATTTCATTGTGCTCTTTGTGCTCATGAGGAATCTGTACATAGACCAAGAGACAGTCATTCAAAAAGAACAAAAGGATACTGCAAGATTTAAAATCAGGAAAGGTATGTGTCAAGGTTGTATCCTTTCACCATGCATTCAATCTGCATCCTGAGCAAATAATCAAGGAAGCTGGAATACATGAAGAAGAACATGCCATCAGTATTAATGGAAGATTTATTAACAACCTGTGATATGCAAATGACACAACCTTGCTTGCTGACAGCAAAGACAACTTGAAGCACTTTCTGCTGAAGACCAAAAACTACAGTCTTCATTATGGATTAAACATCAACTTAAAGCAAGTGAAAATCCTCACAAATGGACCAAGAAGCAACATCACAGTAAATGGAAAAAAGATTGAAGTTGTCAAGGATTTCATTTTACGTGGATACACAATCGATACCCATGGAAGCAGCAGTAAGGAATCAGACTGCACTGCAGAAAAGTCTTGCAGAAGACCTCTTCAAAGTGTTAAGAAGCAAAAATGTCGCTTTGAAAACTAAGGTGCACCTAAACCCGGGCATGGTACTTTCAATCTCTGTCCAGTTTTCAATGCATGTGAGATCTGGACAAAGAGTAAGGAAGACTGAAGAGTTGATACTTTTCAATTTCAAAGAATACTGAAAATGCTATGGACTGCCAGAAGAATGAACAAATCTGTCCTGGAAGATGTGTGGCCAGAATGCTCCTTGGAAGCAAGAAAGGGCAGATTTTGTCTCATCTATTTTGGTTATGTGGTCAGAAGGGACCATTTCCTGGAGAAGGCTATCATTCTGGGTAAAGCAAAGTGTCCATGAAAAAGGGGAAGACTCTCAACAAGATGGACTGGCACAGTGGCTGCAATGATAGGGTCAAGTACAGCAAAGGATTGTGAGAATGGCACAGGATCCAGGGCTGGACAGTGTTTCGTTCTGTTGTACATAGGGTTGTTGTGAGTTGGAGCTGACTCGATGGCACCTAAAAACAAGAACTATAACGTAGAACAAAATAAGAAGTCAGAAAACTAAGCTTGTAACAATAGTCTAAAAGTAACAGCTAATCTTTCTAAGAGCTGTTCCTGTGAGTAATATGCTTAAGTGCTTCTGGATGATTGAGGACATATGTGTTGGCTATTCAAAGGCCCTGTCAGCTACTTACCATGCCTGTAACGATATGTGTACTACCACCTGACCCTCACCTGCAATTCACTAATGTGCACAGTACATGATATCCAACTAAAATGTCTGAGAAATGAAAAACTATGAGCTCTCTGAAGGCCGGAGTTGTATTTCATTTTAAAAAATTAAAATAATACATCTCTGTTGCACACTAACTATGTTCCATATGTTATGTGAAATACTTTGCTGTTGTTACATGCCATCGAGTTGATTCTGACTCAGAGTGACCCCATATGACAGAGTGGAAATATCCCATATGGTTTTCTTGGCTGTACTCTCTATGGAAGCAGGTCACCAGGGCTTTCTCCCAAGGAGCTGCTGGGTGGGTTTGAACTGCCAACCTTTCGTTTAGCAGCCAAACTCTTAACTATTGCAGCACCAGGGCTCCTTACATAACTGCATTTAAATACACACACACACACACACACATGCACACAATAGTTAGCTATCCCGTTGGCACTAAATGCTTTTCTCTTTTGACTGCCTTGTGACTAATCCAATTGCTGGAGCTTAGTAGGTGCTCAGGGCCTGGTGCTGAGGAAATGAACGCGCTCCTCTCTCCCCACCCACACTCCCTCCTGCAATTCAGTAAAGTGCGTGGCACATGTTTGTGAAACGAAGAACTTGAATCATGCCTGTCACTGCTGGCATCTCCCTCTAATGGTGCAGCGAAAGGGCAGGACATTCTCCACCCATTCGCAGGAACAGAAATCACCGACAAATGTATCTTGTTAGTCAGCTGTCAGGAGCACGATTTTATCAGGAATGTTGTATTTCTGATGACACTGGCATAATTCGCTCCTAATAAATTTGCATCTTATTCAGAGAAGCTGCAGTTCTGCCGGGAGCACAGGGCCTCCTGAGGGTAGGGCCTGGCTGTGTGCACTGCTGGATGAGATGTGCACGCACGTCTTGAGAAGCCTACGCTCCCTGTCCATCAAGGCGCATCTGGGCATTTAAAACAACAGCTTGTTGGCACACACAACATAGGTGTGGGCTCCAAGTACCCTTTTAAAAGGACCTTAAATGTGGTGTTAATGGGCTTTCTTCCCCTCCAGACAGAAGAGGAAGTGGTTTTGCATGCAGGTGCATCTTTGCAAATAAGAAGGGAAATATTTTCCTATATCCATTTCTGATTTGATTCATGAAAGTCTGAAATGCTGTTAATGCTGAGTATTTTCTTTCCCCCTCCATTTTTGGGTTTTCTCATAAATCCTCTACTTGCATTATCACCCACTCCAAATGTGTCAAGAAAACACTCCCAAGATGGGAATATCCAAAGGCCATAGTAGATTCGTTCTGCAAAGGAAACAGGAAAGATAGGTTTAATTGTACAAATGTGCAAGCATTTCTTTAAATAGGTTACAAGCTCAGTAGTCCCCTTCCCTCCTGTTTACAGGCTCTCTTCAACTTTTTACTCAATAAGAGACTCTTAGGTTCCTTTTCCTCTTTTTTTTTTTTTTTTAACTGAACCCAAACTTTATTTAAACCTCAAATTCTTTTCTCCCTTCTCCCAGCTCCCAGGATCACCATGCAGGATTCTCTGAACAACTAATGGAATGAAGAGAAATGTGGGGATTCTCTCTCTCTCTTTTTGGCACAAAGAAATACTATTCTAGCCTGCAAACTAATTCCACTTGTGATTTAGAGGGGCATGGCACCTTTCTCCTAGAACTTCCCTGGGGAAGAGATGAGTGGCTGTCTCAATGTTGTGCAAAATTTAGTGTCAGGCCACGAATTACTGGACCTTATTAGAGATTTCTTTTAAGTAAATTAAGGTTATATATCACAGTCTTCCAAAAGGCTTGGGTGCTTTGAATCCTCCAAATTAAGAGAACATTTAAGATATCCTGAAATGTTGTTTATGAGAAGACAGGCCTGACGGTTAACAGGGACTCTTTTGGCAACAGCCTAGCTTTAAAAAAATAATAGAAACGAAACGACATGATGGATCTTAGAACTGGAGGATTTTCAGCTAGACAAAGGGATCATGTCATTAGCACATCATACATCAGGAGCCATCAATGATTTTCTAATTCATTAGGTCACTAGGAAATTCAGGAAGAGACAGTGGTGTGTGTGTGTGTGTGTGTGTGTGTGTGTTTCAGGCCACACAAGGCCAGGTACTGTTTCCTCCAGACAGACATGTCGGTATTTATGTTGTATGCCTTTATTTCTTCCGTTATCATGTTTAAACTGAATTTTATTGTGTTTTCTACATCTTTCAAATAGCAAGTTGATAGTAAACTCCAGTGTTCCAAACTATATATTATGGCCCAACCTGGTGATGGCACGTTTTATGCTGTATTTTGAGTAAAAATGTTCACCATGTCTAGGTGGAAAAACTATTTTTTCTGCACAAATGCCCACCATGCAGATGTCCTCATACCCTCCAGTGGCTCCTTTCCAGCGCCCTGGAATCATCTTACACCATCCCTTGTACCTTGATCACCCTGTTTACTGCTGAGATGGTTATCCGGGAATACGGCTGTTTACAGTTCAAGCTTCAAATTAAAAACAAACAAGCAAACAAACTTCATGATAATTACCCTTGTCTTGCAATTACTATCATTTAAACTTTATTTTTACTTTATTTGTTGCTGTTTTCAAGAATATACACAGTAGAACATACACCAGTTCAACAATCTCGACATGTACAATTCAGTGACTTCATCACATTTTTCAAGTTGTGCAACCATTCTCACTCTCTTTTTCCTAACTGTTCTTCCCCCATTCATGTAAACTCACTGCACTCTAAATTTCCTACTTGACCTTTTGAGTTGCTCTTGTCACTTTGATCCCATATTTTATTGTTGTTAGGTGCTGTTGAGTTGTCTCTGATTCATAGTAACCCTAAGTACAATGAAACACTGCCCAGTCCAGTGCCAGTCTCATAAGCCTTACTATGTCTGAGCCCATCATTGAAGCCACTATGTCAATCCATCTCACTGAGGGCCACTCCTTTTTTGCTAACCTTCCACTTTACCAAGCATAATATTCTCCAGGGAATGGTCCCTTTGGACAACATGACCAAAGTAGGTGAGATGAAGTTTGGCATGCTTGCTTCCAAGAGCATTCCGGCTGCACTTATTCCAGGACAGATTTATTCATTCTTCTGGCAGTTCATGGTACTTCCACTATTTTTCACCGATACCACAACTCAAAAGCATCAACTCTTCTTTGGTCTTCCTTATTCATTGTCCAGTTTTCACATGCGTACAAGGCAACTGAAAATACCATGGCTTGGGTTCAGTTCACCTTAGTCTTCAAAGAGACATCTTTGCTCTTCAGCACTTGAAAGAGGTCTTCCATAGCAGATTTGCCCAGTGCAATACGACATCAGATTTCTTGACTGCTACTTCCATTTGTGTTGATGAAATCTTTGATAACTTCAATCTTTTCTCTATTTATCGATGCTATTTATTGGTCCAGTTGTGAGGATTTTTGTTTTCTTTGTGCTGAGGTGTAATCCATACTGCAGACTGTAGTCTTCAATCATCATCAGTAAGTGCTTCAAGTCCTCTTCACTTTCAGCAAGCAAAGTTGTGTCATCTGCATATCTCAGGTTCTTAATGAGTCTCCCTCCAATACTAATGCCACATTCTTCTTCATATAGCCCAGCTTCTCAGATTATTTGCTCAGCATACAGATTGAATAAGTTGGTGAAAAAATACAACCTGACAAATCCCTTCCTGATTTTAAACCATGCACTATCCCTTTGTTCTGTTTGAATGACAGCCTCTTGGTCTATTTACAGGTTCCTCATGAGCACAATTAAGTGTTCTGGAATTCCCATTCTTCTCAATCTTATCCATAATTTGTTATGATCCACATAGTTGAGTACTTTTGCATAGTCAATGAGATACAAGTAAACATCTTTCTGGTATTCTTTGTTTTCAGCCAAGATCCATCTGATATCAGCAATTATATCCCTCTTTCCACATTCTCTTATGAATCCAGTTTGCGTTTCTGGACGTTCCCTCTCAATATAGTGTTGTGAACAGTTTTGAATTATGTTCAGCAAGATTTTGCTTGCATGTGATATTAACGACACTGTTCAATAATTTCCACATCCTGTTGGATCACCTTTCTTTGGAATGAATACAAATATGGATCACTTCCAGTCAGTTGGCCAGGTAGCTATCTTCTAAATTTTTTGTCATAAAAGAGTAAGTGCCTCTAGTGTGGCATCCATTTGTTGAAACACCTCAATGGGTATTCTGTCAATTCCTGGAGCCTTGTTTTTCTCTAATTCCTTCAGTACAGCTTTGGCTGATTCCTTCAATACCATTAGTTTTTTTTTTTCTTTTTTTTTATCATGTGCCACCTCTTGAAATGGAGGAATATTGACCAGTTCTTTTTGGTACAGTGATTCTGTGTGTTCCTTCCATCCTCTTTTGATGTTTCCTGCATCAGTCAACATTTTGCCCATGTTGTTGTTGTTGTAATGTGCCATCAAGTTGGACCCAACTCATAGCAACCCCTCCTTGGGTTTCCGAGGCGATACCACTACGGAAGTAGATTGCCCAACCTTCCTTCCGTGGAGTGGCTGGTGGGTTTGAATCACCAACCTTCTGGTTAGCAGTCAAGTACCTTAGGCACTATGCTACTAGACCTGCCATTTTGCCCATAGAATCTTTCAATATTGCAACTTGAGACTTTAATTTTTTTTTCTTCTTTCAGCTTGAGAAATGCTGAGCATGGCTCTTCACTTTTGATTTTCTGACTCCAAGGCTTTGTACATTTCATCACAATAATTGACTTTGTCTTCTCAAGCTGCTCTTTGAAATCTTCTGTTCAGCTCTTTCATCTTGTCATTTCTTCCATTTGCTTTTGCTATGCTCCATTCCAGAGCAAGTTTCAGAGTCTCTTCTGATGTCCATTTTGGCCTTTTCTTCATTTTCTGTCTTTTCAATGACCTTTTGCTTTCTTCATGCGTGATGTTCTTAATGTCATCCCACAATTCCTCTGGTTTTTGGTCATTGGTGTTCAATGCATCAAATCTGTTCTTGAGATGTCTCTAAATTCTGGTGAGATATAACCAAGGTCATATTTTAGCTCTCATGTACTAGCTTTAATTGTCTTTGGCTTTAACTTGAACTTGCATTTGATAGTCTGTTCCATGGTCATCTCCTGGCCTTGTTTTGGCCTCTTTCCATGGATGCAGTCAATGTGATCCTGTGTATTCCATCTGGTGAAATCCACGTGTATAGCTGCTCTTTACATTCTTGAAAAAGAAGCTCTTTGCAATGAATAAGTCATTGATTTTGCAGAATTCTGTCATTCAATCCACAGCATCATTTCTACCACCAAGGCTGTATTTTCCAACTACTGGTGATTCTTCTTCATTTCCAAGTTTTGCATTCCAATCACCAGTAATAATTAACACATCTTGATTGCATGTTTGGTCAGTTTTGGACTGCAAAAGTTGTTCGAAGTCTTCAATTTCCTTTCTTTGACTTTGGTGGTTGGTGTGTAAATTTGAATATAACTCACTGCCATCGAATTGGATCTGACTCATAGTGACCCCTCCTTGGGTTTCTGAGGCAACATCAATACAGAAGGAGATTGCCCAGTCTTCCTTCCAAAGAGTGGCTGGTGGGTTTGGACCACAAAGCTTGATGTTAGCAGTCAAATGCCTTAGGCACTACACCACCAGAGCTCCTAATTTGAATAATAGTAGTATTAACTGCTCTTCCTTGTAGGCATATGGATTATCCTATCACTGACATCATTGTACTTCAGGACAGATCTTGAAACGTTCTTTATGATGATTAATGCCATCTCATTCTTCTTCAGTTTGTCATTCCTGGTTTAGTAAATCATATGTTTGTCTGATTCAAATGGCCAAAACCAGTCCATTTCAATTCACTAATGCCTACAATAACAATCTTTATGTGTTCTATTTAATTTTTGACAACTTCCAAATTTCCTAGATTCATACTTTATACATTCCATGTTCTGATTATTAACAGATATGTGCAGCTATTTCTTCTCATTTTGAGTTGTGTCTCACAAGCAAATGGAGGTCCCGAAAGCTTTACTCCATCCACATCATTAAAGTCACCTGGACTTTGAGAGACAGCTCTTCCCCAGTCATTTTTTGAGTGCCTTCCAACTTGAGGATCTTATCTTCTGGCACTATATCAGACATTGTTTCATGGTTATTCATATAGTTTTCCAGTAATATATCAGAAAGTGTTTCATCACAGGTTTACACTGGCCAATTCTTTGAGCAGTGGATGGCCCCTTCCTTATTTCAAGTCTATCTTAGTCTAGAAGCTCCACTGAAACTTGCCCACCATGGGTGACCCTGCTACTATTTGAAATACCAGTGGCAAAGCCTCCAGCCTCACAGCAACAAGCAAGCCACTACAGTACAACAAACTGACAGATGACTTGTGGTTGATCCTATACAAGTATTTCATAAAAATCCAAAATACTCAAAGTAGACATTCTTTACTAATGAAGCTGAACTGTTGTTTGTTTTTCAGAAGACTTAGGAGATATTTTTGGTTTACAGTTTAAACATGATCTCAGGGCAATAGTTTTGGGGCATCCGTCAGCCTCTACATTTCTAGAAAATCTGGATTTCATGAGAATTTGAAAATCTGTTCTGCACTTTCTCCATTTTGATCATGGTTCTTCCACAGCTTCTTTGATCAAAACCTTCAGTAATGGTAGCTGGATACCATCCAATTTTTCTATTCTTGAGGCAAAGGAGACAGTTGTCCATAGAAGCAAAAGCTACACATGAAATTATTATTTTAAAGGAAGGGAGATAATATGAATATAATCAAGTTGCAGTAGCTCTGGGTTGTCCCCCTCCCCACCAGCTTACCATATCAAAAGTCCATCCCTCACATGCTGGCCACTCCACCTCTATCCTCCCTGGATGATGTCAGAGGAAGAGCTCTGGACTAGAAGTAAGGAGGCCTGAGTCCTCCTTCCAGTTCTGCCATCAGCAGGCAGAGGTGAACCCACTGGGACTTCACTAGCAGCTACTCACAATGCTTAGCTCTCAATACATTACCTCATTTAGTCCTTAGGACACACTATGAAGAATTCACTCCATTGTAAATCATGAAACTGAGGCTCAGAGAAATTAAATGACTTCCTGAGTAAAGAAGTTGGGATTTGACCCTAGGCCTTGGGACTCCAAAATGGACCTTTGCTGACTTAGAGCAATTCCCACTACCTACTCCAGTTTCTTCATCTAAATTCTTTCTTTCTTCTTCTTTTTTTTTTTTTTTTTTTTGAATTGTGATTTGGGTGAAGGTTTACAGAGCAAATTCATTTTCTGTACAGCATCTCACATGCACATTGTCTCATGACATTGACTTTAATTTACCACAATGCAACAGCTCCACACCCACTTCCTCCCCATAGTTACCTCTTCCCCATGTCCTTACTTCTATGCACTCACTCCTGCCCACTGAGCTGTCTTCTGTGCATACCCTGCCCACCTGTTCTCCCATGATAGTTCTCACCAAGGTGTATCTACCTAACCTAAATGTTCACCTCATATGCCTGTCATTT
Source organism: Orycteropus afer afer (assembly GCF_000298275.1). Taxonomy (NCBI): domain Eukaryota; kingdom Metazoa; phylum Chordata; class Mammalia; order Tubulidentata; family Orycteropodidae; genus Orycteropus; species Orycteropus afer. The sequence goes on along the minus strand of NW_006921849.1, from coordinate 931,780 downwards.
GTTTGACTGGAAGACACAGAAGTGGGTTCAATTCCAGGCCTGAAAGCCAGCTAGGGGCCATTGTCTCAGTGTCTCCATCAAGTTCTATCAGACCAGCAAACCTGCCCCCCCCTTTTTTTTTCAATGATTTTGAGTTTTTTTCCACATTGTTCTCCCACTCTACCCAGGATCTCCTGCACAAATCCCTGCCCGAGTGATTGACTGTGGTAGCCAGGCACCATCTAGTTCTGGTATGGTGTACCACTCACTTGGACTAATTGTTTCCATGCATGTCTGGTTTTCTACATTCTTCTTTGCTCTGGATGAGGAGGAACCCATCGTTGCATTTAGATGGGTGCTTATAAGCTTTTAAGATTCCAGTTGCTACTTGCCAAAGTAGGAGGTGAAACAATGTTTTTTGTAGTATGTCATGCCAATCAAGCTTGATGTCCCCATGACTATGGTCCCAAACCCACAGGTCCATCTATGCACTCCCTCTGGGTAGCTGGTTGTGGCCAAGAAGTGACTACAACCTTGTCCCTTGTCACCTCTGCTATATACCTGGGAATTCTTAAGGAACATACAAATACACTTGTAGAAACATTGTTTGCCAATCCTATACATGGTCATGGGCACACTCCCCCCTGCATAGACATACCTAATAGTTCAGCCTGTCCACCATCTACCCACCTGTGTAGCCATGTTTGCCTTTACTGAGAATGCAGCACTGTATGGGCAAAGGATTCATCTTTGTTGTTCGTACCTCCCATCTACCTCTCCATGTCTTCCTCTTCCTCAATGTCACTGTGATGATCACCCACATTTGGTACATTGCCCTTCTCTTCACTTAAATCAATACTTGTCTCTACCTGTCTAACAGTGTTCCTTACTCTCCCCTCCCACCCCTTCTGCTGTTTGTGCATTTTGGATTATGCTCAATAGGCTAGTTATGCCTTGTATTAGGGCTTCTAAATTTGACCCTAGTTTTTCCTTGAAGAACTATATAGTTTTAGGTTTCACACTTAAGTCTTTGATCCATCTTGAGTTAGCTTTTGTGTATGGTGTGAGGTACAGATCTTCTTTCATTTTTTCTGCAAATGGATATCCAATTTTGCCAGTACCATTTATTAAACAGACATTCTCTTCTCCATTTAATGGATTTTGGCACTTTGTCAAATATCAGCTGACCATAGGTCGGTGGATGTATTTCTGGGTTCTCAATTCTATTCCATGGGTGTATGTGTCTGTCATTATACCAATACCAGGCACTTTTGACTACTGTGGCTGTATAGTATGTATTAAGATCTGGCAGTGTGAGACCTCCTACTTTGTTCTTCTTCAATTGTGCTTTGCTTATCTGAGGTCTTTCCTTTCCATATAAAGTTGGTAATTGGTTTTTCTATATCCTAAAAATATGTTGATGGGATCTGGATTGGGATTGCATTGAATGCATAGATTGTTTTGGGCAGAATTGATATTTTCACAGTGTTCAATCTTCCTATCCATGGTATGGGATGTTCTTTTATTTATGTAGATTTGTAATGGTTTCTTGAAGTAGACTTTCAT
>NW_006921849.1:919796-929884 GCF_000298275.1 Orycteropus afer afer | reverse complement strand
TAGGACTTCCAATACAATGTTGACTAGAAGTGGTGATAGTGGGCATCCTTGTCTGGTTCCTGTTCTCAAGAGGAATGGTTTCAGTCTTTCTCCATTGAGAATAATGTTAGCTGTTGGGTTTGCATATATACCATTAATTATGTGGAAGATTGTCCTTTCTATTCTTATTTTTCTGAGAATTTTTTTTTTTTTTTAAATCAGGAATTGCTGTTGGGTTTTATCAAATGCCTTTTCTAGATTGCTTGATATGATCATGTGGTTCTTTTCCTTTGTTTTACTCATGCGGTGGATGACGTTGATTATTTTCCTAATGTTGAATCTTCCTTGCATACTGGATATGAACCACATTTAGTCATAATGAATAATTTTCTTGGTATGTTATTGGAGTCTATTGGCTAGGATTTCCCTGAAGATTTATGCAACTATATTCATGAGGGATATTAGAATGTAGTTTTTCTTTTGAGTGATGTCTTTGTCTGGTTTTGTTATCAAGGTATGCTTGCTTCATAAAAGGAGTTAGGGAAGATTTCATCCTTTCCTCTGTTTTGGAATAGTTTGAGTAGGATTGGTGTCAGTTCTTCTCTGAATGTTTGGTAGAATTCTCCAGTGAAACCGTCTGGGCCAGGACTTTTTTTGTTGTTAATTTTTTGATGACCAATTCAATTTCTTCTTTTGATATGGATCTGTTCAACTTTTCCACATCAGTCTTTGTTAGTTTAGGTAAGTGATGTGTTTCTAGAAATCTGTCCATTTCTTCCAGATTTTCAAATTTGTTAGAGTACAGTTCTTCATAGTATCCCAATATTATTCTTTTTATTTCAGTTGGTTCTGTTGTGGTGTCTCCCATTTCATTTCTTATTCCTGTTATTTGTATTCTCTTCCTCTTTTCCTTTGTTAAATTTGCCAGTGGTTTGGCAATTTTATTTACCTTTTGAAAAAACCAACTTCTAGTCTTGTTGATTTTTCCTATTGTCTTTCTCTTTTCTGTTTCATTGATTTCTGCTTGAATCTTTATTATGTCCTTTCTTCTGGTGACTGTAGGCTTTTCTTGCTGTTCTTTTTTAATTGTTGGAGATGTTGGGTTAAAGTGTTGATTTTGGCTCTTTCTTCTTTTTTGATGTGTGCATTTATTGCTATAAATTGGCCTCTGATCATTGCTTTTGCTCTATCCCAAAGATTTTGTTATGTTATATTTTCACTCTCATTTGTTTCAAAGAATTTTTGAATTTCATTTTTTTATTTCTTCTATTATGCAGCCATATTTGAGGAGGGTGTTTTTCAGTTTCCATGTGTTTACTCTTTTGCCATTGATCTTCCTAATGTTGATTTCTAATCTGATAGCATTATGATCTGAGAAGATGCTTCGCAGTATTTCAATGTTTTTAGATTTATTAAGGCTTGCTTTATGACCTAACATATGGTCTATCATGGTGACTGTTCCATGTGCACTGGAAAAGAATGTATATTGTGCTGTTGTTGGGTGAAGTGCTCTGTTGATGTCTATAAGGTCAAGTTGGTGGATTGTTTTGTTTACCTCTCCTGTGTTTTTGTTGCATTTCTTTCCAATTGTTCTATCTTTCATTGAAAGTTGTGTATTAAAGTCTTCCAATACTATGGAGTCATCTATTTACCTTTTCAACTTTTTAAAAGTCTGACTTATGTAGTTGGTGGCTCTTTTGTTGGGTCCATAGATATTTATTATGGTTATATCTTCTTGCTCCATTGATTCTTTAATCATTACATCATGTCCTTGTCTTGCATGGTGGTTTTTGTCTTAAAGTCAATTTGACCAGAAATTAATATTGCCACTCCTGCTCTTTTTTGGTTGCCATTTGCTTGATTTATCTTTTTCCAACCTTTGATTTTTAGTCTATTTTTGTCTTTGTCTCTAAGGTGTGTCTCTTGTAGACAGCATATTGATGGGTTATGTGTTCTTTTCCAGACTGCAACTCTCTGTCTCTTGAGTGGTGCATTTAATCCATTGACATTCACTGTAATTATCAAGTATGAATTGGTTGCTATCATTTGGTTATGTGCTTTTCCATGGTGTCCCTGATTTCTTTGTTCCATGTAAATTTCTGTGCTGAGCTCATTACATTTATGAATCATGTTATCATTTCCTTTGTTGCTGTTGTTTTAGTATTTGCTAAATATTTGCATTTGTCCTCTTTTTCATTATGATATGAAGGTTTATCATTTTTCTTTGAGGTTACCCTCTGATTTATAATTTTCTTCCTGAGTTTAGAACAATCCATTCTATCTTGAAACTCTTTTGACTTCCTCACTATTTAGAAGTTCTGTAACTGCAATATTTTCCCACTCTTTTTGGTTTGTTCTTGTCCTCATTTGCCAATTGATGTCTCTGGTTCCCTGTTTACAATCTTGTAAGCTTATTTTACTTCAGATGAATCCATAGCTGTGTTGGTTTCTGAGTTATGTCATCTGGTCTATTAATGGTCAGTTGTTGTTTGCTATTATTACTTCTATGTTAAAAGTACTCCCTTTAGTATCTCTCGTAAGGTTGGTCTGGTTTTAACAAATTCCCTTAATTTCTGCTTATCTGGAAATCTCCTAAATTCACCATCATATTTGAGGGAAAATTTTGCCTGATATATAATTCTTGATTGGAAATTTTCTCTATCAAGGTTTTATATATAATATCACATTGCCTTCCTGCTTGCATGGTTTCTGCTGAGAAATCAGAACTTATCCTTATTGGTTGTCCTTTGTAAGTTGTTGTTGTTGTTGTTGTTATGTGCCGTCGAGTCGGCCCCGACTCATAGCGACCCCTCCTTGGGTTTCCGAGGCAGTATCACTACGGAAGTAGGATTGCCCAACCTTCCTTCCGAGGAGTGGCTGGTGGGTTTGAACCGCCAGCCGTCTGGTTAGCAGGCAAGTGTCTTAGCCACTATGCTACCAGAGCTCCCTGTTTCATTTTTCCCATGCTTCTTTCAGGATTCTTTCTTTGTCTTTGGTTTTGATGAGTTTGATGATGATATGTCTGGGTGATTTTCTTTAGGAGTCTATCCTATTTGGGGTTCATTGGACTTCCTGAATGGATATTTATAGCAGGGAAGTTCTCTTCCAACAAATCTTAGAAAATTTTCTCAGTGGTTTTATTTTTTTCTTCCTGTTCTGGAATTCTGATAACATGTAGGCTATTCCTTTTGATAGTATCCCACATGAACCTTAGGCTTTCTTCATTTTGCTTTGATCTTTTTTTCTGATTGATCCCTTTCCAAAGAAGTATTCAGGTATTTGTCTTCAATCTCATTAATTCTGTCTTCCATTGATTCAATTCTATCCTTTTACCTTTCCAACATGTTATCTGTTTCTGAAAATTTAGTATTAATCTTCTAGGTTTCTATCTGTAGATTTTGTATCATTTCTAATTTTTCATTTATTTTGTCATTTTGTTCTTGTATTTTCTCCCAAAATTGTTCTAGAATTTTGTCTGTGTTTTCCTTATTTTTGTCAGTGTTTTCCTTTATCTGTCTTTCAATCCTTTGAAGATACCTAAATATAATTCTTTTGAATTCATTATCAGGGAGTGGCAATACTACTTCTTCCTCAGGAATGTGTTCTGGGTTTGTATCCTGGTCCCTTGTTTCTACCACTTTATCTTGCTTCTTTGTGTGGATTATTATGGTCTGTTGTCTCCAAGACATTGTGATGTTGTTATATTTAGATGTCTGTAACTGTTTGTCAAGAGCAGTTAAGGATGAGTCAGGCTCTTCTTGGTGGTCATTTATCTTAGGCCAGTTAGTGAAGAAGTAAGTTGTGGTTCTCACTCAGTAAATGAAGCTGCAGATGGTGCAGGTGTAGTTGTGTTGTATACGTACTGTTCCTGTCTCCCACTCAGTTAGACAAAAACAATAATTGAGTAACCATCAAAAAAAGTAAAAGCAAGTGGACAAATATGCACTGTGTAAGCACATAGGAAAAAAAAATCACAGTATGTGGAGAAAGAGCAATAAGAGTAAAAAGGTAGAGTATGAGAATAATGAAGAAAAAAAATGTGAAAAATGCATAAAATAAAATAAGGAGTAGGGTTAATCATGAGAAAAAGAAAATTAGAGCCAGGAACCGGGATGAGAGAAAAAGCTGAAAACTAGATCCTGGGAAGGGAAGAAGAAAGAATAGTAATTAAAAGGATGAAAAAAAAAAAAAAGAAAAAGAAAAAGAAAAGAAAAACATTTAAAAACACTTAATTACTCAACAACAACAACAAAAGACTAAAACAAACTTTAAAAAAAAAGGAGAAAAAACTCTGGGCTGGGCAGGGCAGGACACCCAGGCTCCATCAGAACAAACAGACTGTGATGGAATTCCTGCCAGCTCAGAAGGTTGGTGGAAGTGAGGGATGGCTGCACCTCCTTTCACCAAGTGGGTATGGGGTATATGAGTAACATGGGGAATGTCGCACCTTTCCAATCATTGGCATCCAGAATGTCCTTGTGGTTCCTGGCCAGTGGAGTCTGTTCCTAAGTCCCTGGAATCTGGGAGAACACTGGCACTTTAAATATCCAAAATGGTCAAACCACTTGTAAACATTCATAATGGCTGTATCCTCTGAACAGGCAAAATCCACATCTCCGCCTTCCTTCCTCTTTGCTGCTTTCCCTTTTATTCACCAGTGCAGTCCTCTGTGCAGCCACTAGCTAGCAGAGCCAATTTTTACTTTAATTCTTAGGTTATAACACGACTTGGCAATATCCAAGCTGTCTGTGCCATCAGGATCACTGACAGACCACAGCTCCGTATGTCTCCTTTCTTTGGTGTTTTCATGCAAGTTCTTCTACTAGTTGGAGTTTAGTCTACTTCTATATCCTTCCCTTCAAAGCTCGGTGCTCTAGGATTATCTTTTTTATCTGTGTTTGTTGGTTCCCCCTTTCTATGTTGAAGAGGGTCTGTAAAGTCTATATGCCTATTCTGCCATCTTACCGGAACTCCCTTCATCTAAATTCTTGAGTGGATTTCTGCTTTTCTTTCTGTCTCTAACATTCTATGATATACTCAGTCTCTTTCTCTAGCTTGTATCATCACATTTTAAACAAGAAGCCAAAGACCTCATCATCCTTTGGGAAATGTAGCTTTATGCCTAGGTTCCTCCTGGCTGCTCTCACTGACAATGCATATATTCCTAAGGAGAAGAAGTTAATGGAAATCCTAAACAAAATGCAGGATTAAAAATAAACCAACAACAATAAAACACTTCACCTCTAATTACAGAATATTAGTGATAAGATTATAGAGATTTTATTGTTCTTAATTTATGCCAGCCTGCTGAAAACACATAGCATATTTACAAAAATTATATTTCTTAAAGTCCTCTATTACAAACATAGGTGTAATATTAATTCATTTTGCCAGAATAAATTGGTACATACAGAAAATTATAGTTTGGAAAAATATATACCAAGTTTCTGGCATTATCTTGGGTGGCACCTGATTGTTTTTGTTTTTACACCTGCTTGTATCCATTAATTTCTATGGCTTTTGTAAAAAGAAGAAGAAAGAACAATGCATTTGAACAAAACCAAATATACTCACTCGCCCTTCTCCAGAGTAAAATCTCTGCCATTTTAAATTGAGGATGAGAACCCAGCAATGGGGGGGGGGGGGGGGTTGAGAGCTTCCCTGAGACTTAATACAAATTGCACAGATTTCTGATGTGCCTAATTGATGAGCATAAAGATGGAGAAAGAGCATCTTGGACATTTCTTGCCAGAGGATTTTTTTTTCCCCTCCAAGGCAGCTGATGGCCTGAAATTGAGATTATAAGACCTCTACCTTCTTTTAGAATGCTTAGAAGGGAGGATGTCAAGACTTGGCTCTCTTACTTTGGACACATCATCAGGAAAGACCAAAGGCTGGAAAAAGACATCATGTAGCTATAGAGGGTCAGTGAAATGAGGGAGATCCTCGATGAGATGGACTGATACAATGGATTCAAACATAACAATGATTATGTAGAATGGTGCAGGACCAGGCAACGTTTTGGTCTGTTACATGTAAGATTGTCATGAGTAGGAGCTGAAAATAACTGACAACAGCAACCATATTTTAATTACACTTCACAACTTCTTAATCCCTTCTCCAGAATTTGGAAATCTAAAATGCTCTCAAAATTGAAAGTTCAAAATCATAAAAAAGATCAGGCTCACTGGTTTGATGAATATTGGTGGAATCCCCAAGACTATGGCTCTTAGATTCTTCAAATTAGGAACTGAATTTAACCCTGTGATTCAACTTTTAGCCAGATGACAGACAGACCTATAAGGTGAACAGTGATATCAAGAGGGTATGCAGTCATTAGAACAATCAAGCTTATGAGAACAAGAGGATAGCATTTACCCAGGATTAGAGTTAGAAAGCAGGGAAGGAAGAAGGAAGGACAGAGGGAAGGGGTGGCTGCATGGAGGAAGTGGGAAAAGTGCTTTAGAGCATGGGGATTACAGCAAATGTCACAAAACAGAATGAGTATGGACTGCTGGATGGAAAATCAATTTACTCTGTCAACTTTCACTTAAATCACAATTAAAAAAAAATTGAAATCTTTCTTCAAAACATTTTTGGCTGCAAAACTTAACTTCTCCTTTTCCTATTTAGTGTGGTGAGTAATACAATTTCCTGCTGAAACAGTCAAGTTGGATTGCAAGTTGCCTCTCCACAGTCCTTGCTGTAGTATTATATAACATACCCAGTATATAAACTGAATTATCTTTTGAAAGTTTGAATGATTCTGAATCCCAAAGGCATTTGACTGCTAACCAGAAGGCTGGTGGTTCAAACCCACCAGCCACTCCTTGGGAGGAAGGCTGGGCAATCTATTTCCCTAGTGATACTGCCTCAGAAACCCAAGGAGGGGTTGCTATGAGTCAGACTCAATTCCACAGCATTGAGTTTGATTTTGTTGTTGTTGTTGTTGTTGTTGCTCTACAAGTTTGGCTACATGATCAATGGCCTGTCCTAACTCAAGACTTGGTGTTACTGAAATCTTTCAAGAGAAGCTAGCTCAATCATGGACACGCAGCTCCCTCTCTGGATTTCCCAATTAAGAGAAGATGGGTCCACTGCATTTGTTAAAGGAGTGCAGAGTATACTCTCTGGAGGCTGAAACTAGGGGTAAAACCTCTGTGGACAGAGTCAACTTTTAAGACAAATTGAGAAGTAATTGCCAAATGAATGAAGCACCATTTTTCCCTCTGCAAGGAGACTCCCCGCATATCAAGTTAAAACTGCCCTTGCATGTTCTCATTTTATATATATTTCTTTCTTATAGGTAATATTTTAAATGGATATATTACACATATAGGATGACAGAGTTAGGCATATATTTTTATAGATAGGTGCTCTAACCTTCGTAAATATCCTGGATAATTATATCCACTAGGAAGCCAGAAAGCATATCAAGAAGAGAAATCACTTTTGGCATACTAACTTGGGTAAATGAGTGTCTTCTATCAAATATTTATTTTTTCACCTTGCAACACAAATAACGTAGGAGAAGAAAGATACTTGTAAGGTGTAGGACAGGCTGCTCAAGGAGAGGTAGGAAGGCAATCACCTTGTAGTCAAAAACCTTTAACTAAATTGAATCACCAAATTCATGGGTGGGTATTCTGTTCTATCAGTTCAAAAAACCCATCAGAACCATTTTCAGTCCAAGGCACAGCCCCAGCTTCTGCCCTGCTGCTTACCTTACTAGTTCACACTTTCCATGGATCAGGACAGGTTTCTTTTTGCGGTAGACAATCATCCAGTTTAAATTAATGAAATTAGCCAAGGGAACCATATCTTTAGAAAAACAAATACAAATTGAATCTTCCACAGAGGGAATTTTGGCAATGTGATTTCCTGTGTGTTAATTGCCTTGTTCTTGTCTTCTGTGTGGAAGTCTGAGATCTGACAAGGTCAAAACAGAAAAACAACTAAATAAACATCACCTCTTAGCTCCACCACTGGACTCCAGGTTGGTTAATATTTCCTTTTAGAATCAGAATCTGTGAACTGCAGAGCTTAGTTTAAAATGCAAAGGATCAGTTCACAGCTCAGGGCACAGTTAGGCAACAGTCAAATTGTACAGGGAGAAGAATGCAAGAGTGGAGAGAAGACAACAGAGACATTTTAGGAGAAAGCATATCTGAGAGAAAGGGCAGTACACTGATGTCAGGAAGGTCCAGAATGAGTCTTCGGCTCAGGAGTCTGAGCTATGGGTCTCAGGGTTGGTTAATCAAACACTAAGAAGTTTTGTCTTATTTCAAATGATGATAATTTGACTTGTCCTGTGTGGATTAAGCAGGATTATGTATGTAAAGAGTGGAGGACATGGGTGGTACAAATGGTTAACACGCTCTTGGCTGCTAACTGAAAAGCTGGAGCTTTCACACTGAGACACAGTGGGGGAAAGGCCTGGAGATGAATTTCCCACTCAGGCACTGAAACTCTGCAGAACACCATTCTGCTCTGATGCACATCAGGTCACCATGCAGTGGAATCCACTCCATGGCAGATAGTGTGTAAAGAGTTAAGCAAAGTGTCAGGCACGTAAATAAGAAATAAATTTTAGTAAATAATTTTTAGTTTTGTGGTTCTCCTTCATATCTTAATATTACCTACTCCTCTCTTCCTGCCTTGCCCTTTAAGGTTAAAGAGATGACCCAATCATCAAGGTTTACATTTGAGGCCAAGCAGAACAATCTTTCCACCACTTTGCAGAAATCTTCATGATGAGAAACTTAAATAATATGTGCATGCTTCTGATTTTATTTTAACCAGCCCACAAAATTTTTTATCCATCTTTGCCTTTCAGAAACCCTGCAGCTGAAGGCAGGGAAGTCAGACGAGCAGCCTTTAGATGTCTCCGATTCTTGAATTTTCCAGTGCTCATTAAAATTCTGTCTCACCCATTGCCTGATCCCACAGGCGCCTGACTGCACAGCCTGCAGAGTGGAGCTCGTTCCATTTTATTCATTTATTCATCAAACATTTATTGAGCATCTTCTACATGTTGGGCACTGCACTAGGCTCTGGAACAGCTCGATGCATAAGATCACATTTCTATTCTCGGAGCTCACAGTCTAGAGAGAAGTCAGGGACATAAAACTATAATTAGAACATAATGTAGAAAATGCAGCAGGAGAGGCTGACCAGAAGCAGAGGAGAAGATTCATAGTCCTTCAAAGGGCCAAGGAGGGGTAATGGGAGAGAAAGTTGCAGGAGAGAGTCTATCTCTCAGATGGCTAGAAGACTTTCCAAAAGCCAGTCACTTCAGGTACTGAGACTTCAGTACTGAGGCATTCCCTGAGAGAATGTGGTAGGCAGCTTTTGAAACAGCACCAATGATCCTTATTTCCTAGTGTTCTTGTCCTCTCCTCGCTTGCTTGGATGAAACAGCCTACATGTTGTGAGCTGCACTATAGAGAGGTCCATGTGCCAAGGAACTTGGCTACCCATGCTGCTTTGAGCCATGTGGAACAGAGTACAGATGAAGAGGGTACTAGCAGAGATGAGAGGCAATCTTTAAACATGTTATGAAGGTCATAACATGCCAAGCTAAGGAGTTTGGTCTGAGGAGAACTGTGGAAGGTAGCCAAATATAAAACGTAACTTAAGTCACAACTTTACCAAAAAGCAAGAACTCTAGTCCTAATACGACTCCAAACAATTTGACCCTATACCACATCATTCCAGGTATTCATTTCTCATCTGTCAAGGATGCGGGGCAATTGCAGTGGATTGAATTGTGTCCCCAAAAAATATGTGTTAGAACTCTAACTCCTATACCTGGAAATATGGCTCTCTTTAAAAAGGTTTTTGTTATGTTAATGAGGTCACATAAAGGTAGGGTGAGTCCTAAACCTAATCATTTCTTGGTTTTGAAAACTATGTATATAGCAGACAGACACATAGACCATAGGGGAACACCCACATTCATTGGCAGACACAAGAAACCAGGAGGAGGGTTCAAAGAAGGGAACAACACAGCACAGACACTGATTTGAACATTTAGCATCCTGGACTGTGAGCAAATAAATTTCTGCTCTTTAAACACATTCACTTGTCATAATGTTTGTTATTAGTTA
>NW_006921849.1:913598-914227 GCF_000298275.1 Orycteropus afer afer | reverse complement strand
CTGAACACTTAATTCTGCTCATGAATAATATAGTTGGCACAATGGTTAAATACTCAGCTGGTACATAGAACAAGTGGCTGTCATTAGAGCAGAACAAGGAGATAGTGCACAGTTTAAAATCAGGAAGGGTATGTGTCAGGGTTGTATCTTTTCACCACACTTATTCAATCTCTATGCTGAACAAATAATCCAAGAAGGCATACTATATGAAGAAGAACATCACATTAGGATTGAAGGAAAACTCATTAACAACCTGCAATATGCAGATGACACAAACTTGCTTGTTGAAAGTGAAGATGCACTTACTGATGAAAATAAAGAACTACAGTCTTCAGTATGGATAACACTTCAATATAAAGAAAACAAACATCCTCACAACTGGACCAATAGGCAACAGCACAATGGAGAAAAGATTGAAGTTGTCAGGGATTTCATTTTACTTGGAGCCACAATCAACACCCATGGAAGCAGCAGTTAAGAAATCAGATGTTATATTGCACTGGGCAAATCTGTTGCAAAAGACCTCTTTAAAGTTGTAAGAAGCAAAGATATCACTGTGAAGACTAAGGTGTGCCTAACCCAAGTCATGGTATTTTTAATTTTCTCATATACACATGAAAGCCAGACAA
>NW_006921849.1:910034-912373 GCF_000298275.1 Orycteropus afer afer | reverse complement strand
TAGCTGATATTCAGAACTACCTTCTTCCACTACCCATTCTGTATTTCCCTTGCCTTCAGCAAGCACCTCAGCAGGTCATGGTTCTTTGCCTGGTGGGGTGACCCAATTCTTCATTCCTGAATGGTCTGGGTCATTAGTAGTCATATCAGAATTAGGTTCCTGTAATTTTCCATTGACTTTAATCATAGGACAAGGTAGTACTAAGAGAGGTCCTAAATAATCTCTTGTATTCCAGACATATTCTTCTTTACCTCCGTTATGTAATGTCAATCCAATTTCCCCCTGGTAATCAGGATCTATCACACCAGACAGTATGGTAACGCCCTTCTTTGTCTGTTGATTCAGAGGCATGGGGAAACCAAAATGGCTGGGTGGTATTCTTAACTTCAAGTTCAATGCAATTAGTAATGTGTCTCCAGGTGGGAGTGTTCCTTCCTTTGAGACTACGATCTCCAGACTCATAGAGCATAGGATAGCAGAGACAGGAAGGAAAATTTTTTTGAGTGGGTCACTTGGGGTAATAGTGAGTGATACCCTTCCCATTTTTACCTCTTGGTTCTGAACCCATGAATCCTGGCTATTGGAGAAACAGCACTGTATATTGGACGCTAGTTTAGAGCATATACAGTCTCCTGGAGAACATTCCCCCACACTTCAAGGTATTGCCACTTAGATGGCACTGTAATTGTGTTTTTAGTAGGCCATTCCATCATTCTATCAAGCCAGCAGCTTCAGAATGATGGGGAAGGTGGTAAGACCAGAGGATTCCATGGGCATAGGCCCATTGCCACACTTTATTTGCTGTGAAATGAGTTTCTTGATCTCAAGCAATGCTGTGTGGGATACCATGAGGGTGGATAAGGCATTCTGTAAGTCCATGGATGGTAGTTTTGGCAGAAGCACTGCATTCAGGGAAGGCAAGTCCATATCCAGAGTAAGTACCTAGTTCAGTAAGAACAAAACACTGTCCTTTCCATGATGGAAGTGCTCCAACCTAATCAACCTGCCACCAGGTTGCTGGCTGATCACCCCGAGGAATGGTTCCATATTGGGGACTCAGTGTTGGTCTCTGCTGCTGGCAGAGTGGGCACTCAGCAGTGGTGGTAGCCACATAAGCCTTGGTAAGTGGAAGTCCATGTTGTTGAGCCCATGCATAACCTCCATCCCTGCCACCATGGCCACTTTGTTCATGAGCCCATTGAACAATGACAGGAGTAGCTGGGGAAAAAGGATGGCTGGTTTCCACTGAAGGTGTCATCCTAGCCACCTGATTGTTAAAGTTTTTCTATGGCTAGGTCACCTTTTGGTGGACATTCACAAGAGACACAAATATATTTACTCGTTTGGCCCATTCAGAGAGATCTATCCACATACCTCTTCCCCATAAATCCTTGTCTCCAATTTTCCAATAGTGCTCCTTCCAAGTCCCAGACCATCTAGCCCAGCCATTGGCCACAGCCTCTGCATCCATATGCAATCATACATCTGGCCATTCCTCATTCCATGCAAAGTAAACAGCCAGATGCTCGGCTCAAAGTTCTGCCCATTGGGAGGATTTTCCTTCACCACTGGCCTTAAAGGAAGTCCCATAAAGGGACTTCAGTGCCTCTGCTGTCCACTTTCAAGCAGTGCCTGCATACTGTGCAGAATCATCTGTAAACCATGCACAAGTTTTCTCTTCCTCAGTCAACTGATCATAAGGAACTCCCCATGAGGCCATAGGTATAGACTGGGAGAGGGAAGGTAATGTAACTGGAGTGGAGACCATAGACATTTAGGTCACTTCCTCATGTAACTTACTTGTACCTTAGGTCTGCTCAAGCCCAATCTCTTATATATCACTTCCATTTAATGATGGAGAACTGCTGTGCATGTCCAACTTTATGACTCTGTTGGTCAGACAACACCCAGTTCATGATGGGCAGCTCTGGCCTCATCGTGACTTGGTAGCATTCACTAAAGCCCAGTAATAAGCCAGAAGCTCTTTCTCAAAAGGAGGGTAGTTATCTGCATAAGATAGCAGGGCTTTGCTTCAAAATCCCAAGGGTCTATGTTGTGATTCACCAATAGGGACCTGCCAAAGACTCCAAACAGCTTCTCTATCTGCTACAGACACTTCAAGAACCATTAGATCAGCAGGATCATATGGCCCAACTGGCAAAGCAGCTTGCACAGCAGCCTGAACCTGTTGCGGAGCCTTCTGTTGTTCTGGGCCCCACTCAAAACTAGTGGCTTTCTGAGTCACTTGAAAAATAGGCCGAAGCAACACACCCAAATTAGAGATATGTTGCCTCCAAAATCCAAAGAGGCCCACCAGATATTGTGCCTTCTTTTTAGCT
>NW_006921849.1:907088-908249 GCF_000298275.1 Orycteropus afer afer | reverse complement strand
AGGCAGGTCTGGTACTTCAACTTGACTTTAGGTATGCCATCATAATCTATGCTTCAGTAAGCCAACCAAATAAACTATTAGACCTTTTACTATCCTCTTGAGCTGAAACATTGAATGAAGAATCTGTACCTAGTGGACCTAAACTCAGACTGATACAATATTACTTTCCTTGCACTTTTATCCCACACCCTCAGTAGCCATTCCCAAACATTTTCTCCAGGGTTCTGTCTGTACATGTTAGCAAAATCAAGTAGGTCTTTTCCAGTGTAGTGTACCACCTCCTCAGTCACACTTTGTATTTCACCTTTTGGGGCTCGCTTGGACTTAACTTTAGTTATAGGTCTAGCAGCAAGAATAGATGGTTGGTGAAGTTCCTGAGCACATTAAGCAATGTCCTCCATGGCATCTACTTCAGGCAATGACCAAGTAAGAATAGTTAGATTAATCCCATCAAACAGAGGTGGAAGGATAATGGTTTTATAGTAATCCCTTCAGATGGAGGGATTCAACAGAATTTATAGGCTCCTTATCCTCATCTTCCTGACTATCTGTCTATATGTCCCCATTTCAGGTTTCAGGATCCCATTTTTTCCCAATCAATGCCCTCACTCTAACTTCAAGCACCATTCTGGGCTGGCAATTCAATTAGCGTTTTAATTCAGCCACACTTACAATAAGACTCTGGGTTTGGTTTTTGGCTCTGTTACTAGAAGAAATAAGGCTTTCTTTCAGAGCATAACTGGAAACCTTGAGGTCTTTTATGCAGCACTTGAGCTGTGACTCCCATAGCCCTGAACTAATCTCCCTCTCTCACCACTTTGTCTAAAGTAAGAAGGACTAACCAACCAACTTCCTTATATCCTCATTCTGACAAAATTACAGAAAAGTGTTAAATATGTGATCACCCAGAGCCTCACTTCTCAAAAATACTTGATCTATTGGTGGTGCTATTTTCCATATTAATGTTGCCACCTCGTGCCACAGATTAGCAGGGCCCTCTTTAGCAATGGAGGCAGAGTCACCAGTAGTACCTTTACAAGTAATCAAATTGGAGAACCAAAACAGAATTGGTGAGAACCAATTTAGGAAGCCATCCTTATGCTTTTATCTGTCTAGAACCACTCATGGTACCAGATGTGTTAGATTGGGTTCTCTAGAGAA
>NW_006921849.1:903384-906525 GCF_000298275.1 Orycteropus afer afer | reverse complement strand
AAAAACTGGGTTATCTGCTTTCATAAAGATCACAGCCTAGGAAGCCCTATGGGGCAGATGTACTCTTTTACACTAGGTTGATATGAGTTGAAATTCAATCAATGGCACACAACAACAATCTTAGTGGATCCTTGGACAGTCCTCACTGGAGGTAGAATTCTTGTACTCAATGCTTGCAAAAATAGAAGGAGTTATGTACCACTCACACAGACACACAAATCTGTAGTGGCTTTTTTCTTTCTTTCTTTTTTATTTTTATTTTTTTATAAATTGTGTTTCTCCCACTAATTTTGTGGCTTTGAGCAAGTTACTTCACCCTTTCTGAGTTTCAATTATCTCCTGTACAGAGATAATAATCATCGCTACCAAGGGGACAGTTACATAGACAGTGTGCCAGAAACGTAGGACATTGTGTGGCACATAATAACTCCTCAGGAAATATTAGCCATGAAAATTACTAGTGTTACTTGTTAACAAATGAACCTCAGATTGGCCTTCCACCTACCACACTATTAATTTTCCCTTCACTATTTGCCACCTCCCAAGTTCTCCTTCCATTTTTTCTTCTCCTTCCAATTTTGAGTGCAGACCAGTTCAGAGCTCTCTTTTATCTTTGGCTGCTAATCCATGCCCTCAGGGTTTCATTCCCAAGAGGCTAATCAGAGGATTTTCCTAAAGAAGGCAAGTCCCCCTAAGAGGAATTCTAGTGCCAGCTGGTAAAATAAAGCTTTTGTCCACCCTGCTACATAAGCATTGTTATAACTGCTATTGTTCTATGCACATAACTGCTTTGTTACATAAGGTTTGGCTTTGGCTTCTCCTCTCAGAGAAAGAATAAACCTCTTCATCTTAGGGAGCTGGTTTAAATTACTCTTTCCATTTTTGGAAATGCAGAGAGAAACGCCCTCCCTCCCTTGCTGCTCTGAGCCCAAAGGAGCCCTGGAACCACCTGCCAGGTACACTAACCTGGGTTAGGAGCCAGGAGGCCAAAGCGGTGCCAAGGGTGGTATAAAAGCAACACCTGTCCTCAGTGAACAATGCCATGGGATATTTGCATTTTTAAGGAGGCTTCTAAGGGAGATTTCACTTTCTACAAGGCAATGGTCACTCAAGATGAGGTGGCCACATCTTCACAAGACACCATTAGCAGAAAGGCTGGAAATCTCGCCACCAAGCCACTAGGACTCAGCCCTGTTCCTTCAGTGGAGCAGAATAAAGATAGATCAGACCGGAAAATGTCTACAGCTGACAAGGAAAAAGTCCACTTGGATTACTGACACCCATCGCTGTCAAGTTGATTACTCCTCATAGCGACCCTAGAGACAGAGTAGAACTGCTCCGTACGGTCTCCAAGGCTGTGATCTTTATGGAAGCAGACTGCTTCGTCTTTTTCACACAGAGCAGCTGGTGGGTTTGAACTGCCGACATTTCAGTTACTAGCTGAGCTCTTAATGACTGCACCACCAGGACTCCTTACCGATAAATGCTTCTATCATCTCAGCCTAGGAGTTGGCTATTCTTTTACATTTTCTCTCTGTATTTATAGAATGATAGACCTTTTTCTTCCTTTCAGAGTTGAAAGAATCTTAGAAGTCTGAGTTAATCATTATATTTTGTAAAAGGAAATAACCCCAAAGAAGTAAAATGACACCCGAGTCACACAGGTGGAAAGGGGCAGGGCCAGGACCTGGTGCCCTCACACTGTGCCAGGCTCCCAGTGATGGGTAATGTGCAGGTTTCCCAGAAAGAGCTCCCCCTTCCCTGGAGTAATTATAAATACATATAAATATGAGCTGAATTGTGTCCCTAAAAAATATGTTTTAAAACCCTGGCCCTGATATCTGGAAATAGAGTTCCTGAGTAGTACACATGGTTAACATGATAAGCTGTTAACCAGAAGGTTGGAAGGTTGAGTCCACCCAAAGGTGC
Source organism: Orycteropus afer afer (assembly GCF_000298275.1). NCBI lineage: Eukaryota > Metazoa > Chordata > Mammalia > Tubulidentata > Orycteropodidae > Orycteropus > Orycteropus afer. Next base: position 904,596 of record NW_006921849.1, on the reverse strand, counting down.
CTCAGAAGAAAGACCTGGTGATCTAATCAGCCACTTGAAACACTATGGAGCACGGGTCTATTCTGACACACATGGGGTCACCATAAATCAGATTCAACACCATGGCAACTATTTTTATCTGGTTTATACACGCAAATATAATACTGTTTGGAAATAGCATTGAACATTTCAAGATTCATCCTTAAGTACAATACTGCCAATGATAGGACAATATCCATAGCTTATAAAGAAGACAAGTTAACATGACTGTTATTCAAATTTATGCATCAATCACTAAAGCCAAAGATGAAAAAATTTAAGATTTTTACCAACTTCTGCAGCCTGAAATTGATCAAACATATAATCAAGATGCATTGATAATTACCAGTGATTGGAATGCAAAAATTGGAAACCAAAAAGAAGAATTAGCAGTTGGAAAATAGAGTGATAGAAATGACAGAGATTGCATGATAGAATTTTGCAAACACAATGCCTATTCATTGCAAATACCTTTCTCAACTATATAAACAATGACTATATACTTGGGCCTTTCCAAATGGAATACACAAGAATCAAATTGACTACATCTGTGGAAAAGGACAATGGGAAAGCGTAATACCATCAGTCACAAGGCAAGGGGCTGACTGTGGAGTCATCAGTTGCTCATGTGCAAGTTCAAATTGAAGATGAAGAAAATGAAAATGAGTCCACAAGAGCCAAAGTATGACCTTGAGTATATCCCACCTGAATATAGAGACTATCTCAAGAGTAGATTTGACACATTGAATGCTAGTGACCAAAGACCAGACAAGTTGTGAGATGATATCAAGGATATTATGCATGAAGAAGCAAAAGGTAATTAAAGAGACAGGAAGAAAGAAAAGACCAAAATCGATGTCAGAAGATGCTCTGAAAGATGCTCTTGAATGTTGAGTAGCTAAAGCATATGGAAGAAATGATGAAATAAAAGAACTGAACAGAAGATTTCAAAGGGCACACAGAATGAAACACTGTCTAGTCCTGCGTCATCTTCACAATCATTATGCTTGAGGCTATTGTTGCAGCAACTGTGTGACCCTTTGAGCATCTTTCTCTTTCATGTGGACCTTCCAGCTTACCAAGCATGATATCCTTCTTCAGGGACTGGTCCCTCTTGATCACATGTCCAAGGTATATAAGATGAAGTCTCACTATCTCCCCTTCTAAGACAGATTCTTCCAAGACAGATTTGTT
>NW_006921849.1:901913-903193 GCF_000298275.1 Orycteropus afer afer | reverse complement strand
ACCAGGCCAACCCAATCAAATCCAGAACAGCCCATTATAAATTGAAGTGATATGTTACCTATGACCAGGAAAGTGCCCTCTTCTGGATACTACCCTCTTTGTCCTGCTCTGCCTTTGGGTGTGATTAACCTGTAGTAGCCTTGGGATCCTCCTTTCAGCTGGTTTTGGTATTTTGTTATGGGCACTTGCAGGACCTTGAAAATCAGCCCGTCCTTAAATGTTGTACCCTAAGCCCATCACTTTCATCTCACTAGTCCTGGGCTAGTTGCTCCTTGACTTTAAACCTTTTCTCCACACTAAGTAAAAATGATCTTTACAGAATTAAAATTGGCATCACTATTCCTGCTTCCACTCTATCACATCTCCCCTTTGCCCCAAGAGAGAATCTGAATCCTTCATTCAGCATATCTGGCCATTTAAAATACAGGACAAATATCCCAAATGGCAGAAGCCAGCTCAGAGACAAATTTTGTTGAGCCCATAAAGTTGTAATAATTTGAACATTTCAACTTAGAGATAAAGATATGCAATTTCTCTTGTGAACAGAGAACTTACTCTGCAGGTCTATAATGTTTGATATTATGTATCAACTTGGCTAGGCTATAGTTTTCAATGGTCAAACACTAGTTTAGTTACTGTTCTATTATATGAACTGCAATACAATGTACCCATTTAATAGAATGCAATGAAATCAATAATTCAGTTGAAAAGGGTCCAGACTATAAGTAGATATTAAGGCAGAACTGACTTTCCTCATTTTTACCCCTGACATTCCTGGGCTGTGATTTTGGGATGGAAGTCTGCCGAAGTCCCCAGCTGCACCTGACCTGCAGATTTTGGATGCCCACAGTCATGGGAGCCAATTCTTGAATCAAATCTGTGTGTGTGTGTGTGTGTGTGTGTATGCACAGCTCACTGGTTGTTTCTCTAGAGAGCCCTAAGACAATGTCTTAGTTTTCTCATTAGCAAAATGGAAGTAATAACACAAGAAATAAATGAAATAGTACTTGACCATAAGTTATCAGGGAATGTCACTGTTAGTATTATGCCAGACTGTGCTGGCATGGCCCAGTAGATGGAACTGAGAAGAGCTTTAGGAGGGACAAGAATTCACCTCTCTCTACTGCATTCCAGCATTTGAGTTATCTGTCGGCCTCACTGGGTTTTGAGTTTGTGATGCCTAATAGAGTGTTCAGGAGCTCTGGTGGCATGGTGCCTAAGGCATTTAATGGCTAATCAGAAGGCTTATGGTTTAAATCCACCAGCCACTCCTCAGAAGG
>NW_006921849.1:896851-901388 GCF_000298275.1 Orycteropus afer afer | reverse complement strand
CCACTTATTTGTAGCCCTGGGCTAGTTATACAATCTCTGTGAACCATAGTTTTCTCATCCTTCAAAAGATCATACCATTCCAAAATATTATTAAAACATATGTCTTCATAGTGACTTGTATATGAATATTCATAGCAGCTTTATTCACGGTGGCCAAAAACTGGAAAAGCATGTCCATCAACAGGTGAATGGATAACCCAGATGTGGTGTGATCCAAGCAGTGGGATACTTCTTGGCAAGAAAAAAAAGAACATGCCATTTATGCATGCAACAACATGGATGAATCTCAAATCATTGTGCTGAATGAAAGAAGGCAGATGCATGTAGGATTCTGTTTATATAAATGAAAACAAATCCAGTGACAAAAAGCAGCTCACTGGTGGCTAGTGCTCAGGGTCAAAGGGAGGAATGAATTCTAAAGGGACTTGAGGAATCTTTTGGGGATCATGTAAATGTTCTGAATCATGATTCTAATGTTTGTTTTATGGGTGTGTGCAACTATCAAAACCCTGGATTGTACACTTCAAATGCATTTGGCTTATTGTGCCAACATTATCCCTCAACAAATTTGAAAATTTAAAAAAATATATATACCTAAAATATAATCTCTATGATGTTCTATAGCATTTAATGGTAATGGATGGGGTTCCCCAGCTTTCTGTGCAGTGATTCCTCTTAAATACGTAAGAGAATTAACATGAACAAAAACTATATAATCTGATTATTTTGTGACAGTTTGACATGTCTCAATGCAATCTTAACAAAGTCCACTGTAATTCTAATTTTAGAATGACAGATTTTGTATATGTTGTTGTTGTTGTTAGGTGCCTTTAAGTTGGCTCTGACTTATAGTGACCCTATGTACAACAGAAGGAAACAGTGCCCAGTCCCATGCCAGTCTTACAATTCTTGCTATACCTCAGCCCATCATTGTAGCCACTGTGTCAATCCATCTCATCGAGGGACTTCCCCTTCTTTGTTGACCCTCCACTTCACCAACTATTATTAAAGAACGGTCCCTTCTGACAACATGACCAAAGTAAGTGAGACGAAGTCTGGCCATTCTTGCTCCCAAGGAGCATTCTGGCTGCACTTCTTCCAGGAGAGATTTGGTAGTTTTTCTGGCAGTTCATGGTACTTTCATTATTAATCACCAGCTCTGGTAGCATAGTGCCTAAGGCACTTGACTAGTAACCAGAAGGCTGGTGGTTCAAACCCACCAGCCACTCCTCGGAAGGAAGGTTGGGCAATCTACTTCCATAGTGATACTGCCTCAGAACCAAGGAGAGGTTGCTATGAGTCGGGTCCAACTCGATGGCACATAACAACAACACAACTCAAAAGCATCAATTCCTCTTTGGCCTTCCTTATTCATTGTCCAGCTTTCACATGCATGTGAGGCGATTGAAATTGCCTTGAGTTAGGTGCACCTTACTCTTCAAAGAGAAATCTTTGCTCTTCTGCACTTTAAAGAGGTCTTTTGCAGCAGACTGGCCCAGTGCAATACACCATCTAAAATCTTGACTGCAGCTTCCATTGGCATTGATTGTAGAACCAAGTAATATAAAGTCTTTGACAACTTCAATCTTTTCTCCATTTATTGTGATGCTGCTTATTGGTCCAGTTGTGAAGATTTTTGTTTTCTTTATGTTGAGGTGTAATCTGTTCTGCAGACTGTAGTCTTTAATCTTCATCAGTAAGTGCTTCAAGTCATCCTCACTTTCAGCAAGCAAAGTTGTGTTGTCTGCATATCACAGGTTGTTAATGAGTCTTCCTCCAATCCTGATGCCACATTCTTCTTCATACAGTCTCTCTTCTCGGATTATTTGCTCAGCATACAGATTGAATACATATGGTGAAAGGATACAATCTTCATGCACTCCTTTCATGATTTTAAACCACACAATGTCCCCTTGTTCTCTTCAAACAACAGCTTCCTAGTCTATGTGTAAGTTCTTCATGAGTACAATGAAGTGTTCTAGAATCCCCATTCTTCTCCATGTTATCCATAATTTGTTATGATCCACACAATCAGATGCTTTTGCATAGTCAATAAAACACAAGTAAACATCTTTCTGGTATTCTTTGCTTTAAGCCAAGATCCATCTGACATTAGCAATGCTATCCCTCACTCCACAGCCTCTTCTGAATCACACAATCATTTATACTATACATATGTAGGCATGGCCCCCGGGTGCCACAAATGACTTGTACTGGACTTCTCACCTAAAGTTTGGTGATTTGAACCCATGCAGCAGCACCATGGATAAAAGCCTTAATGATATGCTTCCCTAAAGACTGTTGTTGTTAGGTGTCTTCCAGTTGTTTCCAATTCATAGTGACTCTATGTACAACAGAGCAAAACACTGCCTAATTCTGCACCATCCTCACAAGCATTGCTGTGCTTGAGTCGGTTATTGCATCTACAATTTCAATCCATCTCATTGAGGATCTCCCCCTCTACTTTATCAAACATGATATTCTTCTCCAGGAATTGGTCCCTTCTGACAACATGACCAAAGTATCAGAGACAAAGTGTGACCATTATCACTTCGAGGGAGCAGCATACTGGCTGTATTTTTTCCAAGACAGATTTGTTCCTTCTTGCAGCAGTCCATGGTCCATTCAACACTCTTCACCAACACCACAATTCAAATGCATCAATATGTAATGGTATTGATAATACCATGGCTTAAGTAAGGTGCACCTTGGTCTTCAAAGTGACATCTTTGCTCTTAAACACTTTAAAGAGGGTTTTTGCTGAAGATTTGCCCAATGAAATTCGTCATTTGATTTCTTGACTGCTGTTTCCATGGGTGTTGATTGTGGATCCAAGTAAAATGAAATTCTTGACCATTTCAATCTTTTCTCCATTTATCATAATGTTGCTTACTGGTCCAGTTGAGAGGATTTTTGTTCTCTTTATATTAAGATGTAGCTCATACTGAAGACTGTAGTCTCTTATTTTCCTAAATGTTTCCAGTCTTCTTCACTTTCAGCCAAGATACTGCTGACATCAGAAATGACATCCCTCTTTCCATGCCCTCATCTGAATTTCTAGCCATTCCCTGTCAATATATTGCTGCAACCATTTTTTAATTATCTTTAGCAAGAATTGACTTGTGTGTGATATAAATGATATGGTTTGATAATTTCTACATTCTTTTGGATTACTTGTCTTTGAAATAGGCACAGATATGGCTCTCTTCCAGGCAGTTGGCCAGGTTATTGTTATTTTTGTTAGGTGCTGTTTAGTCATCTCTGAGTCATAGTGACCCCATTCACAACAGAACAAAACACTGCCCAGTCCTGTGCCAGTTCCATGATCCTTGTTATACCTGAGCCCATCACTGCAGCCACTGTGTCAATCCATCTTGTTGAGGGCCTTCCCCTCTTTCGTCAACCCCCATCTTACCAAGCATGATATCCTTCTCCAGGGAATAGTTCTTTCTGACAACATGACCAAAGTAGGTGAGATGAAGTCTGGCCATTCTCACTCCCATGGAGCATTCCGGCTTCACTTCTTCCAGGATAGATTTGTTAGTTCTTTTACCAGTCCATGGTACTTTCCACATTCTTTGCCAGCACCACAACTCAAAAGCATGAAGTCTTCCTCACTCTTCCTTATTCATTGTCCAGCTCTCACATGCATATGAGACGATTGAAAATACCATGGGTTGGATCAGGCGCACCTTAGTCTTCAAGGAGATATCTTTGCTCTTCATCACTTGAGAGAGGTCCTTTTCAGCAGATTTGCCCAGTGCTATATGTCGTCTGATGTCCTGACTGCTGCTTCCATTGGCATCGATTGTAGAAGCAAGTAATGTGAAATCTTTGACAATTCAATCTTTTCTTCATTTATCATGATGCTGCTACTTAGCTCCATTGTGAGGATTTTTGTTTTCTTTATATTGAGGTGTAATCCGTACTGCAGACTGTAGTCTTCAATCTTCATTAGTAAGTGCTTCAAGTCATTCCCACTTTCAGCAAGCAAAGTTGTGTCATCAGCGTATCACAGGTTGTTAATGATTCTACCTCCAATCCTGATGCCATGTTCTTCTTCACATAATCCGCTTCTAAAATTATTTGTTCAGCATACAGATTGGATAAGTATGGTGAAAGGACACAACCCTGATGCACTCCCTTCTTGATTTTAAATCATGCAGTATCCCCTTGTTCTGTTTGAATGACAGCCTCCTGGTCTATGTACAGGTTCCTCATGAGCATGACTAAGTATTCTGGAATTCCCATTCTTCTCAATGTTACCCATAATTTGTTATGATCCACACAATCGAATGCTTTTTCATAGTCAATAAAACACAAGTAAAACACAAGTCTTTGTGATATTCTTTGCTTTGAACCAAGATCCATCAGACATCAGCAATCTTATCCTTTGTTCTACATCCTCTTCTGAATCCAGCTTGCATTTCTGGAAGTTCTCTGTCAATATTGCTGCAACCATTTTCTAATTATCTTCGGTAAGATTTTACTTGTGTCCAATATTAATGATATTGTTCAATAATTTCCACATTCTGTG
>NW_006921849.1:895499-896541 GCF_000298275.1 Orycteropus afer afer | reverse complement strand
TTGATGTTTCCAGCTTCATTCAATATTTTGCCCACAGAATCTTTCAGTATTGCATCTCAAGCCTTAAATTTTTCTTCAGTTCTTTCAGGTTGAGAAATGCCAATTGTGTTCTTCCCTTTTGGTTTTCTAACTCCAGGTCTTTGGACATTTCATTATAATAATTGAATTTGTCTTCTCAAGCTGCTCTTTGAAATCTTCTGATCAGCTCTTTTATCTTGTCATTTCTTCCATTTGTTTTAGCTACTCTCCACTCAAGGGCAATCTTCAGAGTCTCTTCTGACATTCATTTTGGTCTTTTCTTCATTTCCTGTCTTTTGAATGAACTTTTAATTTTTTCATGGATGCTATTATTAACATTATCCCACAATTACTCTAGTTATTGGTGTTCAATGCATCAAATCTATTCTTTAGGTGGTCTCTAAATTCAGGAGGGATATATTCAAGGTCATATTTTGGCTCTCATGGACTTCTCTTAATTGTCTTCAACTTCATGTTGAACTTGCATATGAGCAGTTGATGGTCGGTTTCACAGTCAGCTCCTGTTCTTGTTTGGTTGAAGATATTGAGCTTCTCCATCACCTCATGCCACAGATGTTGTTGTTGTTGTTAGGTGCTGTCGAGTCATTTCTGACTCATAGCGACCCCATACACAGCAGAATGAAACACTGCCCATTCCCACACCAGGTCCATGATCCCTGCTATACTTGAGCCCATCATCGCAGCTACCATGTCATTCCATCTCATTGAAGACCTCTCCCTTTTTCATCGACCCTCCACCCTACCAAGCATGACATCCCTCTCCAAGGAATGGTCCCTTCTGACAACATGACCAAAATAGGTGAGACCAAGTCTGGCCGTTCTCACTTCCAAGGAGCATTTAGGGTGCACTTCCTCCAGGACACATCTGTTACTTCTTTTAACAGTCCATGTTACTTTCAGCATTCTTCACCAGCACCACAACTCAAAAGCATCAACTCTTTTTCGGTCTTCCTTATTCATTGTCCAGCTCTCACATGCATACGAGACAATTGGAAATATCATG
>NW_006921849.1:885062-893246 GCF_000298275.1 Orycteropus afer afer | reverse complement strand
TTTGAATCATGCCACATCAGCAAATGGAGGTCCCAAAAGCTTTACTTTATCCATACCATTAATGTTGGTTCTACTCTGATAAGGTAGCTCTTTCCCAGTTGTATTTTCATTGCCCTCCAACCTAAGGGGCTCATCTTCTGGCACTGTATTGGACAATGTTTCAGGGCTATTCATAAAGTTGTTCAGTAATGTATCAGACAGTGTTTCACTGCTATTCATAAGGTTTTCCCTAACCAATTCTTTGAGAAGTGGATGGGCTCTTCCTTCTTCCAAGTCTGTCTCAATCTGGAAGCTCTGCTGAAACCTGTGCACCGTGTGAAACCCTGCTGGTGTTTGAAACACCAATGGCACAGCCTCCAGCCTCACAATAACATGCAAACTACACAGTATGACAAACTGACAGACAAGTTCATCTCCTTTAGTCATTCCAAACCTCTCTCTACTGCCCTTACCTCTAACCGGCCACCAATGGCCCTATCATTTCCGCCTTTCTGCCTGGGGTGGGGGCTTTCTCCCTCCCTTTATGTTACAGCCTGGTAGTTGTCTTCGAAATTTCTTGGTTTAAATCAATGAGTGCTCCCAGTGCTGTTTTCCTTTCTAGAAACATCTCCGTGGGTATTCTATCAATTTCTGGAATCTTGTATTTCACCAGTGGAGCTTGGATTTCTTCCTTCAGTACCACTGGTTTTTAATAATATGTTACTTCCTGCAATGATTGAATGCAAACCAATTGTTTTTGGTACAATGACTCTATGTATTCCTTCCATCTTCTTTTGTTCCCTTGTGTATTATTCATTTTTTTTTTTGGCCATAAAATCCTTCAGTAATGCAACTCGAGGCTTGAGTTTTTCCTTCAGGTCTTTCAGCTTGAGAAATGCTGAGTGTGTTCTTTCCTTTGATTTTCAATTCCAGGTCCTTGTATGTTCCATTATATTACTTTGTTCACTGAAGATGCCCTTTGAAATCTTCTGTTCAGCTTTTACTTCTACTTGCTTTGGTTACTCTCTTTTCACTAGCAAGTTTCAGAGTCTCTTCTGGTCTTTTCTTCCTTTCTTGCCTTTTAATGACCTTTTCCTTTCTGCATGTATGACATCCTTGATGTAATTCCACACCTTGTCTCATGTTTGGTCATTCGTATTCAGTGCATCAAATTTATTTTTTGGATGGCTTCTCAATTCAGGTGGGATATACTCAAAGTCCTATTTTGGCTCTTCTTTAATTTTCTTCACCTTCAACTTAAACTTGCATGTGGGCAATAGATGGTCTGATTGACAGTCAGCCCTACCCTTATTGTGACTGATGATATTGTGTTTTACATCATCTCTCTCTACAGCTGTGGCACCTATCTTATTTGGTGGTTGTGTGAGATAAGTGTCCATAGTACCATTAGAGAGGAGTGATTTTTCTGGGGTGCCATCAAGTGAACTTTGACTCTTCCTGACTCTATGTGAAAGAGTAGAACTGCCCCATAGGGTTTTCTGGGCTTTAATCTCTATAGGAGCAGATTGTTAGTTCTTTCTTCCTCTGAGCAACTGGGTAGGTTCCATCTGTCAGCTTTTAGGTGAGCAGCTGAGTCCTTAAACATTGTGTCAACATTCTCCTTCTAGAGAGGAGGAGACTCTCACAAAGCTGCCCATCTTTACTAATTCCAGGCCTGAATTCCAGGAATCCTGATCCCCTGTTCATCTCTCTGTTTCTGTTCCTTACACCTACATGAACCTTAAGTGAACCTGTCATATACCTGGCAAACAGCATCACTATTTCCTTCTTAGGTTTCAATTTTGACTGCAAGTATCTAGTAGACAGTGTTTCCCTAACAAGGACAGTGAGAAAAGACCTCATACTAAGAGACAAATGGGAAAGTGGAGGCAAGGTGGGAGTGAGCAGCATCCTTTATCTTCCTAAATGCCTATCTCCCACAGTCCACTCTTGACCTTGCACAGCAATTTTATTCAGCTTTCTGATCATTATCTTAATAGACATCTATCCACCATTTACCAAAATGCAGTAAGTGGGGTGATCATTTCTCAAAAGATAAAAATGCCATCTTTATTCTCTTTCTCTCTCTCTCTTGAATTGATGCTTGCCCATTATTTTAACTCTAGCTCTTTTGGATCACTAGAACAGCTCAGTTTTCTGTCTTCTCTAAAGTTTGAGGAGACAGAGAGTGAAATCAAACTTGATCACCACAAACCTATATTCCAGGTAGTTCAGTGTAAGTGAAAATGGTAGTTTTCTTTTAGCCTTAATTTTACCTTATCACAGAGACTGGGGCTTAGAAACTCAAGAAAATTGCTTTGTTTTTTTCTTCAATCCGTTTATGTCATCATCAGCAATATTTATCATGTGCCAACTCTATGCAGTAGCTCTACATTAAATATTGAGAGGTACACAAAAGACATATAAATGTGATTCATGAACCTCTTAATAACCTGATTATGGAAACAAGATCATTGAAATACCTGATGTGTACCAGGCATTAGACAACAGGAAAGCTCCTTCCAAGAGAGGGTGGCAAAACTTTAACTCATTTTCTTTGGACACATTATCAGAAAAGACCAATCACCAGAAAAGGATATCATGTTTTGTAAAGTAGGGGCTCAGCAAAAATAAGGGAAACTTTCAATGAGATGGATTGAGTCAATAGCCACAAAACGGACACAAATGTAAGAAGGATCATGAAGATCATAAGACTAGGAAGCATTTCATTCTGTTAATTATAAGGTTGCCATGAATCAGAGCTTACTCTACAGCAATTAACAATAACAACAACAACAACAACACTAGGCATTACACCAGCAGCAGGGATAGAAGGAAGTAAAATATATGGACTTAAGAAATGTAGAGTCTCCTATTGTTATTGGGTGTCATCGAGTCATTTGCCACTCATTGCAACCCCTTGTGACAGAGTAGAACTACTTCATAGAATTTCCTAGACTATAATCTTTACAGTAGCAGGTTGACAGGTTTTTGTTTAATGGAACAATTGGATGGATTCAACCTGCCAACTTTTCAGTTGGTAGCTGAGCTCTTAACCATTGTGCCTTGGCTTTTTATATATAGACTAATAGATGAGAATAATCAAGCACTCTTACCTGTCCCCTAAGAAAGGTGGCAGGTGATCATTTTTGTGATACTGAATCATAAGTATAGTAGGAATTCAGGGAAGGTATTGTCAAATTGCAGGAGCTGATAATTACCAAATATTTAATGGACATTTACCATATTCCAAGCATTTCCTCTCATATTTGTGCCCACCGATTATCATGGACATTTGTTCTTACTGTTGTTAGATGGCATTGAATTGATTTCAACTCATAGTGACCCTATGTACAACAGAACAAAACACTGTCCAGTCTTGTGCTATGCTCACAATCATTGCTATGCTTCAACTCATGTAGCAGCTACTGTGTCAATCCACATTATCAAGGTCTTTCCATTTTTCACTGACACTCTACTTTATGAAGCTTGATGTTCTTCTCCAGGGACTGGTTCCTCTTGGTAACATGTCCAAAGTACACAAGATGAAGTCTTATTATCCTCGCTTCTTATGGTAGTTCAGCTTGTGTGTCAACTTGGCTGGGCCTGGTTGAGTGGCTGAGCATCTGGATGTACTATTCTCCATGATGAGACTGGTAATCTAATCCATGGTGAAATCTACTGGGAGCTGCTGAGTAGCTGCCTTAGGGAATATGGTCTGCTTCTGGTATATAAGCAGAAGCTTTGGGGAATGGTCTCTAGCCTATGGCATGCTTGGACCCTGCAGGTAGCTGTGTCATTGTTCAGCAGTCTGCCATGCTTTGCTGACCTTGGGATTTACAATGGACTTAAGTTAATGATCTGCCATGTGGTTTGGTAACATCAGGACTGTGTCTTTTTATTTGTCAACCTTGGGTTTGTCAGCCTCAGCAGCTAGCAGCTGTCTGAGTGAAGAAATGCTTCTAGCTCCAGCAGGCTGGGAGCAGGAGGCAGAGCTGGACCCCAAGGTTGAGGGGCTTTCACCCAGCACCTAAAGTCTTGCACTTTGAACTGGACTTAAAGCCTCTATACTGTAAGAGAAGAAACTGCTGTTTGTTAAGGCCATCCTGTTTGTGGTATATTCCTGTCAGAACAGCACTACGTAACCAGAACACTTCTTCCCTCCACCACCACCCACAGATTAGTGTTTGCTATTACTGATAATGCAGTGCTTTGTATGTAATAGTATTTACCTTTATTGTCTATACTTCTAGTGCACCTCTCTGTGTCTTCCTTTTACTTACTGATATTGTGTGGGTCACATGCTTTTATTATATTGCCTTTCTCCTCATCCAAATGAACATATTTCCCTTAACTAGCAAGTAATTTTCCCTCCCTTTCTCTCCCCCCCTGCTAACCAACAAAGATAGTTTCCTTCCTGGTGTAAACTTTCCTTGACTTTTTATAACAGACTCATACAATATTTTCCTTTCTGTGATGGGCTTATTTCACTCAGCATAGTGTCCCCTAGGTTTATCCACATTATGAGACAATTAACAAATTCTTCTTTATTCTTTAAAGTTGCATACTATTACATTGTGTGTATGTAATATATTTTGGTTGCCATTCTTGCTTCTAAGGAACATTCTCAAGAAAGCTGTATATCTTTTCAGGACACATTTGTTCATTTTTCTGGCAATCATGGGATGTCTAATATTCTTCAGCAACACCATAATTGGACGTTTACAATCCCAAATGTCACAACATCCATGAAAACTTCCCATCCATCCAGTCCAAAGAAATCATTCCTTACTCAATGATCACAGTACATATAGCCATTTGGCATTTATAGCATTTTGTACTGTGTGGAAATCAGTTGTTTACAAGTCTGTTTTGACCATTAGATCTTCCTAGAGATTTAGAAGGAGATCTGGTAGCGTAGCACCTAAGGCATTTGACTGCTAATCAAAAGTCTGGCAGTTCAAACCCACCAGCCACTCCTTGGAAGGAAGGTTGGGCAATCTACTTCCATAGAGATACCACCTCAGAAACCCAAGGAGGGGTCGCTATGAGGCGGGTCTGACTAGATGGCACATAACAACAACAACAGAGGTTTAGAAAACTTGACTGACTTTATATGCTTATTCTCAAGAACATTCATACAGCTACTCCTGTCATTGCTCAATGGGCTCATGAACAAAGTGGCCATGGTGGCAGGGATGGAGATTATGCATAGGCTCAGCAACATGGACTCCTGCTTACCAAAGCTGATTTGGTTACTGCCACTGCTGAGTGCCCAATCTGCCAGGAGCAGAGACCAACACTGAGTCCATGATATTGAACCATTCCTTGGAGTGATCAGCCAGCAACCTGGTGGCATGTTGATTACATGGGACCACTTCCATCATGGAAAGGACAGCATTTTGTTCTTACTGGAATAGATACTTATTCTGGATATGGATTTGCCTTCCCTTCATGCAGTGTTTCTGCCAAAACTACCTTCTGTGGACTTACAGAATTCCTTATCCACTGTCATGGTATCCCACACAGCATTGCTTTGGATCAAGGGACTCACTTCACAGCACATGAAGTGTGGCAGTGGGCTTATGCTCATGGAATTAACTGGTCTTACTATGTTCCCCATCATCCTGAAGCAGCTGGCTTGACTGAACAATGGAATGACCTCCTGAAAACACAATTATGGCACCAGCTAGATGGCAATACCTTGAAGGGTTGGGGCAATGTTCTTCAGGAGATTGTGTATGCTCTAAACCAGCAACAAATATATGGTTCTGTTTCTCCAATAGCCAGGATTCACAGGTCCAGGAACCAAGGGGTGGAAATGGGAGTGGTACCACTCATTATTACCCCTAGTGACCCACTCAAAAAATTTTTGCTTCCTGTCCTTGCCACCCTATGCTCTGTGGGTCTGGAGATCTTAGACCCAAAGGGAGAAACACTCCCACCTGGAGACACAATACTGGTTGCATTGAACTGGAAATTAAGAATGCCACCTGGCCATTTTGTCTTCCTCATGCTTCTGGATCAATAGACAAGAAAGGACATTACTGTACTATCTAGTGTGATAGATCCTGATTACCAGGGGGAAGTTGGATTGGCTTTACACAATGGAGGTAAAGAAGAATATGTCTGGAATACAGGAGATTCTTTAGGACGTCTCTTAGTACTACCATGCTCTGTGATTAAAGTCAATGGAAAATTACAGCAATCCAATTCTGATATGACTGCTAACAGCCCAGGCCCTTCAGGAATGAAGGTTTGGGCATCCCACCAGGCAAAGAACCATGACCAGCTGAGGTGCTTGCTGAGGGCAAGGGAAATACAGAATAGGTGGTGGAGAAGGTAGTTCTGAATATCAGCTATGACCATGTGACCAGCTGCAGAAATGACTACTGTGATTGTTATATTTCTTCATTGTATATGTGCATCAAATATTTTTGTTTCCTTCTGTTATGAACTGTGAAACGTAAATTAGGTTAATGCATTTTGGGTTTACATGTGTTAGCGTATCATGTTAGGTGCAAATATGACTTTATAATTATCCTTATTTAGAGATTATATATAGTTAAGAAGATGTGTACTATTGCCAAGTTGACAAGGGGTGGATTGTGATAGTTGGAATTGTGTGTCAACTTAGCTGGACCACAATTCTGTGTGGTTTAAGCTGTTGTGATGTGGTTATTCCCATGATGGTATCAGATGATTATGGTTTGAACAGCCAATCTGTTGAAAGGGAGTTTTGCTAGGGGTGTGGCCTGATTCCAGTATATCTATGGACATCCTGGGAAAAGAGACATTCCTCTGTGGATCAGGATTCTGTTGTGTTGCCTGCAACTGTCTGTGAGCAAACAATCCACCATTCGACCTGGAGATCTTGGATTCATCACTCACTGGAGTCAACAGCCAGTACACTGCCTGCCAACCTTAAGCTCCTCAGCCCCTGCAGCTGCAAGAGTTGGGAAAAGCCTCCAGCTTGATGTTTGTTCCAGGAACTTTGGACTTGCCAGCTTCTATAACTGTGTGAGCCATTTTCCTAAGATAATTTTTTTCTCTCTCTCTCTATATATAAGCTTTGGGAGCTCTGGTAGCATAGTGGCTAAGGAACTTGACTGCTAACCAGCAAGATGGCGGTTCAAACCCACCAGCCACTCCTCGGAAGGAAGATGGGGCAATCTACTTCCGTAGTGATACTGCCTTGGAAACCCAAGGAAAGGTCACTATGAGTCAGGTCTGACTCGATGGCACATAACAACAACAATAACATATATAAGCTTTACTGGTTTTGTTTCTCTAGAGAACCCAGTTTCGCACACCATCCATTGTAGCCAAGTCTCTGCAAGGCAAATGGGTATTTCTGATTCTTTCTACTTTTATCTTTTAGAGAAGAAACTGTAGGGGGCCTGTGTTGACATTCAATCATAATTATTTTTCCTTCCACAGAACACTAAGGGGCAAGTTCCTCACAGTTCTATAATAGAAGCACAGAAAGCAAGCTAGCAGAAAGTATATATTAAAAAAAAAAAAAAAGTTTGGGGAATATATTTTGCTGGGGTTACATTTTTCTCCATTTTCAATTTGCTCTACTTTCTAGAAGGGCAAACACAAACTTTTTTTATGACAATATCTCAAATCTGCTAGTCTCATTTGCTGCCTACGTAAAGGAGGAATCATTAGACGGTGAGTTTTTTGTCCTGGACTTGTAGGAGGCTTTGTCCTGACGGTGTTCTATAGCACACACATCAATGTGTTAATTCACACTAACAAACTAAGTTGTCTATTGGGACTTGTGATGTCAGAGGAGGCCAAGTGGACAGTCAGGGCTTTCACTACGGTCCAGCAGAAACAAGTTCATCCCAACCACAGTGTCAGTGAAGACAACATGGAAAGCACAAACTCTCATTCCACCCAGAAGTAATGTGGAATCCCCTTCTTCAGCATTAACTAAAACTGACTGGAGAACCTAGAATTCTACTTTCACTGGCAGTATTGAGGCAGTTTCCTCTCTTTCTCTGTTAGAACACTGTCAGAAAAAGTCAGCTGAAACAGAAGTTTTGACTATAATCCAGAATCTCACAATACAAAAATGTTCAGGTTTCAATTGAAAATCACAACAGGGGAAAGAATGATCGCAATGATTTTAAAACAACTATTATACAAATGGGAGCTCTGGTAGCATAGTGGCTAAGACACTTGCCTGCTATCCAG
>NW_006921849.1:881930-883501 GCF_000298275.1 Orycteropus afer afer | reverse complement strand
CTTGAGCTTGTCAGCCTCTTCAGCTGCATGAGTCAGGAAATCCTCCAGCTTGACATTTGATCCATGAACTTGGGACTTGCCAGATTCTATCAGTATGTGAGCCATTTCCCTAAGATAAATTTCTCTCTCACTGTATATATAAGCCTTACTGGTTTTGCTTCTCTAGAGAACCCGCCCTAACACATTTCATACTGAGAGTGGTTCTAGAGAGACAAAATCATAAGGATGGGCTTCCTAAATCCGTTCTCACTGATTCTCTTTTGGTACTCCAATTTGATTCATCATAAAGGCTCTGGTGACTGCCTCCATTAGTAAAGAGGCCCATGCTAATCTGTGCCATGAGGTAGCAACATTAATATGCAAAATAGGACCACCAATAGATCAGGTATTTTTGAGAAGTGAGGCTCTGGGTGATCGCATATTTGATACTTTTCTCTAATTTCATCAGCATAAGGAATATAATGAAGTTGGTTGGTTGGTCCTACTTATACTAGAAAAAGTGGTGAAAGAGATGAGTTCAGGGCAGCTGAGTCACAGCTGAAGTGCTGCATAAAAGACCTCAGTGTTTCCAATTGTGCTCTGAAAGAAAGCCTCATTTCTTCTAGCAACAGAGCTGATATTGCCAAAAACCAAACCCAGAGTCTTATTGTAAGGGTGGCTGAATTACAACACCAATTGAATTGCCAATCCAGAATGGTGTCTGAAGTTAAAGTGAGGGCATTGATTGGGAAAAAATGGGATCCTGAAACCTGAAATGGGGACATACGGACAGACAGGAAGATGAGGATATGGAGCCTGTAAATTCTATTGAATCCCTCCCATCCAAAGAGATCACTATAAAATCATTATTCCTACCACCTCTGTTTGATGGGATTAACCCAACTGTTACTGCTCAGTCATTGTCTGAGGTAGATGCCATGGAAGACATTGCTGAATGTTCTTAGGAACTGCCCCAACCACTCATTATGGCTGCTAGACCTATAACTAAAGTTAACTTCAAGTGAGCCCCAAAGAGGTGAAATACAAAGTGTGACTGAGGAGGTGGTAAGCAACACCCGAAAAGACCTACTTGATTTTGCTAACATTTACAGAAAGAAACCTGGAAAATATGTATGGGAATGGCTACTGAGGGTATGGGATAATGGTGTAAGGAATGTAAGATTGGATCAGTCTGAGTTTATTTATTTAGGTCCACTAAGTACAGATTGTTCCTTCAATGTTTCAGCTTGAAAAGTCGGCTTAGTGAAACATGAATTATGCAGTGGCCTACCTTAAGTCAAGTTGAAGTACCAGATCTGCCTTCAGGATTCTGTTTTTGTCTTTGGTTTTGATGAGTTTGATGATGATGTGTCTTGGTGATTTTCTTTTGGAGTCTATCCTATTTGAGGTTCGTTGGACTTTCTGAATAGATATATTCTCATCTTTCATCATTTCAGGGAATTTCTCCTCCAGCAAATCTTGGACAATTTTCTCACTGGTTTTGTTTTTCTCTTCCTGTTCTGGAATTCCAATGACACATAAGTTATTTATTTTGATGGTATCCCACATGAACCTTAGGCTTTCTTCATTTT
>NW_006921849.1:878879-880324 GCF_000298275.1 Orycteropus afer afer | reverse complement strand
CTGCTAGCAGTCCATACTCACTGAGGTTGAGTCGAACCTGACTCATAGCGACCCCTCCTTGGTTTTCCGAGGTGGTATCCCTATGGAAGCAGATTGTCCAACCTTCCTTCTGAGGATTGGCTGGTGGGTTTGAACTGCCAGCCTTCTGGTTAGCAGTCAAATGCCTTAGGCACTACGCTACCAGTGCTCCTAGCAGTCCATGGTACATTCAATATTCTTTGTCAACACCACAGTTCAAATGCATTAATTCTTCTGTGGTCTTCTTTATTCATTGTGTACCTCTCACATGCATATTAGGCCATAGAAAATATCATGGCTTGCGTTAGTTGCACCTTAGTCTTCAAAATGACATATTTGTGCTTTAACACTTTAAAGGGATCTTTTGCAGCAGATATGCCCAAGGCAATACATGGTCTGATTTCTTGATTGCTGTTTCCATAGGCGTTAATTGAGAAGCCAAGTTAAATGAAATCTTTGACAATTTTAAACTTTTCTCCACTTATCATGATGTTGCTTATTGGTCCAGTTGAGAGGATTTTTTGTTTTCTTTATGTTGAGGTGCAATCATATTGAAGGATGTAGTCTCTAATATTCATCAGTTACAAGTCTTCTTCAGTTTCAGCAAGCAAGGTTGTGTTATCCATATATTGCATGTTGTCAATAAGTGTTCCTACAAAACTGGTGCTCTATTCTTCTTCATATAGTCAATTTTTGGGGAATTATTTCCTCAGCATACAGATTTAATATATATGGTGAAAGGATACAACACTGACACAACTTTCCTGATTTAAACCTATGCAGTATCCCCTTGTTTTGTTTGAACAGCTGACTCTTGGTCTAGGTACAGATTCCTCATGAGCACAATTAAGTGTTTTGGAATCCCCATTTCTCATAGCTAAGATTGTATGTCAAATTGGCTGGGCCATGATTCTAAGTGGTTTAGCAGTTATGATGCAGTTATACCCCATGATGAGAGCTGATATAATGTAATCACCTCCATGATGGGATGTGCTATGAACAACCAATTAGATGAAAGAGAGTTTCTTCAGGGGTGATACCTGCTTTCTCTATATATATATTTATATATATGGATGTCTTAAGAAAATTCTCTGGTTTGCTGCTACATCTTGATCCTGCATCTAGCTCTTCATCTCTGGTTCCTAGATTTGAACTAGTGGCTTGCCATATTGTCTAATAATGTTAGAATTGTCTTCATAGCCAATTATCTGCTTTTTTACCTGTCAGTCTTGGATTCATCAGCCTGAAAAGCCAGCAGCTTTCTGTACTGCTTGTCAATATTGGTTTCATCCACCCCTGAAACTGAGTCAGGAGAAGCTTACAGCTTGTATTTTCATCCATGAACTTAGGACTTGGCAGCCCTACAATGGTGTGAACCATTTTCTTAAGATACATTTCTGTGTGTGTATATATTTTTGTTGTTGTTG
>NW_006921849.1:852281-853649 GCF_000298275.1 Orycteropus afer afer | reverse complement strand
AGTTTTTATTTTGAGTGCCTCTGGGTGGACTTGATCTTGCAACTTTTTGGTTAGCAGCCCAACATGTTACCTGTTTGAACCATTCAGGGACTCCAGACAGATACAGGTCGACAGATACCAATTGCTGGAAGGTAGATTCCTACTCATAGAGACCCTGTAGAACAGAGTAGAACTGCCCCATAAGGTGTACAAAGCTGTGATCTTTCAGGAAGAAGACTGCCACATCTTTCTTCTGCAGAGCAATTGGTGGGTTTGAACACTGATCTTTCTGTTAGCAGCTGAGTGCTTAACCATTGCACCACCAGAGCTTCCTAGAGGCAAATATAAGGTATGGCAGAAATGGTTCCTACCCTGAGGGCCACTTGAAGGGGACACCAGTGAGCAGTTTCTATTCACTATCGCTGTTGTCATCATTAGCTGTGAGATTCAGCAAGGTAAAACTAATACTTTCATATTTGAGAGCTCTATACTGTTTTCAAGGAATCCTGGCTGCACAGTGGGTAAAGCATTCAGCCGAGTGGTTTGAACCCACCAGCTGCTCCACAGGAGAAAGATGAGGCAGCATGCTTCCGTAAAGATTTACAGCCTAGCAAGCCCCATCCAGCAATAATACTCGGTCCTGTAGGATCGCTGCGAGTCCAAATCGACTTAATGGCAGTGTATTTGGTTTGGTTTTGGTTCCTGACATCAGGGCTTTCTTCTCCGTCTGCCTCCCTTACCCTTTTCCAGTGATCCCACCGTTACTGCCCCTTTCCCTCCACATCCCCATGGGCCACCCTGCCCCAGGTGTTCAGGGCTCCACTGCCTTCCATCCACCCATCCACATGTCAAACACTCTCCTTCTCCCTGACGAGTTTCTCGACATTAGGGACTATTTGCACTTAATGCAACCTTCACCAAACTGGAAGGAAAAGGCACCCTAGGCTGGAGAAGGGACAAGGTGATGGAGACGGGGTGTGGGAGGAGACATGAGAGAACTGTTTTCTGTTTTAGTTTTTGTTTTTAAATGGTCTCTCTTCCATGATAATGAATAATTGGGCCCCCAAGGCAGAGTTTTAATTTGGGTAAATTGTCTAAGGTGCCTGAGGAGGCTAAATATCGAAGACAGGTGTCAGATGTTTAGTCAGGAATGTAATTTTAGTGCTTGTCATGGGAGTTATTTTCTGCAGATACACTTCTGAGACAGATGAAAAAATATATATGTACATACTATACATAAACATGTAAACTACATATATACACACACATATAATTCACTGCCATGGAGGTGGATCTGAGCCATAACGACCCCTCCTTGAGTTTCTGAGGTGGTATCTCTACGGACATAGTTTGCTCAGTCTTCCTTTTGAGGAGTGGCTGGTAGGTTTG
>NW_006921849.1:845104-851361 GCF_000298275.1 Orycteropus afer afer | reverse complement strand
TGTCCTCCAAGTTCATCCACGTTATGCGGTGTTTTGCAGATTCTACATTATTCTTTAGCGTTGCATAGTATTCCATTGTTGAAGCACCGACTTTTGATTAACAGCCAAATGCCTTAACCACTGCACCACATATGCAATGCACATACTCATTTAAAACTCATTGCCTTTGAGTCGATTCTGACTCATAGCGACCTCCATTGGGTTTTCGAGGTGGTAAATCTTTATGGAAGTAGATTGCCCAGTCTTCCTTCTGCACAGGTAGTTTATGCTATATGCATGTAAACAGCATCCATCCATCCATCATATTGATCGATCTAGCTATCTAATCTATCTTGTTGCCACACATGAGACGGAATCTTCTTACTAGATTTGAGGAAGCAAACAGCTTTCTTGTTAACTGCTCATGAAGAGAGCCACAAGGCAGGAAACTTCCAGGGGCCTTTAGAAAATGAAGATCACAGTTCTACAACCACAAGAGACTGAATTCTGCCAGCACCTAGGTGAGTTTGAAAGAGGATCCCAGGCTTCAGAAAGAAACAGAGACCAGCCAACACCTCAATCTCGGACAAGATCTCTACTCTCAATGTTACAGACCTACTGAGAGAAATTGTAAAAGACCTAAATAAATAGGAGGTCTGCTCTGTTTATAGTTAGGAAAACATAGGATTGTTAAGATACCAGTTCTCCCCAAATTGATTCAGTATCATTCAAATCATAATCCCAGTGGACTTTTTAAGTAGAAATTTGAAAGTTGTTTCCAAAACATATATAGAAATATAAAAGACCTACAAAAACTAAATCAGTCTTTAAAATGAACTATACTGGAGGACTTACACAGTGTAACTTTAAGATCTCCTCTATCTGGGTATTGCTATCAAGTCAGTTCGACTCATAGTGACTCCTCCCTGGGTTTCCGAAGTGACATCTCTATGGAAGAAGATTGCCCAGTCTTTCTTCTGAGGAGTAGCTGCTGGGTTTGAACCATCAGCCTTTTGTTTAGCAGTCATATGCCTTAGGCACTATGCCACCAGAACTCCCATAGTAAGGCATTTGCCTGCTAACCAAAATGTAGGTGGTTCAGCTCCTCCCAGAAGGAAGATGGGGGCAATCTATTTTTGTAAAGATTTACTGCCTTGGAAACCCAAAGGGTGTCCTATGAGTCAGAATCAATTCAGTAGCAGTGGGCTTGCCATTGCTGCAATAGTCAACAGCGTGGCATTTGCATTGTTGCTGTTATTAGGTGCCATCAATTTGGCTCCAACTTATAACAACTTTATGTAAAACAGAATGAAACACTCCCTGATCCTGGGCCAGTCTCACAATACTTGCTATACCTGAGCCCATCATTGCAGCCATTGTGTCAATCCATCTTCTTGAGGGTCTTCCCCTTATTCGTTGACTCTCATCTTTACCAAGCATGATATCCTTCTCCAGGGAAAGGACCTTTCTGACAAAATGACCAAAGTAGGTCAAACAAAGTCTGGCCATTCTTGCATCCAAGGAGCATTCCAGCTGCACTTCTTCCAGGACAGATTTGTTAGTTCTTCTGTCAGTCCATAAGGATAAATAAATTGATCAATAAAGTAGAACTCAGTCCAGAAATTGATTCTTTTACATGGTCAATTGATTATTGTCAAAGATGCAAAGAAAATCGATGTAGAAGGAAAAATCCTCCAATATATGATGCTGGAACTAGTACATATCAATATGGGGAGGAGGATACATAGATGCTTATCTTATACTGTACCCCAAATTAATTTGAGATGGATTATAGATCTAAACATGAAAGCATTCTAGAAAACAAAACAAAAAACAGCAGAAAATCTTCATACCCTTGAAATAAGCAGATCTTTCCTGGAGAGGATACAGAGAGCAGAAATTATCAAAGAGGAAGAAAAATTTTACTTCATCAAACTTAAAATATTCTATTCATTACATGATACCCATAAGAGAACAGTTAAGACATGTTGTTGTTGTTGCTATGTGCTGTCAAGTCAGATCCGACTCGAAGCAACACCTCCTTGGGTTTCCAAGGCAGTATCACTGTGGAAGTAGATTGCCCAACCTTCCTTTCAAGGAGTGGCTGGTGGATTTGAACCACCAGCCTTCTGGTTAGCATTCAAGTGCCTTAGGCACTACGCTACCAGGGCTCCTAGTTAAGACATAGACAGGAAAAAGGAAATACTTACAATATATACATCTGACAAAGAAGTCCTATTCAGACTATATAAACTCAATAATAATAATTTCAAAAAGAAAAGACAGTAAAACACAGGCATGAGACTTGAACACAACAGTTTTTCAAGAAAGATATAGAAATAACAAATAAGTACACACACACACAGTGTTCAACTGATATAAAGCCAGTTGTCCCAAGTCCATTCTGATTCCTGGTGTTCCCATGTGAGTCAGAGTAGAACAATGCTCACAAAGTTTTCACAGGCTGATATTGTAGAAGTAGACTAGGAAGCCTTTCTTCTGGGATGCATCTAGGTGGTCTCAATCCTCCTATCTGTCACCTAGCAGTTGGACATGTTAAGTGTTTGCATTATGAAAATTAACATTATAATTCAACACCATCTCACAAGAATGACTGAAATAGATGGATGACGTCAAATATTGGTGAAGAAGGAGAACAACTAGACACTCACACATTCCTGGTGTCAACGAAAAATGGTACAATCTTTTATAACTTACAAAGTTCAAAATGCACTGCCTATTGATCCAGCAATTCCATTCTTGGAAAAAAATTATATGTCCACAAATAAACTTCTACAAGTAACCTTATTGATAATTGCTGAAATCAAAAACAACTCAAAAGTCCATCAATATGAAAATTAATTTTAAATTTGTGCTTTGTTTACACTCTGAAACTCTAGTTAGGAGGAAGAACAAACCATTGATCAAACAACCTAGATGAGTTTTACACACATTCTGTTGAACAAAGAAGCCATGCACACATCACTCACACACAAATACACTGCATGATTACATTTTAATAAAATATGAGAAAAGCAAAATTAATCCACAGTGATAGAAATCAGAAATGGTTGATTTGTGACGGGTAGGACTGACTCCTAGGGAATTTTCTAGGTTCATAGAAATGTCCTATATTTTGACATCAGTGCTTGTTACATGACTATATGTGATTGTCAACACTAATTGAACTAAACACTTCAGATCTGTGCAATTTATGTGTGTATATTATATCTCAGTAAAAACAATACCAATGTAAGATGAAGTTTTCCATGAACACTGTTTTATAATATTTTCTTCAAAATTATGTTTCCTACCATTAGTTAACAGCTTAAACTAAATCCTTTCAGAATTTTAAAATTGATGAATTTTTTAAAATTGTCTTGACAATTGCAATTTTATCTTTTCCTTCCCACGTTCTTGTCAGAGCTGATTAAATTGTCATTGTTTTTTAGGAGGAAGAGAGCTATCAGCTCTGCCTTCTGGATGCTCCTTTATACTTGCATTTGTATTGTCTTCAATTCACCATTGCTTTCTTTACAGGAATCTTTCCAAGTCTATTTTATGAAGGTTAGTTTGGATAAAATCAGTGAAAAGAGCCGTAATACAAGTGAGCACAGAAAAGCTTCCTTAAGTCACAACATGATAAAAGCAAAGTAATAAATGAGGGCCTTCTCAAGCTCCCAGTTGTGGAAACTTCCATCTCCCCATCAGGATGCCACTCCACTTGATATAGACAGCATAGGCATATTCAGTATCCCAACTGCTGTTATTAGCTACCATCAAGTTGGCTCCCGACTCATGGTGACCTCAAGCACAACAGAAGAAACATTACCCAGTCCAATGGGACCATTGTGATCCACAGAGTTTTTGCTGGCTGATTATTGGAAGTAGATTGTTAGGCCTTTCTTGCTAGACAGTCTCAGCGTGGAAGCTCTGCTGAAACCTGTCCAGCATCATAGCAACAAGCAAAGCTTCCCTGACAGATGGGTGTTTGCTGTGCATAAGGAATATTGGCTGGGAATCACATCCAGGTCTCCCACATGGAAGACGAGAATTCAACCACTAAAGCACCACTGCTCCCAGTACCAATCAGTATATTAAAGATGAAGAAAGCTCATTCTATTCTTATAAATATAACTATAAATAGGGTCTACTTACACCCAGTGTGCTCACTTTGTGGCTCTGCTATCTATCTTCTCACCTACTTCTTTCTTTACTACTATGTACTATTAGGTCTTGGCTCTTATTGCATGCCTTAGCAGATCAAGTTAGGTCCTGTCTTCTAGTCATTCTCAGTTCTTACTCCACTGGTAACACCCATTTTGTTTCCTTGTCTATCTCTTCCAATGGCTCATGAGCTCTTTGATGGCTAGGACTGTGGCTTGATCACTCTTTAATGGTCACCATGTCTTAGGGCTAGCTAAGACAATGTCACATCCTATCTACGGCATATGTAGAATGCACATAATGCTAGAAACTTTGCATTTACTTACACATGTGGGAGGAGCCCTGGTGGTGTAGTGGTTAAAAGCTTGACTGTGAACTAAAAGGATAGTGAGTGGTTCAAAGTCACCAACCAGTCTGCTTCTGTAAAGATTTACAGCCTTGGAAATGGTTGCTATGATTCCATTTAATAGCAATGGGTAATAGGTGGGAGATTAATCTCCATCCCAAAGGGTAAATTTAGTCTTTGATTATAATAATACATGCTCAAGCATTTATCTACAATTCCAAAATTTAAAAAAAAATCTCTGAGAATTAAACTTTTTCATATGTTTGTTGCAAAAACCCCCTTAGTGGCAAATTCATACCTGACCAGACAGGGGGCAATTATGTTCTTTATTTATCCCAATGGATAGCTTACATTTTACTGCAGAAATGTTAATATGTTTGATCTCACTGAAAATATTAATGATATCCAGGATAAGTGCTATATTTCAGCTCTAACACCTAAAAATCCCAAATTCTAGTGTTCATTTGGCCTCAAGAGTTTCAGATAAGAAACCGGGTACTTGAAACTTCCATGGTTCATCTACTCAAGTCCATGAGATAACGTCTCTCCTTTAAGGTGGCATTGCATCTCTCTGCATTGACTTTATATATTTATTTAAGGTGGATAAATCTATTTCCCTGATTTCCAGGTATTTGGAAATCAACTAGTTGCTATTCTTAGCTTTACCTTTAGAGGTAATATGTACTCATGACTCAATCGACACATGTTGGACTTAAATTTTCAGACAGACCATGTTGAGGAAGAGAAGTTTGTCTGACTTCCCACATTTGGGCAAATGCCAAGTGATCTTCAAGCTTTTTCTAGATCTCAATGGGAAATTCTTTGGTGATGATGGTAATGATTCCAGGTTCTTCCTCTTAGATTTTGGAGTCATAGACCCCTGGAAAATCTGACAAAAGTCACTGGAGTATTTCAGGAAAATGAACTTATAAACAAAAAGTAAGGAGCCCTAGTGGCCCAGTGGTTAAACACTTTGCTGCTAATCCAAAGGTTGATGGATCAAATCCACAAGCTGCTCTGTGGGGCAAGGATGTGGAGATTTGCTTCCATAAAGAGTCTTGGAACCCTTGGGGGAG
Source organism: Orycteropus afer afer (assembly GCF_000298275.1). Taxonomy (NCBI): domain Eukaryota; kingdom Metazoa; phylum Chordata; class Mammalia; order Tubulidentata; family Orycteropodidae; genus Orycteropus; species Orycteropus afer. Next base: position 845,793 of record NW_006921849.1, on the reverse strand, counting down.
TTCTACACCATCCTCTGTGTTGGAATCAATTCAATGTCATATAACACACACACACACACACACACACACAAACTGTTGCAAACACAATTAGCAGCTCAAGACCCATGGACATCTCCCCCTCCCCTACTCTAAGGCTAATGATTTTAAGCCTCTGTCCAAGAGTGCTAGGAACTTAAAGAAACCTTAAGCTGACCATTCAGGCACCATTTTATCAATTAGCAATATACATACAAAGAAAGGTGAAGTAGGGAGTTCCGGCAAGATGGCAAACTAGACAGAAAGATGGCACAGACCCTTTTCAACAAAGAAAAGGGAAACCAATTAACACAGACACAGAAGATAATCTTGGACCTCAGAGCCTTGAAGGGAAGCATATAGAAGTGACTAAATCCCAACTAGCAGAAGAATTTGTGTGAAAATACCAAAAAAGGATACTCACAGAGCTGCAGTCTGACAGCGATTCTGAGCGATCCTGATGGCATAGACAGCTTGGAGATTCCCGACGGGTGGTAGGACATAAGAATTAACCTAAAAATCACCCTGCTAGCCAGGGACTCCACGCAGGACTGTGCACGGTGGCTGGGGAACAAACAGAGAAGGTGAAGAGAAAGGTGGGCTGAACTGTGGACTTTTGCCAGTCTGGAGGGCGCCGGCATTTTGAAGGTTTAAAAAGCAGCTTAATTATTTTG
>NW_006921849.1:829483-842816 GCF_000298275.1 Orycteropus afer afer | reverse complement strand
TAGAAACCCTATGAGGCATTTCTATCCCAACCTATATGGCCACTATGAGTAACTCTGACTCAATGGCAGTGGATTTTTCAGTTTTATGCCTTATCTTAGCCACTCAAACAAATCTATCTTGTAAAAAATACAAGCAGAATGCTCCTTAGAAGTGGGGATGGTGAGACTTAATCTCACATACTTTGGACATCTTATCAGGAGGGACCAGTCCTTGGAGAAGAACTGTCTTAGATATCTATAACAAAATAACACAAGTGGGTTGCTTTAACAAAGAGAAATTTAATCCCTCACAGTTTAGGAGTTCAGAAGTCCAAATTCAGGCCATCAATTCCAGGGGAAGAATTTTTCTCTCTGTTGGCCCTGGGGGAAAGTCTTTATCATCAATCTTCCCTGAGTCTAGGATTTTCTCAACACAGGGACTCCAGGGTCCAAAAGATGCATTCCATTCCAAACTCTTTTTTCTTGGCAGTAAGTGGTCCCTCTAACTTTGCTTGCTTGTTGAAGTGCAGCAAATTACTTGGTATGACTAGCCATAATCTTTGTAACTTCCACCAGATTACTGGGTAGAATCATGCAAACAATGTGTGTAGAATTCTGATATTGGGATTGGTTAGTTTTATCACTCTTCCAGACTTAAAATGAGCCTTTCTAGAGGCAGAGAGGAGATCTCATTGAGAAGAGCTGGAAGTGGAGTAGAGTGCATCCTTGGACCTGAGATCCCTGCACTGCATCTATTTGACAGAGACACCTGGCAGAGAGAGACACCCCAGCAGAGAGATAGTCACAGTGGAACCAAGAGGCATGAGACAGAGTGGCAACCTTGCCAGTTCATGGAGTGAGAAAGCTGAGTGCCTTTGGGCAGGAGGCTTGTTGGTAGAGTGGGGTGTACATAGGCGTACCTATCAGTAGAGCTAAAAGAGCTTTGTAACACACTTGCCTGAGCAAGGCAGAGGCCATCCTGAGAGGCCAAGGGTCTAAGAGTCATGTCTAAGGGGACAACAGAGGGGAGGCTGTCCTGATCAAAGAATTGTATCCTGAGTGTGTTCCTGAACCTGAATTGTCGCCTATTACTTCTCTAATAAACCCCATAATCATGAGTATTGTCTGTGAGTTCTCTGTGACCATTTCAATGAATTATCAAACCTAGCAGAGAAGTAGTGAGTGCTGTGGGGAGGAACAGTAGGTGTCAGAATTGGTAAAAGTCTGGAGGGCGGTGCCATGTCTGGCCTCATAGGAATAAGCCTTGGGCTGTCGATGGTGATTCTGTCTTCCTCTTGTGAAGTTAGAAGATGCCACCTCCATGTCCTTTTTACACTTGTTTGATCTCTCTTATCTCAAAAGAAATTGACTCAAGGTACAACCTAATTGTGCAGATTGCATTGTGCCTCATTGACAAAGCTGACATTAATCCTGCCTCATTAACATCATGTTGTTGTTGTTGTTATGTGCCGTCGAGTCAGCCCCGACTCATAGCGACCCCTCCTTGGGTTTCCGAGGCAGTATCACTACGGAAGTAGGATTGCCCAACCTTCCTTCCGAGGAGTGGCTGATGGGTTTGAACCGCCAGCCTTCTGGTTAGCAGTCAAGTGCTTTAGCCACTATGCTACCAGAGCTCCTCATTAACATCATAGAAGTTCAGATTTACAACACATAGGATAATTACATCAGATGACAAAATGGAGGAGAATTATATAATACTAAGAATCATGGCATAGCCAAGTTGACACATACTTCTGGGGGTCAAAATTCAATACATTATATTCATCATGGTTGATAAAGTAGACGGTCAGCAAAAAAGAGAAAGACTCTTAACAAGATGAATTGACACAGTTGTTGCATCAATATGTTCAAACATAGCAACAATTGTCAGGATGGCACAGGACCAGTTAGTGTTTCATTCTATTGTACATAGGACCACTGTGAGTCAAAGCTGACTGTGTTAGGCTGGGTTCTCTAGAAAAGAAAAACCAGTAAAGCTTATATATATAGAGAGAGAGAGAAAAAAAAAAAATCTATCTTGGGAAAATGGCTCACACACTTATAAAGCTGGCACGTCCCAAGTTCTTGGATCAAACATCAGGCTGGAGGTTTTTCCTGATTTATACAGCTGCAGGGGTTGACGAGCTCATGGTTGGAAGGCAGTATACAGGCTGTTGACTCTGATGGATGACAATCCAAGATCACCAGGCCAAGTGGTGGATTGTTTGCTCATGGACAGTTGTAGGCAGCACAACAGGATCGAGAGCCACAGAAGAGTCTCTCATTTTCCCAGGATGTCCATATATATGTTGGAAGCAGGGCACACCCCAAGGAAAAATCCCTTTCAATGGATTGGCTGCTCAAAACATACATCTGATCTCATCATGGGAATAACCACGTCACAACTTCTTAAACCACTCAGAATTGTGGTCCAGCCAAGTTGACACACAACCTGAATTATCATAGTCCACCCCTTGCCAAGTTGGCAGTTGCACACATCTCCTTAATCACATATAATCTCCAAATAAGGACAATTATAAAGTCATATTTGCACCTAACATGATACACTAACATGCATATGACTGAAATGCATTAACCCTTTTTACATTTCATAGTTCAAAATAGAAGGAACCAAAAATATTTGATGCACACGTATAATGAAGAAATATAACAATCACAGTCCTTTTCTCTGCAACTGGTCATGTGGTCATAGCTGATATTCAGAACTTTTTCCGCCACTCATTTTTTATTTCCCTTACCCTCAGCAAGCACCTCAGCTGGTCATGGCTCTTTGCCTGGTGGGGTGACCCTAACCTTCATTCCTAAATGGCCTAGGCCATTAGTAATCATGTAAGAATTGGGTTGCTGTAGTTTTCCATTGACTTTAATCACAGGGCATGGTAGTACTAAAAAAAAAAAAAAAAAAAAACCCACTGACATTGAGTCATATCTGACTCATAGCAACCCTCCTTGGGTTTCTGAGGTGGTATCACTATGGAAGTAGATTGCTCAACCTTCCTTCCAAGGAGTGGCTGGTGAGTTTGAACTGCCAGCCTTCTGGTTAGCATTCAAATACCTGAGGCACTACACTATCAGAGCTCCTTGGTAGTACTAAGAGACATCCTAAAGAATCTCCTGTACTCTAGACATATTCTTTTTTATCTCCACAATGTAATGTCAATCCAATTTCCCCTTGGTACTCAGGATCTATCACACCAGATAGTACAGTAATGCCCTTCTTTGCCAGTTGATTCAGAGGCATGAGAAAGCCAAAATGGTTGGGTGGCATTCTTAACTTCCAGTTCAATGCAATCAGTATAATGTCTCCAGGCGGGAGTTTTCCTCCCTTTGGGACTAAGATCACCAGACCTGAAGAGCATAGGGTAGCAGCTACAGGAAACAAAAATTGTTTGAGTGGGTCACTAGAGGTAATAGTGAGTGGTACCACTCCCATTTCCACCCCTTGGTTCCTGGACAAGTGAATCCTGGCTATTGGAGAAAGAGTACCTATATTGGATGTTGGTTTAGAGCATATGTAGCCTCTTGGAGAATATTGCCCCAACCCTTCAAGGTATTGCCACCTAGCAGCCACCATTGTTGTGTTTTTCATACGCCATTCCATTGTTCTACCAAGCCATCTGCTTTAGGATGATAGGGGACATGGCAAGACCAGTGAATTTCATGAGCATAGGCCCATTGCCACACTTCATTTGCTGTGAAGTGAGTCCCTTGATGCAAAGCAGTGCTGTGTGGGATACCATGATGATGGATAAGGCATTCTGTAAGTCCATGAATGGTGGTTTTGGCAGAAGTACAGCATTCAGGGAAGACGAATCCAGATCCAGAATAAGCATCTTTTCCAGTAAGAGCAAAACATAGTTCTTTCCATGATCATAGTGGTCCAATGTAATCAACCTACCACCAGGTTGCTGGTTGATCACCCCATTCAATGGTTCCATATCATGGACTCAGTGTTGGTCTCTGCTGCTGGCAGGTGCTGACAAGCTCAATGTTGGCAGGCAGTATACCGGCTGTTGACTCTGATGAATGACAAATCCAAGATTACCAGGCCAAATGGTGGATTGTTCATTCATGGACAGTTGTAGGCAGCACAACAGAATCCAGATCCACAGAAGAGTCTCTCATTTTCCCAGGTTGTCCATATATATATTGGAAGCAGGCCAAACCCATAGAGAAACTCTCTTTCAATGGATTGGCTGCTCAAAACATATACATAAGGTCTCATCATGGAAATAACCACAACTGCTTAAGTCACTCAGAATTGTGATCCAGCCAAGTTGACACACAACCTCAACTCTTACACTGAGTCAATGACATCTAGCTAACAGTTGTTAACTCTGTCTCAGGGCTAGTGCAGGCTGAAATCCAGATCTTGCTCTGATCCTGAGACAAGGATGCTGGCAAGAAGATGTATCACTTGCAAGAGAGCCATTTTTTGTTTGTTTGTTTGTTTGTTTACAATTTGTTCACTGAGGGAGGACACATCTTACTGCACCAATGGACTAAGGAAGTCTTAAAAACCCTTATGTTCAAAATAATCCAGGTCTCACATGGTAGCTACCACTGACTTGAGGGCAGTGGTGGTTCAGTGGTAGAATTCTTGCCTTCCATCTATGAGATAAGAATTCAATTCCCTTCCAATGAACCTCATTGCTTATCAGTGGAAGCTTGCATATTGCTATGATGCTGCACAGGTTATAGCTGAGCTTCCAGACTAAGCCAAACTAGTAAGAAAGACCTGGTGATCTTAGTTCCAAAATTCAATCAATGAAAACCCTGTTGGTCACAATGATCCAATCACATTATACATAGTTTTGTGGCTAATAACAACAACCTTTGATTTATTTGTCCATTGCCTCCACTACTCATGAGCATGTTGAGAATAAGATGCACATAATATATATATATATATATATGTGTGTGTGTATATATATATATACATATATATATATGTATGTGTGTGTGTGTGTGTGTGTGTATGTATATATATATATATATATATATATATATATGTATATATATAATCATGAAAATGACCAAATTGCAATTGTGAGTTAGTTTTTGACTGTTGAATGAATGTATGCATGAATTCCAGATATTGCTGGGCTCTGATTGCCCAAGTCAATCATGTATGGAACTCTGAATCATAAACACATCAAAACATCAAAATTGGATCCAGAAGAGAACATGTGCCACTGTATGTATTACACTCACTTAAACTCTCAACTTCTGGAAATCTACATGAACTCTCCTTTGAAAACACCCAAACACCAAAATGCAGCCTGCTCACCACAGGTACACAAATGGCTAATACATTTAAACAAATAACAGATATATTTTGCTAACTTGTCTAACTTTTTGACATGCTTTGGACAAAACAAACAAGAGTCTATAAAGCTTTGTGCAGGTGTGCCCAGAAACAATGAAATGCTGTGGCTCACCAGGTAGGCTCTGTGCTGGAGATAGTTTCTCTCCAGAACCAGCTTAAGGGACTCAGTTCTATGTTGAACTCAATGTATGGATGTTAGAAGCATTTTTGTTTGCTGAGATTTCTGGTGGACAATAGTCACAGCACCAAAACCCAAAGCCAAAACCACTGCCATAGAGTCAATTGTAAATCTTTATGGAAGTAGATTGCCTTATCTTCTTCCCATGGACCAGCTGGTGGGTTTGAAGCATGGACCTTCTGGTTAGCATCCAAATGCCTTACCCACTATGCCACCATAGCTCCTCAGTCATAGCATAGAAACCTTCAAAACAGAGCTTAGAGGTAGCCTTTGAAGACCAAGAAATACTACAAAAGGGCCATAGTCTGTATAGTCTGTTCTGACTTTATTTCTATGTCACATGACTGTTATGTAGCAGGAAACTAAAGGAAGTTGTCTAGATTCTGGAGGTATCAATGTACCAATTCAGACACCAGTGTTAGATGTTGTTGTGTTCTGATGATTCCAACTCATAGTGACCTTATAGGACAGAGTAGAACTGTGCCATAGGGTTTCTAAGGTTGTAATCTTTATAGAAGCAGATTGTCACATCTTTCTTTCATGGAGCAGCTGATAAGTTTGAACCTTTAACCTTTTGGTTAGTAACCAAGTATCTAGCTATTGCACCATCAGGCTGTTAAATATTAGATATACTTCTTAGAATTTTCCTTCATTATTTATTCAAGTATTTGATTTTACTAATTGTATTCCATGTACAGTTATAGGCACTTGGGTTTCAACAGTGAACCAAACAAATAAATATCTCTTACCCTCCAAGTTCCCTCAAAGTGGGAGAGACAGAAAATACAATAATGAAAAAAAAAAAAAAGTTTCATAGTGATAGATACAATGGGAAAAAAATAAAGCAATGGAAGGGGATTTATAATATGAGATGAGTGTGGGGTCAACAATTAACACCTAGTAGTTAAAGACCCCTAGTGGTGCAGTGGTTAAGAACTCAACTGCCAAATGAAGGGTCAGCACTTTGAACATACCAGTTGGTCCATGGGAGAAAGATGTGGCAGTCTACTGCCATAAAACTTACAGCCTTGGAAACACTATGGGGCAGTTATACTCTGTCCTCTAGGGTTGCTGAGTTGGAATCCACTCGACAGCAATAGGTTTAGACAGGCAAGTCTTCACTTCAATGGTGACATTGAGCCAAGACTGGAAGGGGTCATGCAAATGCCTGCAGCTAAATTGTTCCAAGAAGAGAAAACAATAGGTACAAAGGTCCTGGGTAGAAGACATGTGCCTGTATTTTCAGGGCTCAGTGAAGAGGCCAACATGGCCTGAGAGGACTGTAGGAGAGGGAGAATATGAATGACATGGACAGATTGAACAAGGAGTTGGGATCATGTAAAGCCTTATAGAATTGTGATTTATTTGGAGGAAATGGAAAGGATATTGAGCAAGGAAGTGACATACTCTGACTTTGTTTTGACAATAGCATTTTACTAGCCGTGTGAGAATAAACTGCAGGGAGTAAGATGGAAGTAGGGAGAAGTTATGAAGCTGCATCATAATCCAAGTGAGAGATGATCATAGCTTGGACTAGATGGGAGCAGTGAAGATGATAAGAAGTGCTGTTTTATAATACATTTTGAAGGCATCAGTAGGATTTCAGAAAGATGCCCAGCTGACTGAGTTGCTCTCCTCCAGCCATGTTCTAGGAACTGAAAGATGCACAGTGTGGATAGAGTATAACAAATGAGCGAGAATGTCCTGGAGTGAGTTTGAAGTGAAGATGGAAGCCAGGTCATGCAAGGCCTTTTAATCCATGGTAAGGAGTTTGGATTTTATCCTCAATACCTTGGGAAGTTCTGGAAGGTTTTTAGTATATGATTAAGGAGTCCTGGTGGCATAACGGTTAAGCACTTGGCCACTAAATGAAATGTCAACATTTGCATCCACTAGAGAAAAGACATAGAAATCAGCTCCCATAAAGATTACAGCCTAGAAGACCCTAGGGGTGTGTTCTACTTTTTATTATAAGGTTGCTACGAGTTGGAATCAACTCAGTGGCCCACATCAACAATAACAAGATGGCGTGATCTGGTTTATGTGTTTTAATGATCAACCTTTCTGAGGGAGCAAGGGAAGAAGCAGAGAGAGCGAGAAGTGGACAGATTTGAGATAATTTTCAGAGCAGGGATAAGGAAGGAGGAATTTTCGGTTCCTGTTTTCAGGTAATCAGTGAATGCAGGTTCCATTTGCTGAGATGAGAAAGGCTGGGAAAGGAGCAGATCAGGTAGTGGATGCTAGGTCAAGAGTTTAGATTGGATAAGGTAAGTGTCAACTGCTCCACATATAATGTTGTTGTTGCTGTTATGTACCATCAAGTCAGACCCAACTCATAGCAACCCCTCCTTGGGTTGCCGAGGCAGTATCACTATGGAAGTAGAGTGCTCTATCTTCCTTCCGAGGAGTGGCGGGTGGGTGGTGCCTCCTTTTTTCATTTGAGAATACTCAGGCTCAGAGAGTGTAATTTACCTGTGGAAATGGCCACAATTTTTTCCCGTCCCTATATGATGCCCCTTTGCAGTGTGATGTCACTTCACCTTTGCAACACTAAGGTAAGGAGTCTATTTTTCCTCCCCTTGCTTCTGGGTTTGTACAGTGTGACTTGTTTTGGTGACATAGGACGTTAGGAAATGAGACGAAGCAGACATTCAGGGTTTCCCTGGTGACCCCATGATCACCAGTTTGGAGAAAAGCTAGGCCACACTGCTTAGTTTCTTTGTGCTGCTGTAACAAAAATACCACAAGTGAGTGCCTTTATAGGATAGAAATTCACTTTCTACAGTTGAGGTGGCGAGCAGTCTGAATTCAGGGTATGGCTCTAGGGGGCAGTCTTTCTTTGTCTTTCAGTAGCCAGCAAACCCTGGAGTCCCTGGGCTTGTATTTCATCTGCCTTGGGAGTCTTTGGATAGTGTCTATCTTCCCCTTGTGTCTCATCCTTGTCCAATCTGCTCCTTTTATAACTCAAAATATTGAAGATTATCACAACCTCCACACATGTCCCATTAACTTAAAAAAGAAACTCTATTCCATCCACAGCTATAGGGGTTAAGATTCCAGCACATATTTAAGGGGGACGCAATTCAATCAATAACACACGTGGAAAGATAAGAGACATGCAGCCAAATCACCCCAGTGGACATCATGACAATTATAAGATGAATGAGTGAGACTACCTTGGTCCATCCAATTCTAGCAGTATCAGCTCAGACTGGAATGTGAGAAATGAAAAGGGAAAAAAAGAAAAAAAATTGTTTATGTCACTAAATCATTTAAGCAAAACCTGATACACTTGCCCCAGATTCAGAGCTGATGAGTGACCAAATCAGAACTTGCAGCCTCCTTCTGTAAGCTCATGTTTTCCATTATTCCAAGACTGTTGTTGTTGTTGGGTGCCATCAAGTCAATTCTGACTCACAGTGATCCCATCTGAGAGAGTAGAGATGCTCTATCGGCTTCTCTTGGCTGTAATCTTAACAGAAGCAGATTGCCAGGCCTCTCTCCCTTGGAGACACTGGATGGATCCAAGCCATCAACTTTTCAGTTAATAGTGGAGTGCTTAACCATTTGTACCACAAGGGCTCCTTATTCCAAGACTACCCAGTGCTGTCAAGTTGATTGTGACTCATAAAAACCCTATAGTACAAAGTATAACTGCACATAGTGTTTCCAGGCTGTAATCATTACAAGAGCAGACTGCCACATCTTTCTCTTGTATTTAGAATATTAGCTCATACAATTAGGACCAGAGCACTCTTGGGCCGTATCCTCAATGTTATTGTCTCAAAGCAAGTGTGCATCAAAACCTGTTTCATTTGCTAATATGCAACCCTTCTTTCTCTTTCTCTGTCACTCACTTTGATCCTTAATGAGACAATGTTGCTGTAAAAGCAACCAACAGAAATCTAATTCAATCTCTAGGAAAATTTATAGGAAAAATATCCTACTCTTCTTGTGCTTTTTCCAGACAATAGGAAGCATATGGACTTCAAAAGAAGCATCTATCACAATATGTTTCATTGCACAGCAGGGATTGACATTTCCTCCAACTCCTCAAAGCATGTTTTTGTTGTTAGGTGGTGTCATGTTGGTTTCCACTCACAGCAACCCTGTGCACAACAGAACAAACACTGTCCAGTCCTGTGTCCTCCTCACAACCCTTGCTGTGTTTAAACTCATCCTTGCAGCCACTGTGTCAGTCCATGTCACTGAGGGTCTTCCTGTTTTTCACTGACCTTCTCAGCATAGCTAAGAGCAAAATAAATGTAAAGAACGAGGTCCAGTTTACTGCTGCCATGTTGTCCCTTTCAAAGCTTTCTAGTGGTTTAAGAAAACACAAAGCAACAACAATAACCAAAAAAAAAAAGGCCCCCAAATATATCTGACTCTCAGTCCCAAGGAGCTCTTGTAGTATAGTGCCTAAGTCATTTGACTACTTACCAGAAGGCTGGTGGTTCAAACCCACCAGCCACTCCTCAGAAGTAAGACTAGGCAATCTACTTCTGTAAGATACTGCCTCATCTACTCAAAGAGGGGTGGGTATGAGTCTGGATTGACTCGACAGCAGTAAATTTGGTTTTCGTTTTTGGATCATTCCCAGAGATTCTGAACTGAAGCTGGAACTCACAGCATATTTGAAATTGTAAATAGAGTCCAAGAGTTCAGCCACTATAGTGCAGATATAAAAATGGATTCTGAAGGACAGCATTCTGGGTATAAAATTACCAAGGCTGGCTTTAAAAATAAGGGCTCTGTTGCTGCTATTAGGTGTCCTTGAGTTGGTTCTTCATAGCAACCCTATGTATAACACAATGAATAGTTGCCCATTCCTGTGCCATTGCCACAACAGTAGGCATTTTGATCCAATTGTTGCTGCCACTGTGTCAACCCATTTCCTTGAGGTTCTGCCTCTTTTTTGCTAACCCTTAGCAAGCATGATGTCCTTTTCCAGGAACTGATCCCTCCTGATAACATGTGCAGAGTAAGTGAGACGGAGTCTCACCACATTGCTTCTCAGGAACACTTTGGATGTACCACTTCCAAGACAGATATGATCGCTCTTCTGGAAGTCCATGCTCTATCTAGTATTCTTCAGACTATTGCACAGAAACAGCAGTCAAGAAATCCAACAATGTATTGCATTGGACAAATCTGCTGCAAGTGACCTCTTTAAAGTGTTCAAAAGCAAAGATGTCACTTTGAGGACTAAAGTGCCTGTGACTCAAGCCATGGTATTTTCAATCACCTCATAAGCATGTGAAAGCTGGACAACAAATAAGGAACACTGAAGAGGGATTGATGCCTTTGAATTATTGCCAAAGAATATTGAATAAAATGTGGACTGCCAGAAGAATAAAAAAAGTCTGTCTTTGAAGTCCACCGAAATGTTCCTTAAAAGTGAGGATGGTAAGACTTTGTCTCATGTGCATTGGTTATATTATCAGGAGGGACAAGTTCCTGGAGAAGGTCATCATGCTTGGTTCTGTAGAGAGTCAATGAAGAAGAGGACAATTCTCAATGAAATGGATTGAGACAGTGGCTGCAATAATGGACTGAAACATAGCACTAACTGTGAGAATGGAACAGGATCAGGCAGTGTTTCATTCTGTTGTACATAGGGTCACTATGAGTCGGAATTGATTTGATGGCGCCTAACAACAACAACAACATCTTAATGTGGTTATGCCCTTGTTGAATGAGTCCTAAACCTAATTACTTCTGACTTATAAAAAGAGCAGAAAATATATATATACACACAAAAAAGTATATAAATATATAAAGACACAGAAGCACACAAGGGAAAGAGAAAGGCAGACAACAGATACAAATGCATCTACAAGCCCAGGAACTCCAAGGATTACTGGCAATTATAATAGAAGCTGAACTAGACCAGGAAGGATCTCCTCCTAGAACCACACCCTAATTTGGACATCTAGTCTCTTGATCTGCAAAAAATACATTTCTGTTCTATAAAGCCACCCACTTGTGGCACTGGTGTTACAGCAGCTATATACACCTAAGAAGGAACCAGAGTATCCCTTATTAGTCAGGGAACAAGGGGAGTTATCTGGGAATAACATTGGGTGCTTGAAGTTTAGATGCTGACAGAAAGGAGAACTGTGGAACATGGCAGAGAACTTTATTACAGTTTGGACCATTTGACAATAAACGATCCTCATTCAATTCACATCCAGAGTGCCAGGTGGCTTAGGTAACTTTGAAAGGATAGCATGGCCCTCTTTGGGAGAAAATAAACTGTAGTTGCTATGGATTGAATTTTGTTCCCTGAAAAGATATGCTGAAGTCCTCATCCCTGATATATGTGAGTTTGACTTTGTTTGGATACAGGATCCTGGAAGATGTTATCAGGTCACATGAAGTCATACTGAAATAGAGTTGACCCTAATCCAATATGAGTGGCATCTTATAAAAGAGAAGCCTAGACATGGATAGACAGGAAGAGAAAGACAGGCATGAGGAGATGGAGGTAGAGACTGAGGTGCTATATCTGCAAGCCAAGGAACACAAAGCATTGCCATCCGTCACCAGCAGCTGGAAGAGAGGTATGGACCAATATCTTACTCAGAGCTCTCCGAGGGAATTAACATGGCTGATACCCTGATTTTGCACTTCTAGGCTCCAGAACTATGAGTGACTAAGCTTTCAGTCTTATATATTACTCACATTGCAGTGCTTGATATAACAGACACAGGAAACTAAGACAGTTGAGAATTAATCACACAATTTTCAGTGTTGAGATGGATTCTTCCTCTTCTTGCTCCCTTCAGTGGACCTCACACAGCTTCTCTTTCCTCTCTTATTCCTGTCATCTACAGTGTGTGAGGTGAAACAGTAGTGCCTGGGTGTGCAGAAGCCCAGCTTGATAGGGTCCTACTTGGCTATCTATTATAAGTGTCTCAACAACCCTTACCAGCCCCTTACCTGGCACATCACCTTACCAGCCTCCCAGAGATTGAAAGATCAATCCTTAGGCCTCTATACAATAAGAAAGTAAAAAGCCCAGAAATGTCTCTGGGAATTTAATTTTAAAGAAGACCCTGCTTCTGGCCTTGACATCACTTTATCAAAGTTATATTCCTAAACTTTTAATGAATATTTGGAAATAGCTGATTTAATTCCACTTACAAGTGTGTCTTAAGTGCCCCAAGTTAAATTAAAAACAACAGAAACATTACTTGAAATAGAACCGTTATAAATCTGGAACGTTTTTCCTATAAAAAATAGGTATTCAATATGTAATCCCTGGTGAGATATGCATGCCCAGGATGACCAATGAGATAGAACCAGGTGATGATAACTAGAGTCTAATCAGGGTAGACAGATACAGGTCCTACTAGATTTAGGCATCATGTTAGATTCTGAGAAGATGCAGAGGGTGAAGTTTCCAACTGGTTCAATCTGGTTCAACCCCCTGCTAAGAATTCGCATTTCCACCCCAGATATACTGAATCAGAATCAACATTTTTAACAAGATCTCCAAATGATTCTTATAGATCCCCAGGAGATTTTGTATACATAAGACTCACTTGAGGAGCTTGTTAAAATGTAGATTCTAAGTCAATATATCTGTGGTAGAAATGCCAATTTCTCAGCAGGAGTTCTAACCTGAATGAACTGGTTCAAAGCCCTGGGAGAGGATCAGGAAGGATAGGAGAAAAATGATGAACTGCTTACCATAAGCATCTGGAAAAGATAAGTATATACATACTACATAAGGCTCCATGTTGTTGTTGTTGTTGTTATATGCCATCGAGTCGGACCCGACTCATAGCGACCCCTCCTTGGGTTTCCGAGGCAGTATCACT
>NW_006921849.1:816495-828706 GCF_000298275.1 Orycteropus afer afer | reverse complement strand
GAAGAAAACATAGAAGAAGCAGTGACAGAAAACAAATTTACATTAGACAATCTTGCAGAAGGGTTATAATTATTCAAGACTGCTCTTAACTTCTTTAACACCATGAACCCTTCTATGATATGGGCACTGAAACCAAAGCAAACATTGGAAGAAAGATTAGTACTGTACAGAAACATTTTTGAGAAATGAAAAAACAAAAAAGGCAGACAGAAATTACCATGTTTTCCTGTAAAGTTACAGAGTGTACCTGTCCCTCCTGCCTCCCCTTCCACCTAATCCACCTAATCCACCTCTTCTGCCTCTGCCATCCCGTAGACAGCATAACCAACCCCTCTTCTTCTTCCTCCTCCTCAGTCTACTTCATGGTGATGATATGGATGAAGAAATTTAAGATGATACACTTTCATTTACTGAATAATAAATAATCATCATGTCATACAGATAATAAACTTACCTGTTGTGTATGTTTGTGAATGTCTTTTGTGAAAATCTAATAAGTAGGTGGCAAAAAATGTGTTAATCAATTGCTTGTGTTATCAGTAAGGCTTTTGGTCAACAGTAAGCTATTAGTGGGAGCTCTGGTGGCTTAGTGCCTAAGGTATTTGACTGCTAACCAGGAGGCTGGCAGTTCAAACCCACCAGCCATTCCTCAGAAGGAAGTCTGGGCAATCTAAGGTTTGGGGGAGTCAAAAGCTGTACACAGACTTCTGACTGCATGGGGTAGGGGGGTGGGGTCAGTGACCCTAACCCCTACATTGTTTGAGGGTCATCTGTAGATAGAAGGAAGCTTTGGGTGATATAAATGGTTAAAGGAGTCAGCTGCTAACTGAAAGTTTAGAAGTTCAAGTCCACACTAAGACACTACAGAAGAGAGATCCGATCATCTATTTCCAAAAGATCAGCCATTGAAAACCTTATGGGTCATGGTTCTACTGTGACACATATGCAGTCACCATAAGTCAGAGTCAACTTGATCACAATTGGATTTTAGATAGCTGTTGTTCGGTGCTGTTAAGTTGGTTTCAAGTCATAGCGACCCTGTACAACAAAATGAAACACTGCCTCATCCTGTGCCATCCACCTAGCCCTTGCTATACCAGAGCCTATTGTTGCAGCCACTCTGGCAATTAATCTCATTGAGGGTCTTCCCTTTATTTGCCAACCCTCTACTCTACTAAAGTTAATATTCTTCTCTCAGGACTACTTGCTCCTGATAACATGACCAAAGGACAAGGGACAAAGTGTGGCCATTCTCACTTTCAAGGAGCATTCCTTCTGTTCATCTTCCAAGACAGATTTGTTCATTCTTCTAGCAGTCTATGGTATATTCATATTCTTTGCCAACACCATAATTCAAAGGCAAAAATTCTTCTGTGGTCTTCCTTGTTCATTGACCAGCTTTCACATGTGTAGGAGGCTATTGAAAATACCATGGCTTGGGTCAGGCACACCTTAGTCTTCAAAGTGACATCTTTGCTCTGTAACACTTTAAAGAGGCCTTTTGCGGCAAATTTGCCCAGTGCAATACAACATTTGATTTCTTGACTGCTGCTTCCATCATTGATTGTGGATCCAAGTAAAATGAAATCATCGACAACTTCAATCTTTTCTCTATTTATCATGATGTTGCTTGTTGGTCCAGTTCTGAGGATTTTTGTGTTCTTCATGTTGAGTTGCAATTCATACTAAAAGCTGTAGTCTTTGATCTTCATCAGTAAGTGCTTCAAGCGATGTACACTTTCAGCAAGCAAGGTTGTGTCATCTGCATATGAAAGGTTGTTAATGAGTCTTCCTCCAGTTCTAATACTGCATTCTTCTTCATATTATCCAGCTTCTCAGGCTATTTTTTGTCATAATAGTATGGTTAAAGGATACAATACTGATGCATACCTCTCCTGATTTTGAAGCATGAGTATTCCCTTGTTCTGTTTGAGTGACTGCCTTTTAGTCTATATACAGGTTCCTCATGAGTACAATTAAGTGTCTGGAATTCCCATTATTCACAATGCTATCCATAATTTGTTATGATCCACACAGTCAAATGCCTTTGCGTGGGCAATGAAATGCAAGTAAACATCTTTCTGGTATTCTTTGCTTTCAGCCAAGATCCATCTTACATCACCAATGATAACCCTCATTCCACATGCTCTTTTGATTTCAGCTTGAATTTTTGACATTTCCTTGTGTACTCTTACAACCATTTATTTATTTATTTTCAGCAAAAACTTACTTGCACATGATTATTAATGATATTGTTCAATAATTTCTGTATCCTCTTGGATCATCTTTCTTGGGAATGGGCACAAATATGGATATTTTCCAATTGGTTGTCCAGTTAGCTGTCTTCCAATTTTCTTAGCATAAACAAGTGATCATTTCCAGTGTTGCATCCATTTGTTGAAACCATCTCAATGGGTATTCTGTCAATTCCTGGAGCACTGTTTTTTGCCAATTCCTTCAGTGTAGCTTGGACTTCTTCCATCAATACCATCAGTTCTTGATCATATGCTACCTCCTGAAATAGTTGAATGTTGATCAATTTTTTTTGGTATTGTGTCTGTGCATGCCTTCCATCCTCTTCCAATGCTTCATGCAGTGTTCAATATTCTGCCCATAGAATCCTTCAATATTAAAACTCAAAGCTTAAATTTTTTCTTCAGTTCTTTCAGTATGAGAAATTCTGAGCATGTTCTTTGCTTTTGATTTTCTAACTCCAGGTCTTTGTATATTTCATTATAATATTTTACTTTGTCTTCTCAAGTGGTCCTTTGAAATCTTCTGTTCAGCTCTTTTATTTCATCATACTTCCCACTCTCTTTACTTACTTTTCATTCAAAAGCAAGTTTCAGAGTCTCTTCTGACATCCATTCCCTGCTATTCATAAGGTTTTCAGTGGCCAGTATTTTCAGCAGTGGACCACCATGTCCTTCTTCCTAGTCTGCCTTAGTTTGCAAGCCCACTGGAACCTCTACAACATGGGTGACTTTGATATTATTTGAAATACCCTTGGCATAGTTTCCAGCATCCCAACAACACACAAGACACCACAGTACAAAAAACTTTCACACACACACACACACACACACACACATGTTGTTGTTGTTAGGTTCTGTCAAGTCATAGTGACCCTATGTACAATATAACGAAACACTGCCTGGTCCTGCACCATTGTCACAATCCTTTCTATGCTTGAGACCATCATTGCAGACACTGTGTCAATCCATCTCATTAAAGGTCTTCCCCTTTTCCACTTACACCCATTTTACCAAGCATGATATTCTTCACCAGGGAATGGACCCTTCTGACAACATGACCAAAGTAAGTGAGATGAAGTTTGGCCATTCTTGCTTCCAGGGAGGATTCCTGCTGCACTTCTTCCAGGACAGATTTGTTCTTTCTTCTGGCAGTCCATGGCACTTTCAGTATTCTTTGCAATGCCACAATACAAAGGCATTAACTCTTCTTCTGTCTTCCATATTCATTGTCCAGTTTTCACATACATATGAGGTAATTTAAAATGCCATGGTTTGGTTTAGGCACACCTTAGTCTTCAACGCATCTTCTTCACTTCTTAACACTTTAAAGAGGTCTTTTCCAACAGATTTGCCCAGTGCAACACAACATCTTTTTCTTGACTGCTGCTGCCGTGGGTGTTGATGGTTCATGCAAGTAAGATGAAATCCCCAACAGCTTCAATCTTTTCTCCATTTAGTGTGATGTTCCTTATTGGTCCAGTTGTGAGGATTTTTGTTTTCTTTATGTCGAGGTGTAATCCATACTGAAGACTGTAGTTTTTGATTTTCATCAGTAAGTGCTTTAAGTCCGTGTTCACTTTCAGCAAGCAAGGTCGTGTCATTTGCATATTACAGGTTGTTAATGAGTCTTCCTCCAAACCTTATGGCATATTCTTCTTCATACAGTTCAGCTTCTCAGATTATTTGCTCAGTATACAGATTGAATAAGTATGATGAAAGGATACAATCCTGATGCACACCCTTTCTGATTTTAAACTACACAGTACCCCCTTCTTCTGTTTGAATGACAGCCTCTTGGTCTATGCATAGTTTCATTATAAGCAAAATTAAGTGTTCTGGAACTCTCATACTTCACAATGTTATCCATAAAACATTGAGATAATAATTTTAACTCTCAGGTCATGGTAATATAGTAAGTAGAAGCTAACCCCAAACAAAAATATTCACTGTGAGATGAAAAGAATCTAGAAATGAGTGATGAAAGACAAAAGGAAGCTTTAGTACAGATGAGATTAGGTAGAAGCTTCTGGTCCTTGTCTTTGTTATTCTTCCCCCTTGAGAAGTGCCATCCCCAGCCATAACTGCCTGGGACAACCCCATCTATCAATCAAGGTCCATTGAATGAGATGATATATGGAAAGTCTTAGTTCAGTGAAACAGAGAGAGGACTCAAAGAATGTTGCTTGTCATTTTTTGTTACTTTTTCCAAAGTCACTATCTTCTTGAAACTTCTGATTCAATCTACAAGGTAAGATGATCCCATTTTCTAGCTGCTCTCCTGTTCTTTGAGTCTCTCCTATTGCTTAGAACACATTCTGATCTATAGTGCATTTATCTTTGTGTTTCTTTACTTTAGTGTCCCTACTAGAGTGAAAATTCTGATACTTTTATTCCCTGCGGAGCCTTTCAGGGTCTTATGCAGATTGAACTGTGAGTAGTTGCACCCCTCCCCCAATGCACAGGGACATCCACCCTTCAGAATCTCTGATTTAATTTATTTCCAAACACTCTAGGATTAATTTATTTTAACCATGCCCATGTAAAGTCACCATTGTGCTCCATGGAAGGAAACACCTGCTCAAAATTAGAAGTCTCAGGAAAACCAGTTTTTTTCTCTCTCTTCAGAAGAAAGAAAGAAAATGTTCCTTATTTATGTGAACCACTTGATAATGAGGACTTTGGGGCAAGTTCTGCATTTTGGGTACCCATTAAGGGTAGGTAAGTTGCCCGGAAGTGAAAGAAAGACAAAGAACGTTTAAGGAGGTTGATGATGCTTCCTGGCACTTTGGTTCCTCAAAGCACTTTACACAAATCAACTAATGAACACTTCATCACACAGCACAGTCTCTCACTGGAATTCTCAGGCTTTAGGCTTCACTCCTGCAGCCAGAGACTTAAAAGAGGTTGGGTAATTTGTGGTTAACAATTACATTTATGATTGCGCTTGCTAAAAGAGAGACAATCAAATCCCACACCTTCTCCTGAGCATGTCTTGCCAGAAGTTTGTTGACTGAATCAAACTGATGGCAGATCATTCAATGGAGCCCCTCCTCTGCCTTCCACTCCCTTCAGCTCCTGTCAATAAAGCACAGGCCAAGTTCATTCTAAGAAGTTCCTTTCAATGCCATATTAGGCCATTAATGAAAATCATGTAATGTTATGTTTCCCTTATAAAAGCTGATGAAAGCTATGGAGGCTGTGCCTAGAAAAATGTTAAGTTCCCCAAGACATGCTGCAAACATTTGCAGATCCCCTCTGAAAAACAAATTTAGATTCTGTTATAGGTCTTGTTTGGAGGCAGCATGCTTAAAATGAATTGCCTTTGCCCAAGTTTGAGAAAAATACTTTATTCTGCCAAGAGTAAATGGGTTTCACTGGTTTGACAGCAAAATTTGGAGGTGCAACTGCCCTTTTTAGATTAGGTATCAAGAATGCTTTAAAATGTTCTCTGAATATGTTTCCTTTAAGAAATATTAAACAAAATACTGTGCTTTCTGGTTGCAGCCATTTGCATTGACTTTAGGGACTTGTTTTTCTTCTTTTTTGACTCCTTTAATGACATATTCTCATATTTGGGAAATAGAAAATGGAGTGCCTGTCTTCTTGGGGAGTGGATGTGTGACTAGGGGAGATATTTTCAAAGACTTTCTTGGCAGCACAAACAGCTGTGTTAACGAAATTCTCTGTAAATACCTCCTAACAGAGCTAAACAAATCATGTTAGGAAGCATTTTCATCCTTATTAAAAATGGTGTGTGGGCAACTGGTGGAAAGGAGCCTCTCTTTCTTGGGAAAGTGAGAATATTGAGAATGAGGCTGGGGAAAGAGGAAAGAAGAGATCAAAAGAAAGTTTGAAGCCATTGGGAATAGCCCTCCAAAAACAATAGCTTGCATTTCAATGATCAGCCTTGAAATGCAAAAATCTAAGACTTTGAAAAGACCTGTGGTATTCACAACTGCTCAAACCTCAAGGAAGCTTAGACAAGCTTTGTTTGCTGTGAAATCAACACCACCAACACTTGCACCCGGGTATGGGCCCTCACTTTCAGGTAATGATTTTTTTTTTTTTTTTGTAGTGGGGGGTGGGGTTTGAGGGGACGGTATGGAGAGAACCAATTAGCAAGTTTAGGACCAAGGGAGAGGATTCCATGAATAGAAGCCAAGGACCAAGGGGTTTTCCACACTTCTCAACAATTGACTTATAAATCTGTACTTCCAACCCTAAGTGGACCAGCTGTTTCAGATCCAAGGGGTCATTGAATCATAACTTAGAACTGGTTCTTTGGGTTCAGTCATGGCTGATGAGGCAAACCCGGAATGGACTAGAATTTGTAATATGTGGGTGAATCACAATGATACTGGAAAAGGAAAAATAATGGTCCCTGCCCTGCTGGAAACACAATCTCCTGCTTAGAAAACAAGAACAGCATACTCGTTGCACAGTCACCAAATCTCTTCACAGGCAGAGTCAGAAACAATGGTCCCCGGCTCACAGAAGATGACCAACTGCATTGTTTTGATTGCGTGTCACGATCCACAGTCCTGACAATAACCCAACCTCCTCATCAGGCTCAGGCAAGGGTTCACTCTGCCTCTTCTGAGACTCCCATTCCAAGGTTTCAGTCTGTGATTTTCCCCATTCTGGTTATCATTCCATTTCACCAAATTTAAAAAATTAGAATCTGTTCCAATTTCATGTTTTCAACCATAACTGAACCAGTGTGAACTGGTTCAAAGCCCTATATTAAAGTTCAGGGCTAAATTGATGGCTAAATTGAGAGTTCAGATCAAAGATAACTGGGACAACCAGCCTGCAGGAGTTGTCTCCTTCCTCTGTTCCTTCTCAACCATCTTCAACTGCTTTTTGCTCATCTCTTTTCCTTGTTGATGGTTATCTGAAGGAGATCACTGTATCTGCCTCTATCTGCTCTTCATACGTAAAAGGACCACATGGTGCTCAGTAATGTTTGAGCACTCATCTGTCCACAGGTCAGTCTTGGGGACATTCCTTCTCTGGGGCACAGTTGGGCTATATGCATAGGCTGTCACATTCCTGCAGAGTGGCATCAGATTTGGGGTTGGATCCTGGCTCTGCTACCCCCTTGCTTTGTGAGACTGGAGGCTCACTTAAAGCCTTGACTCTTGATTAGTTCATTTCTTCAAGGGTGCTGTTGTCCATTACTCTGCTCATCGCATCAATTTGTGTGAGGATTAAATGAGATTTTTAAGTACATTTAAGTTTATTTTGGAATCTTTGGGTGGTGCAAAAGGTTAACACACTTAGCTGCTAACCGAAATGTTGGAAGTTGGAGGCTGCCTCAGAGACTCCTTGGAAAAATGGCCTGACAATCTACTTCAGAAAGATCAGCTCCAAACCCTGTACAGCACAATTCGACTCTGGTTCACATGAGCGGCCATGAGTCAAAGTTGACTCTACCACAACTGGTTAAGTAAAACCTGTCTCTTTCCATAAAGGATTTACAGTGGCACACATATGTGCATGCATGCACATACACACACACACACACACACACACCCTGTCTACACACATTAAAGTATCAAAAAAAAATTTTTGTTGTTGTTGTTAGGTGCCATTGAGTCGGCTCTGACTCAGTGATTCCATGAACAACAGAACAAAACCCTGCCTGGTCCCGTGCCATCCTCATTATCCTTGCTATGCAGGAGTCCATTGTTGCAGCCACTGTGTCTTCCCTTTTTTCTCTCACCCTCCACTTTACCAAGCATGATATCTTTCTCCAGAGATTGGTCCCTTCTGATAATGTGGCCAAAGTAAGTGAGACAAAATCTGATCATTCTCTCTTCTAAGGAGCATTCTGGCTGTACTTCTTCCAGGACAGATTTGTTCTTGAAATAAATAAATAAATAAATAAATTAGAATGAAGAAATCTAGAGATTTAATGAAAATATTTGTTTTTAAAGACATATCATGTATATAATAACATATATTCATATTTTTAGCTTGAGGTTTCTGGAATATGTTTAGTTTTCAGAAAGTAATTTTTTAACTTAAGAAGTATACAGAATGTTGAGGAAACACAAGATGCAAGTTAGAGTTTTCCAACTTACATTTCCCTGGACAGGAAACTGAGGTGCTAGTATCTCTCTTTCTGCCCTAGGATGGTGACACTAAGATCAAGATGCTGAAAAGGGATGGGGAGGGATGAGGGAGAGGATGATGCCTGCTCAAACTCATGAAGCTCCTTGCAACTGAACAGTGCTTTGTAAAGCCCTTTGAGTCTCAAGTCATGAGAATCTTTATGTCTATTTTACAGAGGAGGAGGACTCTGTGGGTTCTGCAAAATAGTTAACGTGCTCAGCTACTAACTGAGGGTCTGGAGATTCGAGTTCACCTAGAGGCATTTTAGAAGAAAGATCTTGTGATTTACTTCCAAAAAACAGCTACTGAAAAGCCTAGAGAACATAGTTCTACTCTGTCAAGCAGGGAGTTGTCATGAGTTGGAAATGACTTGACAGCAACTGATTTTTTCATTAATGAGGAAAATGTATCTGGAAGGGAAAAAAAAAATGGATTTCCCAAAACTCTAGTGGCATATTGCCTCAGGCATTTGACTGCTAAGCAAAAGGCTGGCAGTTCAAATCCACCATCTACTTCTCAGAAGGAAGATTGGGCAATCTACTTCTGTAGTGATACTGCCTTGGAAACCCAGGGAAGGGTCACTATGAGTTGGATCCCACTCAATGGCAGTGAGTTTGGGTTTTTTTGAAAGCTACACACTAACTAAATTGTAGGGTCTCCAGCTCTCTGTTTCAGAGCACCTGCTTCAGAGCCTACCTAATACCAGGAAACTTTTGAATCTCTGCTTTGCAAACTGTCCTTCTTTGCTTCCTACCCAGCTGTGGTTCCATTTGTGGTCTTGTTTCTTATGATTTGTATTTTTATCTTAACCAAGGATCAAGATATTAACCTCCTAGAGTGATTCTACCTGGCAACAAGCTGCAGTAGAGATGAGGAAAAACAATGTCATCCATTTCTTGCAGCTTAGAATGGAAGGTGGCATACACCTCTTGGAAAGGTCATTTCTAATAATCGCTCCCAACATGTGAGCCATACATTTTGCCCATTAAGCAAAATTCTACAGTTCTGAGATTTTAACATAAATAAAAAAGCTGAAAACCATCCTAATGCTTTCTTTACCTGAGAGAGAAGCACGAAAATTCCACATTCAAAACAGATATTACTAATTTTCTTGTTCTACTGCTGTTATCACTAGTAGGTGACACAGAACGCTTACCCTGGGCCAAGTGCTGTGCTCCGTGCTTCAGTGCATTCCCTCGGTAAGCCTCACATTAGCTCTATGAGATAAGCACTCTCATCATACCCATGTCACCAATGGTGAAACTGGGGTTTCAAGAACTCAAGTCATTGAAAGTCATGAAGGTAGCAAGTAGGATAGCTAGGATTCAGGTCCAGGAGTCTCTGACTCCAAAGTCTGTTTTCTACACCACTATACTCTTCTACTTTTTCTGCTCCATGGAAAGAAATTACTTTAGATTCTGGAATTGTCAACTCTATATTGGTTTTCATGATACAAGGTTTTGGTTACAGTGGAGGAAACGAATAGCCCTTTTAGCTTTTCATTTTGAAAAATAACCAACCAACCACACACACATATACACATGATTCCTCTAAATTGCTATATTATATATCCAGCACCAAAGATGCTATAAATGATTAAGATATAATACCTAAGAATTCACAGTTTAATAGAAGGGAAAAAAAGCACAAAATAATACCTTTATATAAGAACAAACAGAATTAAAATTACAAGGTTGAAAGAAGTACATAACACCAAGAATGTAGAAAAGACCCTCTTGATGAGGTATCTTGAGCTGCCTTTGAAGAAGGGCATCTTTCCTAAAAATAGCATTTCATGCAGAAGTCTGGGCCAGGGTAAAGGCCTACCTTGTAAGGTAGCATGACATGAAAGGCCAGGGGTTGGAGGGGCAGAGGCTGCTTGTTTGGCTTCAGATTATCAAGGGTGTTCCTATGTTGTATTTTTCTGTCAATTCTGAGTTCAGCTCTCTGCCCCTAACAGAGCATATGTCATAAATGGTGTCCAAATCTTGTTCCCAGAAAATATGGTCACCGATGTTAAATAGCACACCTTCATGTGCTTCAGAAG
This sequence comes from Orycteropus afer afer, assembly GCF_000298275.1. Classification (NCBI taxonomy): domain Eukaryota; kingdom Metazoa; phylum Chordata; class Mammalia; order Tubulidentata; family Orycteropodidae; genus Orycteropus; species Orycteropus afer. The sequence continues at coordinate 818,287 of NW_006921849.1, read as the reverse complement.
CTGGATCTATATTAACTTATCACACATCAGAAAAAGCATTTTAATATTAATATTTCACTCAGTAGGAAGGCAGTGAATATAGTGGACAAAACAGACTTTGGAGTCATACAAGACTGGGCCCAAATTCTGATGAGTTTTCACCCCTCTGGCCCTGGGAAAAGGACCTGATATTGTGAAACCTGTTTTCTTAGCTGTGAAATAGCAACAATCAAAAGTTATATTAAAAATATGTGATAACCAATACAACAGGCACCCAGCAATTAAAAGACAGGCCAACCCATTGGAGTGAACTCAGTGTGCAATGCCTGCATGTCTACACTGGGGATGATGTCACCTACCTTACAAGGGAGATGTCAGAATTTACAGGGGGGAAATCCTAGCTCATCAAGGTGCTCAGCAATGGCCAAACCAGTCAGGAGCTCATCTTCCATCTTCTCCTTGTCTTTAGAAGAGATGATGTCTTTGTTTCCTAGTCATTGTTGTATAAAGTTTCTCTCATCCAGGCACCTTTGCTGCACTTGAAGGGTAGTTTGTCCCTTGCAGTGTATATGGGCTCTTAAGGATTGCTTTTGTTCTACATAGTCACAGTGGAGTGGGACTTAAACAAACAAAAACTCAAACTCACTGCTATTGAGTCATTTCTGACTCACAATGACCTTCATTGGGTCTGAGGCAGTACATCTTTACAGAAGTAGATTGTCCCATCTTCCTTCCTTGGAGCAACTGTTGAGTTTGAAATGCCAACATTCTGGTTAGCAGTAGAGATCTTAATTTTAGAGCGGCCATGAACAGAGATTTTTTTTTTTTTTTTAATGATTTTTGGCCAGATTTAGTAGAACTGAAAATGCACCTTCCCTTACATGTGAGATACTGCATGCATTTCATCCTCCTCTTGATTTTCCTTTTTGAGAACTGAAGTTAGAAAGCAAAGCATCTCTCAGACTCACCTGCAGCTAAGTCTCAAATGTAAATTAGTTTCCATCAATCAGAAGTTCTGTATGATACTTGTAGGCAAAAGGAGCAGACATTTCCACGTGCCATATCTGTGGTTACATGTTTTGTAAATGTCAAAATCAGGGCTAGAGCATCCATTCTACTGGTGCAGACAATTCTGGAAGTGCAGGTTCAGCAGCTTCTGGATCATCAGTGATCCCTGAACTTGGTGCTTCCTGATCATGGCAGTGGGAGTATGGGTCTAGGAGCTCACATGTGTAGGGGCAACATCTTAATTAGGCACCAGTTCTGTTAGTAGACCAGATCAATGGTGTCATTTTTAGACTCAGTCCTGGAAGTATAAACTAGAGTCTTTTATTTCTGGAGCAGATCTGATGCTCTACAACTAAATGTAAGTGGGTTATATTCTTGCACCAATACCTGGGAACTTAAAACAACAACAACAACAAAATAGTTGCACTGAATCAATTCAGACTCATGGTGACCCAATGGACGTCAAAGTAGAACTGTGTTCCATAGGGTTTTCAATGGCTGATTTTTCAGAAGTAGGTCAACAAGACCTTTCTCCCAAGGCACATCTAGGTAGACTCCAACTTACAACCTTTTGATTAGCAGTCAAGGGCATTAACCATTTGCACCAGCCAGGGACTCAACCAGCAGATATGCTCACAATTCATATGTGTGCAGAAATGCAAGTAATATTGTTTTGCATCAGGAAGAGTTGTAGATAACGTAAATGTCTTTAAACACAGAAATGGTGAAATTATGCACAATTGAACACTGTACTGGCAATTGCTTTATTTTTATTTTTATTTTTTTAATTTTTATTTAATTTTTT
>NW_006921849.1:814513-816157 GCF_000298275.1 Orycteropus afer afer | reverse complement strand
TCTCACTTCTTTAGGATATATACCTAATAATGGGATTGCTGGATCAAATGTATTTCTAATACCAGCTTTTTAAGGAATTGTCATATTGTTTTCCACAGTGGGTGTATCATTTTATAGTCCCATCAACAGTGTATGAGATCCTAATCTCTCCACATCCTCACTAGCATTTGCTATTTTCTGTCTTGTTGACTTTGCTATTAATTCTGGGTCAAGATGGTGTCTCATTATTGTTTTGATTTGCATCTTTCTAATGGCTAATGATCGTTAGCATTTCTTCATATGTTTGTTGGCCACCTGAATATCCTCTTTGGTGAAGTGTCTATTCATGTCTTCTGACTGTCAATTGTTTAAAAAAAAGAAAACAGATCTACTTGTTCTGCTATGGAAAGATGTGCATAATATAATAGTAGGTGATGCTGGTAAAGATTTAAATTGTTTCTTGGATATCCACACCTACAACATGCGGCCTATATTTTTGGGAAAGAAAAACATCACCCCTGGTTCTGGAATGGGCCTTTACTCAGGCCTAAATCAATTCATGTAATTCCATCCCCTAGAAGGGAGATTGGTTCTGATATAGGCACATGACCCACTTCAAGCCAATGAGATTTGAAAAGCTGTACAAACAGTTAGATTGCTGACTACTAGGCAAATTTGGTTGTTTGAACCACTCAAAGGCACCTTGGAAGACAGGCCTGATGATCTGCTTCCAGAGGTCACAGCCTTGACAACATTATGGAACAGTTCTGCTCTGCACCCATGGGGTCATCGTGAGTCAGATCTCACTCCACAATAACTAACAACAATGTGTGCTCCACTTGTAACTGAAAGGTTGGAGGTTCGAGTCCACCCAGATCCACTTTGGAAGAAAGGCCTGGTGATGTACTTCTGAAAAACCAGTCACTGAAAACCCTATGGAGCCCAATTTTACTCTGACACACACAGGGTCGCCATGCATCAGAACTGACTATGGCAACTGGTACTTGTATAGATAGAAAGCTGGAAGGACACACAAAATTGTTAATTATGATTATTTCTCAGGAGTGAATTTGCAAGCTCTGGAGTGAAAGGAAGACTTTGCATTATTTATCTTCTTGTATATGAACTTTTCAACCAGTTGCAGGTGTTATTATCATAAGTCTACATTTTAAATAGAATCATCAGCTCTGCCCATACAGAAATACCTCCACAAAGGAATGGTTGAGATCTATCTAATCATTGTTGGCATTGCAAAAGGAAATGAAAAGACAGAAGTGGAAGATGTTCACCTTTGGTGAACAGGGCTCTCTTTGGATGGCAATATCTCCTTGTGGTGGGAGATGGTGAGAGATCATCAGACAGGACCCACCTTGGCCAAGTGTCATTTAGGAAAAGGGAGTTGGCTTCAGACTTCAGATGCAGAGGCTACTGAGGAGAATCTATTGAGAACGTGGCATAAGGTTTGGCTGACCTCATGCAGTTTAGGTGTCCCTGCAAGGAATCTGGGGGTTTCTTTATGCTGTTAAGGAACCTTTGCATTTTGTCACTGAGGCCTCTGGAAAGAGGCCAGTTGAGAATCAGGCATCATTTGTGTTTTTACAGCAGCTTCCTCAAAAACTTCTTTACAGAAGACAGCAGGAGCACCTCCCTGCCCTTTACAAAGTG
>NW_006921849.1:788977-814348 GCF_000298275.1 Orycteropus afer afer | reverse complement strand
GGGGGGGGGGCTCTGGGAATCAACACACATGTTCCATCACTTCTGAAATTTTCAGAGACAGAACACTAGGTGTTTTCTTCCAAGGCACCTCGAGGTGGACTGGAAGCTTCAAGCTTTCAGTTAGCAGCTGAGCTTGTTAATCGTTTGCACCACCCAGAGACTCCTCACTACTCCTTTGAATACAGAAGTTCTCCATTTATCACTGGCCAGACTCCTCTCCGCTGATGACTCTGAAAGTTCCATTTTACCTAGTGGTAAACTAAGACACACGGTTCTCAAACACTGGATAGAGGTAGCCCAGCCAGTCACCAGGTGCCCACATTCCTCTAGTTCTGCACTATTTCACTCTACCTTGATATCTCTCTCCTCTCTGCCTAGAGGAACATTTTAAAACTATTGCTATTAGTACCGTTTTTTAAATCAAAGGAGTTTCTTTGTAAAACTCGAATGCAGGAAATGGACATCCCACTCCATCCCAGTTAAAGAGTTAAAGGGACTGAGGCAGTGGCACTCGCAATTTCTAGTCACTGCACTTATGTTTTAAAGAAAGGAGGGGGGAGAAAGAAGCCGAAACGATGCTATTATAGTGGCTAATTAAATTTCTTCTTTGCTGTTACAATGCATTCATTTCTGAGGATCATTACTTTTCTTGTAGCTTCTTTCAAGAGCTTGGTTTAAGGTTTTAAGTTAAGGAAACCGCAAGACAAGCCTTAAAGCCACAGGCCATCCTTCCACCCACGACAATGTGTGCGTTGCTCTGAAGCACTTCAGGAAGAGAAAACAATTATGGCGATGCCCTTCCTCCTGAAGTACATGAACCTCAAAGAGATGATAACAGCTACTCTTGTTATAGATGGAGATCCAGTGAGTCTACAGATAAAGGTGTGTTTGCATATAGCCTTCAGCAAATATTCAGAATTCATGGTGTTCATTTAAATTTATTTATGAAATAAAAAAAGACAAGGATTTGCCAGGCACTTTGATGTATATTCAGAAGTGAGGGTAGAGAGTGGGTGAAGCTCTGAGACAGCTTCCCAGAGACGATAGCAGGTGTTCACTGGTTGCATGATATGCTAGATGCTGCCATAATGGGGCAAGATGATCGTGCACATCTCTTCCTAACTCAACATTCTGTCGTGTTTTGTTCATAGTTTTGAAACTGGCAATGTCAGAATTTACACCATGAGAATTGGTAAACACAAACTGAAAGGTCAAGTTCAAACCCGTGGGAGAATGGAAAGTTCTCCTGGGAGAAAGAAGTGGCAGTTTGCTTCAATAAAGATTTATAGGTTTGGAAACCCTATGGGGCAGTTCTACTCCATTCTATAGGATCACTGAGAGTTGGAATTGACTCAATGGCAGTGGGTTTTTGAGTTTACTGTCTTACTTAAGAAGTTCTGGTAGTGTAGTGGTTAAATGCTTCACAGCTAACCAAAAATTAGCAGTTTGAACCCACCAGTGGCTCTACAAGAGAAAAATGTGGTGGTCTGCTTTAGTAAAGGTTACAGTCTTAGAAACCCTGTGAGGCAGTTCTACTCTGTCTTGTAAGGTCTCTATGGGTCAAAATCAACTCAAAGGCAACAAATTTTTTTTCCCCCAACTATATTAATTACCTAGTGCTGCCAAACACAAATTACCACAAATGGGTGGCTTTAAAGAACTTTTTTTTTCTCCTCTCACTGTTCAGGGAGTTAAAAGTCCAAATCAAGGTCTTGGCTATGTTGTTTCTCCCTGTGGCCTCTCTCCTATTTTCTGGTCTCTGCTGCTGATCCTTGTCATACCTTTTCTGTGGATTGATCCTCACGTGTTCTTTCCCCGTGTGTGTCTTTGTGTCTACTCTGCTCTTTTAATAAGACATCACTCAGAGTTGACTTGGCAAAAGTTGTGTTGATAGATATAATTACAACAACAACAAAAGGAAATAGAGTAGTTGCTGAGGCTGCTTCTGTACAATCAAACATCTCAAAGGATTTGGTTTCTTGTTGGAGTTTTACAATCATGGTTTCATGGGACATCCCAATTAATTGTCCTTATAATATTTTTAGCGGTTCTATACTATTTCTTAGTGACTTGTGTAGAGCATGGGGTCTTAAAGCTTTGTTTTTGTTGTTGTTATGTGCCATCAAGTCAGACCCAACTCATAGCAACCCCTCCTTGGGTTTCCAAGGCAGTATCATTATGGAAGTAGATTGCCCAACCTTCCTTCCAAGGAGTAGCTGCTGAGTTTGAACCTCCAGCCTTCTGGTTAGCAGTCAAGTGCCTTAGGCACTATGCTACCAGAGCTCCTTAAAACTTTGTAAGCCACAACAATTGCTTCCTTGGAGCAACCAAGGAAGGAGAGTCAGGAATAGGAAGAAGATATGAAATGTGTGATAATTGCCTCTTCTGTCATGAAACTAAAACTGGATCATGCCTGGATACCATGACTGAACAATTTCATCAAAGATTCCACAGGAGAATCCTTATCAAAAGGAGAAAAATGCAGAACAGAACTTCAAATTCCCATGGACTAAAGACTTTCTGGATCCATGGAGGGTGGCAGATCTCCTGAAATTGCTACCCTGAGGTAATTTTGAACTTTCTCCAAAAAACATCCCCTAAAGTCTTCCTAAAACCAAACAATGTTGCTGTTGTTGCTAGGTGGGATCAAGTTGGTTCTGACTCATAGCGAACCTATAGACAACAGAATAAAACATTGTCATTGCTATGTTTGAGCTCATTGTTGCAGATACTGTGTCAATCCATCTCATTGATGGGCTTCCTCTTTTTCGCTGACCCTCTCCTTTACCAAGCTGATGTCCTCCAGGGACTGGTCCTTCCTGATAACATGACCAAAGTACGTGAAACTAAGTCTAGCCATCCTTGCTTCGAAGAAGCCTTCTGACCGCACTTCTTCCGTGACAGATTTATTTGTTCTGGCAGTCCATGGCATGTTCAGTACTCTGCGTCAGCACCACAGTTCAAATGTATCAGTTCTTCAGTCTTTCTTATCCATTGTCCAGGTTTCACGTATATATGAGGCTATCTATTGAAAATACCATGGCTTGGGTCAGGTCCATCTTAGTTCTCAAAGTGACATTATTGCTTTTTAGCACTTTAAAGAGGTCTTTTGCAGCAGATTTGCCTGATTTAATATGTCCTTTGATTTCTTGACTGATGCTTCCATGGGCATTGATTGTGGATCCAAGTAAAATGAAATCCTTGGCAACTTGAGTCTTTTCCTCATTTATCATGATGCTGCTTATTGGTCCAGTTGTGAGGATTTTTGTTTTCTTTACTTTGAGGTGCAATCCATACTGAAGGTTGTAGTCTTTAATCTTCACCAGTAAGTACGTTAATTAAGTCTTCTCTGTTTTCAGTAAGCAAGATTGTGTCATCTGCATATGGCAGGTTGTTAATGAGTCTTCCACTAACCCCAGTGCCATATTCTTCTTTATGTAGTCCAGCTTCTTGGATATTTGATTGACATACAAATTGAACAAGTATGGTTAAAGGATACAACCCTGATGCATCCACCCCTTTGTTTTGTTTGGATGATTGACTACCTCTTGGGGTATATACCAAATAAAATCAAACAACAGTTTAACTCAACTAGTTAAAAAGAAAAAAGAAAAAAAAGTCTGCCTTGAGCATAATGCTCTTTTAAGAAGTTTCTTTATGGGATCAAATTGACAACTGCAACTCAAAAGATCAGATAGGAATCTTAGGGAGCAGTGAGTTTATATTAATGAGGGAGGCACATCTTAGAAAAGAAGAATGAGAATGGTTGCACAACTCGAAGAATGTAATAATGGTCTTAAATTGTGCATCAGAAACTATTGAATTGGTGTATGGTTTTCTGTATATATTCTCAAGAACAATAACAACAAAGTAAATAAAATTTAGGGGCCTAAAAAGACACCACTCAGAAGTAATTTGGAATAGGACCACCCTATTGTGATATGACCTCATTAATATAACGAAAGAAAACTCCTGTTAGCAGCTATATGGCCTAGGATGTCCATATATAATTTAGAGGGACACTGTTTAATCCATAATACCTACAATCACGGCTTTTTTCTCCCCTCCTTTGGAGAGCCAGTTCTTCAGGACCCCTGAGGCAGGGAGAAGCAGAACATCCCAGTCTTCTTTAGTTTAACAACACAGTGTTTGGCACACAACAGGTGTTCAATAAATATTTGTTGGCTAACTAAAATGAGGCCATTAAACTTCATTTTTCTTTCTCTCTAAGTTGTTGATAAAAGGTATGTGAAAGCATAAAGATCACACAATTATGTTAAACTCAAATGTCGTGGCAGAAACAGATACCTAACCTTAGAAAATGTAACACAGGATTTTTACAGAGAAAATAAATTGCTAACATATTCCACTAGAGGGGACTTTGGTTAGCCTTCCTTTCTAATCAAATTAGATACTTGGACATGATCCCTTCCAGACTTCCAAAGGGCAGCATGAGGCCTTTTGGAGCGAGGCTGATCATTCTGAACAGTAAAGAATTCATTCACTACATAGACATTTCAGACTCGAACAAGAATTTAATCCAAAGTGAAACTGATGCTCTACATAGCCCAATATTTAGACAAAGGTCATTGGTCCAAACCAAGTCCAATTTAAACAGATGATACCTGGAAGTTACAAAAACAATCTGCCGACATGCAGAAATGTGTATTGGCTAAAATGAATGATTCCAAAGCTATGTTTTTCATTAAAAAATGATAAGAAATGCATATGACATTGAAATGATAAGGGATATCCATAGTAAATACCTCATTTTCATTCTTAATTTTTCCAAGTACCCAGAAAAAAGAAAGAAAACATTAGTGATCTACAGAAACAAAACCACAATAACCAACCACTGGTCAATACTGTATTGCACATATTCAGTTGTATTCAAATGACAGGCAAAACTCAGTTCTGAACTTATCATTTCTCTGCCTGACACCCCATCCTATCACCTCCCCCATCCTAAATTCCAGTAATGATGTGAGTGCTCAAAAGTCAGGACTTGGTTAAGAGGGGACCAAAAAGAATGTTTTAGATGAAATCAGATGTGACCCCTGGAATCAGGAGCATTTGCTGAGCATGGCTTTAATTACAGGGGCTTGGTTGGCTTCCCAATACCTAATCTTGCTGCAGCTTGATGCACCTCTAAAATGTGCACGACCTGCCAGCCCGACATCATGAAGGTTTTATAGCCTCGCACTCCATTAAATAAATAAATAAATAAATCAGAAATCCCCCAGGCAGTCGCATGTTTAGAAGCAATGAAATTGCAACCTGTTTACTTCTTAGATATTTAAACTCGCAGGCCAGGCAGAGCCTTAGAAGATGAGACTAAACCTTAATGTGAAGGAATTAAAATTCTTTTGTTCTGATGCAGTCTAGCTGGTGGCATATGGCCCAGAGCTAAAGCCCAAGGGCTCATCCTATGTTTTCCAAGGTCTCATAAAGTTGTCGAGTCCTAATGGAAGGAAAGAGTTGTGTGTCCTAAAGATGCGTGAGCACTTCATTACAAACCCCAGTTCTTTAAACGAGGCAGTCATTTGAACTTTCAGAGCCAGGCCACTTCAAGATGCAGAGGAAATGAAATCCATAAATGTGAGGGTTGAGGGGTAACATCACTGGGGGAAAAATAAATTTTTGAGTCACTGGCAAGAAAAAAATAAGAGTTGATGACTAAAAGCAACAAGCCATGGAGTTGTGGTTATAGTAGTAGTTAGGTGTCTTGGAGTCAATTCTGACTCATGGTGACCCTAGAGCATAGACATAGGGTAGACAGGCCCTATAGGGTCTCCAAACTGTTATCTTTATGGTAGCATGTCTCTAGGCTTCTCCCCCCAGCATGGAGTAGGAGAGAGATTTGAAAACATTTAGGTTCAAGTGTGCCAACAATCGGAATTCTCCTCTTCAGGTTGTTGAAGTGTTGATATGTGAAGAAGAAATGGGAAAGAGAACTCAGATGTGGCAGTGCACCAAGGGCATATTATAATTCCCAACTCATTTTCTTAAAACTTATAACAATCTTGCAAGGCAAGCAGTTGTCCCATTTTCCTGATTAGAGAACTGGGGCTTTTGATTTTGTCCAGAGACGCGAAGCAGGAAAGTGGTGGATCTCCATTTATACTCACACTGTCTCTGGGACACCATTTGGCCTTCCTACAAGGATTGTTCTGTGTTATTCCACTTTGGTTCCATTTTCTTTTTTTTTTAAAAAAAAAAGCACCATTCTGATAGGTGTCTAGTGGTATCTCCATGTGATTTTACTTTTCATTGCTCTGACGATCAATGATGTTGAAAACCCTATCCTGTGTTTATTTTGCATCTCTCTCTGTGCTTTGTCTTTCTTTCTTTCTTTCTTTCTCTTGGTGAAGGGTCAATTCATCTTTTTTTTTTTTTTAATGTTTTCTTTACGTTTGAGGGAATGGGAATTGTTCGTTTTTTCACTATGGAGTTTTGAGATTCCTTTTTATATCCGAATACAAGCCCTTTACTAGGTATGTGATTTGGTAATATTTTCTCCCCATGTGTGACTTGTCTTTTCATCTTAGTATTAGCTAGGTATTCTCAGAATCCCACTATTCTGTCTTCAACTATAAAGATATAACTAATCCCCATGTTTTACTTCTATGTTCAGTTCCGCCACCACCACCCATGAGGCACTTCTTTCTCTGACCCTCATCATCCAAAGCTAGATCAAACCTCACAAGATAAAGAGACACCATCAGACTGCCTGGTAGGCTGATGCAAGCTGCAAGCATGGGAGTCTATGTGATGCCTTCACTTTGGGACTGCTGTTCCCACTACTTCCTGGAATATGATAATTCACTGGAACAACACACAGAACAAACAGAAAGAGCTATACTCACATTTACAGATTTATTATAGTAAAAAGGATGCAAATCAGGATCAGCACAAAGAAGAAGTCTGTACATTTAGTGAGGTCTGGGAGGGTTGTCAACTTGAAGTTCCATGGCTCAAAAGTCATGTTCCCCTCCCCTGTGAATCAATGTCATTCACCAACCAGTAAGCTTATGGTGTTCCTATGTCCAGAGACTATAGTGGCTTCCATTACATAGTCATAGTTGACACCTTGCTGTTGCTGTTGTTAGGTGTCAGTGAGTCAGCTCCAACTCACAGTGACTCAATGTACAACAGAATGAAATACTGCCCAGTCCTATGCCATTCTCACATTACTGGCCATGCTTGAGCCCATCATTGCTGCCACTGTATCAATCCATATTGTTGAGGGTCTTCCACTTTTTTGCTGACCCTCTATTGTACCAAGCATGATATCCTTCTCCAGAGAATGATCCCTTCTGACAACATGACCAAAGTAGGTGAGACGAAGTCTGGCCATTCTTGCTTCTAAGGAACATTCTGGCTGCACTTCCTCCAGGACTGATTTGTTCATTCATCTGGCAGTCCTTGGTATTTTCAGTATTCTTTACCAACATCACAACTCAAAGACATTAACTCTTCATAGGTCTTCCTTATTCATTGCCCAGCTTTCACATGCATATGAGGTGATTGAAAATATCATGGCCTGGGTTAGGGGCACCTTATTCTTCAAAGAGATATTTTTGCACATTGCTTTAAAAAGGTCTTTTGCAGCAGATTTGCTCAGTGCAATACATCATTTGATTTCTTGATGGCTGCTTCCATTGGTGTTGATGGTGGAAACAAGCAATATGATATCTTTGACAACTTCAATCTTTTCTGCAATCCTTGTGATGCTGCTCATTTGTGCAGCTGTGAGGATTTTTGTTTTCTTTATGTTGCGGTGTAATCCTTACTGAAGACTGTTGTCTTTAATCTTCATCAGTAAGTGTTTCAAGTCTTCTTCCCTTTCAGCAAACAAAGTTGTGTCATCTACATATCACAGGTTGTTAATGACTCTTCCTCCAATCCTGAAGCTACATTCTTTTTCATACAGTCCAATTTCTTGGATTATTTGCTCAGCATACAGATGGAATAAGTATAGTGAAAGATACAATTCTGATGTACTCACTTCTTGATTTTAAACTATACAATATCCTCTCCTTCAAGTTGAATGACAGCTTTCTGGTCTATATACAGGTTCCTCACAAGCCCAATTAAGTGTTCTGAGATTAGTATTCTTCTCAATGTTATCCATAATTTGTTATGATCCACATAGTCAAATGGTTTTTCAGAGTCAATAAAACACAAGTAAACATACTTCTCATGATCTCTGCTTTCAGCCAAGATCCGTCTGACAGCAGCAATGATATCCCTTGTTCCACATCCTCTTCTGAATTCAGCTTGCATTCCTGGAAGTTCCCTGTCAATATACTGCTGCAACCATTTTTGAATTATCTTCAGCAAAATTTTACTTACATGTGATATTGATAATGTTTGATAATTTCCACATTCTGTTGGATTACCTTTCTTTGGAATGTGTAAAAATATGGATTTTTCCCAGTCAGTTGGCCAAGTGGCTGTCTTCCAAATTTCCTGGCACAGACAAGTAAGTGCCTGTAGTGCAATATCCATTTCTTGAAACAATTCAATGGGTATTCCATCAATTCCTGGAGCCTTGTTTTTTTGCCAATTCCTTCAGTGCAATTTCAACTTCTTCCTTCAATACTATTGGCTCTTGATCATATGCCACCTCCTGAAATAGATGAATATTGATCAATCATTTTTGTACAGTGACTGTGCATTTCTTCCATCTTCTTTCGATGTTTCCTGCATCATACAATATTTTCCCCAGAGAATCTTTCAATACTGCAACTCAGGGCTTGAATTTTCCCTTCAGTTCTTTCAGTTTGAGAAATGTCAAGTGTGTTCTTCCCTCTTGGTTTTCTGATTCCAGGTCTTTGTGCATTTCATTGTAATAATTGACTTTGTCTTCTCAAGCTACTCTTTTAAATCTTCTGTTTATCTCTTTTATCTTGTCGTTTCTTCCAGTTGCTTTAGCTGCTCTCCATTTAAAATCAACTTTCAGAGTCTCTTCTGACAACCACTTTGGTCTTTTCTTCCTTTCCTGTCCTTTTAATGAACTTCTGCTTTCTTCATGAATGATATTCTTGCTGTCATCCCACAATTCATCTGATTTTCAGTCACTGGTGTTCAATGCATCAAATCTATTCTTTAGATGGTCTCTAAGTTCAGGTGGAATATAATCAAGTTTATATTTTGGCTCTCATGGGTTGTTTTCATTGTCTTCAGCTTCAACTTGAACTTACATAAGAGGAATTGATGGTTTGTTCCATAGTCAGCTCCTGGACTTGTTTTGGCTGAAGATATTGAGCTTCTCCATTGTCTGTTTCCACAAATATGGTTGATCTGATTCCTCTGTATTCTATCTGGTGAGACCCACCTGTATAGTTGCTGTTTATGTTGTTGAAAAAAAGGTATTTGCGATGAATAAGTCATTAATCTCTCAACAGTCTATCATGTGATTTCTGCATCATTTCTATCACAAATGTCATATTTTCCAACTACTGGTGATTCTTCTTTATTCCCAACTTTCATATTCCAATCACCAGTAATAATCAGTACCAGTACATCTTGATTGTATGTTTGGTCAATTTCAGACTGCAGAAGTTGGTAAAGTTCTTCAATTTCTTCATCTTTGGCTTTGGTGCTTGGTGCATAAATCTGAATAATAGTAGTATTAACTGGTCTTCCTTTCAGGCATATGGATATTGTCTTATCAGTGACTGGGTTGTAGCACAGGATAGATCTTGAAACATTTTTTTGTGACAATGAATGCCATGCCATTCCTCTTCAATTTGTCATTCCTGGCATAGTAGATCATGTGATTATCTGAGTCCAAATGGCCATAACCAGTTCATTTCAGCTCATTGATGTCTGAGAAATTGATTTCTGTGTGTTCCTTTTCATTTTTCATCACTTCCAATTATCCTACATTCATACTTTGTGTTTTCTGTGTTCCAATTATTAATGGATATTTGTCCCCAATTTGAGTCATGCTCCATCAGCAAATGGAAGTCCTGAAAGCTTTACTCCATCCGCATTATTAAGGTCCTTATTTTGAGGAGGTAGCTCTTCCCTAGGCCTATTTTGAATGCTTTCCAATTTGGGGGATCATTTCTGGCAGTATATGAGACAATGTTTCAGAACTATTCATAAAGTTTTCCAGTAATATATCAGAGAGTGTTTCACTGCTAATCATAAGGTTTCACTGGCTAATTCTTTGAGAAGTGGATGGCTTTTTCCTTCTTCTGAGTCTGTCTTAGTCTGGAAGTTCTGCTGACACCTGTCCACCATCGGTGACCCTGCTGGTATGAAATACCAATATCATGTCCTCCAGCCTCACAGCAACAATGCAAGCCACCACAAACTGATAGACAAGTGGTGGAGAATGACACTAGGGAATCAAAACAGTGTGCTGCTCTGATCTCTCGTTGAGCAGCATTGGGGCAGTCACCACCTGCCTCCAGGTGAATTTAGTAGCTGTAGGGAGTGTGGGTGTATTTAATTGTTGGTCATGTGGAGCAACTGAGGGCATCTGGGTAAATGTTAGCACTTTCTGTCCTCAATCTAGTGGTGCTGGAGGAGGTGGTGGTTCTCACACAGTGAATGGTGTGGGAGGTGTGATGAGTATGACTGGGCAGAGTCACTGGCTTCTAACTGATGGGGGGTGGGCGGAGAGGGAGGAACAGGGGAGAAAGATTTAAAAAAAATAAATAAGGTGAGGAAGATAAAAGAAGAAAGACAAAAAGAGAGAGAAAGAAAAAGAATCAGCACAGTACTGTCATAAGCACTAGCTGCCAACATGGCTGCAGTGTCAATGCAACACTCACTCTGCGGGGCACACAGTGCCAACAGTGGAGGGGCAGATGTGAGCATCGGTGACTGTGCAGGTGATGTGGGCATCCACTCCACAGGATCAAAAAGAAAGCAGAGGTGGCGAAGAGGAAGGTAAAAAAAGAAATGAAAAGAAGACACAAAAGTACTATGAAGAAAGAAAAAGGTGGCACAGTATTGGTGCAAATGCTAGCTGCCATACACAGGAGTAGTGGAAATATGGTGCTCATAGGAGTGCACACCACTGACTGCAGAGGCATAGGGGCAGGTACTGTGGGCTGTGAAAGCAGGGCATGGGGAGCCTGTTTCACAGGATCAAAAAAGAAAGGGAGAGGAGGGAGAAAAAAAGAAAGACAATGGGAGAGAGATGAATTAAGAAGAGAGATAAAAAAAAAAAAAGAAGGAAAGAAAAATAAAGTGGCACAGTACTGTTGCAAGCACTAGTCACAAAACAAGGCTGCAGTGGTAATGCTGCACTCACTTGAGAGGAGTGTGCTTCACTGGTAGGGAAGGTGCAAGGGCAGGAGGGAGGGTGGAACTGCTGTCTAAAGAAGCAGCAGGGGCCCAAAGTCTGCAAAGCTGAATCAAAAAACAAACAAACAAAAAGATTAGGAGAGGAGGAAAAAATTTAAAAAAAGGAGGGAGAAAAGTGAAGGGAAGAAGTAAAAAGAAAGAAAGAAGTGGCACAGTGCAGGCATGGATGGGGGGGGTTGACCAGCTGCCAGGTGGGTGAGGGGTGCTGCATCTATGGTCATTGGGAGCTCTGATCATTGGGATATTACGTGAGGTTGGGGAGGGGGGACATCACACCTCTCTGGTCACTGATCACTGATGTGGGTGTTGGTAAAATTCTAGGTGAGTGAAGCTATCTGGTCCTTGCCCCAATCAGAAGACTGCTTGCAATAATTCAAAATGGCTGCACGGTGCTGGGCCTGTTGGTTATTTTCTGCTCTGTATCGCCTCCTTGATCTCTGTTTTCATTTAGTCTTTCCCTCTGATTGATATTTGATGTGCTTCTTTAGCCTTTCCTTTAAAGCTCTGGGTTACACGATTGTCATCTGTATCCATTTCACTTGGTTTCTTGGGTCTTTGTTTCAGAGGGTCTGGATATTATATCTGCCTCAACACACAGCCATCAATTTGGACTCAACTCATAGTGACCCTTCCTTGGGTTTTGGCTCTCCTCATCCAAAATTCTTTTTCATTTTTGCATGTGGATATCTGATTGTTTCAGAATCATTTGTTGAAAAGATTATCCTTTCTCCACTGTACTGTCTGCATATTTGTTATAATAAGTATGTGGGTCAATTTATGGGCTCTCTACTATGTATCAAATCTATTTGTCTATCATGATACCAATGCTATACTGTTTTTGTTACTGTGGATTTATAAGTCACGAAATCAAGGAGCTTAAGTCCATCAACTTTGTTTTTTGTCAGAATTATTTTTGTATCCAAGGTCTTTTGTGTTTCCATTTGAATTTTAGTATCACTTTCTCAATATCTACCAAAAAAAAAAAAAAAACTTTCACTGCACTTTTATTGAAATTGTATTGAACCTATAAATTAATATGAGAAATACTGAAATATTGAAATCTTATAATTTAGAGTTTTCTGATTCATGAACTGAATGCATCTCTTCATTATGATTTATTCTTTAATTTCTGTCCGTAATGATGTTTTGTTGTTCTCAGTATTCAAGAGCAAGTTTCAGAGACTTTCCTGATGTTCATTTTGGCCTTCTCTTTCTGTCCTGTCTTTTTAATGACTTTTTGCTTTCTTCATGTATGATGCCCATGATGTCATTCCACAATTCATCCAGTCTTCAGTCATTAGTGTTGAATGCATTAAATCTATTCTTGAGATGATCTCTAAATTCAGATTTAATACACTGAAAGTCAAACTTTGGCTCTCGTAGACTTATTCTAATTTTCTTCAGCTTTAATGGAACATGCATATAAGCACTTAATAGTCTGGTCTGCAGTCTACACCTTGCTTTATTCTCACTGATACTGAACTTCTCCATTGTTCTCTTTCATCAGATGTAGTTGATTTGATTCCTGTGTATTGCATTTGGTGAAGTCCACTTTTATTGTTACTGTTTATGTTGTTGAAAATATATGTTTCCAATGAATAGTTCAGTGGTCTTGAAGATTTTATGTGATCTCCTGTGTCATTTCTATTATAAAGGCCATATGTTCTAAGTATTGATCCTTCTTCTTTGTTTATAACTTTATCATTCCAATCAGCTATAATTATTAATTCATCTTGATTGCATGTTTGATCAATTTCAGTCTGCAAAAGTAGGTAAAAATTTTCAATTTCTTCATCTTTGACATTAGTCGTTTGTACATAAATTTGAATAATAAGTGTAGTAACTGGTGTTCCTTGTAGGCATATGGATACTTTCCTATCACTGACAGTATTGTATTTTAGGATATATCATGAAATGTTCTTTTTGATGATGAATATGACTCAATTCCTCTTCAATTTGTCAGTCCTGGTGTAGAAAATCATATGCTTGCTGATTCAAAATGGCCAGTATCACTCCATTTCAGTTCACTAATACCTAGGATCTCATTTTACTTTGATCCACAATCAACATCCATGGAAGAAGTGATAAGGAAAGCAAATGATATATTGCACTGGGCAATGAATAAGGAAGGCTGAAGAATAATTTGTGCATTTGAATTATGGTCTTGGTGAAGAATATTTATAGTACTATGGACTGTCAGAAGAACAAATCTGTCATGGAAGAGGCACAGCTGGAATGCTCCTTAGATATGAGAGTGGCCTGACTTAGTCTCACCTACTTTGGTCAAGTTGTCAGAAGGGATCAGTCCCTGGAGAAGGTTGTCATGCTTGGTAAAGTAAAGGGTCAGCAAAAAAGGGGAAGACCCTCAATGCAATGGATTGACACAGTGGTTGTAACAGTGGGCTCAAGGATAGCAAAGATTGTGAGGGTGGTGCAGGACCAAACAATGTTTCCTTCTGTTGTGTATAGGGTTGTTATTAATTGGAACCAACTGAATGGCACCTAACAAAACAGATGCTTAGAATTTGATCTTTATGTGTTCCATTTCATTTTTGACAATATCCAATTTTCCTAGATTCACGCTTTGAACATTCCATCTTCTGATAGATGTTTTTGGCTGTTCTCATTTTGAGTTGTGCCACATCAGCAAATGAATGTCCCCAAAGCTTTCCTCTATCCACATCATTAAGGTAAACTCGACTTTCAGGAGGGAGCTCCTCCCTAGTTGTACTTTGAGTGTTTCCTTACTTGAGTGGCTCATCTTCTGGCATTATTACTGGCCATTTTTTAAGAAGTAGAATGCTAGTTCCTTCTTCCTAGTCCATCTTAGTCTGGATGTTCCACTGAAACCTATGAACTATGGATGAACCTGCTGGTAGAAATATGGAAAGAGATATCAGTGGCATAGTTTCCAGCATCACAGCAACATGCAAGCCAAAACAGTGTGACAACCTGAGAGATGGGTTGTCAAATGATGAAGTGAAAATATTCTGTCAGCTCTTCCACTTCTCATCTGTGTACTATCCTGCCAGTATCAATCTGGGGAGGCTCTGAAAAGCCTGGGGTAGGGACAGGGTCACAGGCCAGGGGAAAATTTTGGAGATGGAGTTGCAGATCAAGGAAAAGTACCTTTTGTTGGGGTCATGGATGCCCACAGCAGAGGTTTAGAGGTGAAATTGGTATGTGCACCACCTTCCCACTAGCTGTTCCACTCATAAGGCCCTTGTCATGCTCATGGACTTATGGTATAGGCTGTTATATGTGGCTTATGGTGTAGGCTGTTACAGAGTTGGCTGGAAGAGCTGGAGCCCTAGTCCTGGCCCAAGGCTCACACCTTTGATCAAGAAGATAAAGTAAAATATTATAATGATATATGTAGTGAGTTAGAATTGTTGTTGTTGTTGTTATGTGCCATCGAGTTAGGCCCGACTCATAGCGACCTCTCCTTGGGTTTCCGAGGCAGTATCACTATGGAAGTAGATTGCCCCATCTTCCTTCCAAGGAGTGGCTGGTGGGTTTGAACCGCCAGCCTTCTGGTTAGCAGTTAAGTGCTTTAGGAGAGTTAGAATTAGAAAACCAAAATGGTAGAACACACGTGGCATTTGTCAATCTAAAGAAGTGAAGAAAAATTCAAGACTCGAATAGCAATATTGATATATTCTAAGGCCAGATGTTGAACGATGCAAGAAGCATCAAATGAAGATGGAAAGAATACACAGAGTCACTGTATCAAAAAGAACTCATTGATCTTCACCCATTTTAGGAGTTAGCATAAGATCAAGAGCTGATGGTATTAAAGAAAGAAGTCCAAGCTGCACTGGAGACCCTGGTGAAAAACGAGGCTCCAGGAATTGATGGAATATCCATTGAGATGTTTCAACAAAAGGATGCAGAGATGGAAATGCTTACTCATCTGCATCCAGAAATTTGGAAGATGGCTACCTGGCCAACTAACAGGAAGAGATTCATTCATATTTGTGTCCATTCCAAAGAAAAGTGATTGAACAGTGCAGCAATTATTGAACAATACCATTAATAAAACATGCAAATAAATTTTGTGAGATAATTTTAAAACATGCTTGCACCTGTACATAGACAGGGAACTACCATAAATTCAAGCTGGATTCAGAAGAAGACATTGAATAAGGAAAGTCATTACTATTGTCAGGTGAATCTTGGCTGAAAGGAAAGAATGACAGAAAGATTGTTACCTGTGTTTCACTGGCTATGCAAAAACTATGTGGATAATGACAAATATGGGTAATATTGCGAAGAAAGAGCATTCCAGAACATTTAATTATATTCATACAAAACCTGTATATAGAATAAGAGGCAGTCGTTTGAATAAAACACACAGAGATTGCATGATTTATAACCAGGAAAGGTTGTCTCAAGGTTGTATCTGTTCACTATATATTCTCAGTTTGTATGCTAAGGAAATGATCCAACAAACTGGATTATATGAAGATGAACATGGCAGCAGGATTGAAGGAAGACTTATTAACAACCTATGATAAGCAGATAACACAACTTAGGTTGCTGAAAGCAAAAATGACTTGAATCAGTTACTAATGAAGGTCAAAGAACACACCTTTCACTATGAATTACACCTGAACATAACAAAAACAAAAATCCTCCCAACTGGACCAAGAAGCAACATCCTCATAAATGGAGAAAATATTGACGTTGACAAGGATTTCATTTGACTTGGATCCACAGGAATCAAAGGAGGTTATGTATTGGAAAAAGAGCTGTTAAAAGTTTTCGAGCACAAAGAAGTCACTTAGATGGCAAAAGTGTGTTTGACCCAAGCCATAGTGTTTTCAACAGCCTCTGGTAGCATAGTGTTTAAAGCACTTGACTGCTAACCAGAAGGCTGGTGGTTCAAACCCACCAGCCACTCCTTGGAAGGAAGATAGGGCGATCTACTTCCATAGTGATACTGCCTCAGAAACTCAAGGAAGGGTTGCTATGAGTCAGGTCCAACTTGATGGCACATAACAACAACAACAACATATATATGTGAAAGCTGGATGATGAATGAAGAGGCTGAAGAAAAATTAATATATTCAAATTATGCTTTTGGCAAAGAATATTGAATATACCATGTACTTCCAGAAGAGTTACAAATCTGTCTTGGAAGATTTATAGCCTTAGATGCAAAGATGGTGAAACTTTGGCTCGTGTACCTTCGTCATGTTACTAGAAGGGACCAGGCTCTAGAAAAGAGCATCATCCTTGTTAAAGTAGAGGATCAATGAAAAAAAAAGGAAAACCTTCAAGGAGATGGGTTGACAGTGGCTCAACAATGGACTAACCCTAACCCATAGCAGTGGTTGTGAGCATGGTTTAGGATTGGGCAATGTTAAAATCTGTTGTATGAAGGGCTGCTGAGTCAGAACCGAATTGATGGCCCCTAACCATAACAATTCTCAGCGTACAGTTCTTGCAAATTTTGTTGTCAGATTAATTACTAAGCATTTCATATTTTTATGCTCCTGTCTTTTTAAATTTCAATTTTTAATTATTTGTTTCTAATGTATAGAATTATAGTTTTGTCAAATATAGTCTTAAGCATAGTGCCATACCAAGCCATATTGAAGTCTGTTGCAGAAGAAAAAAAATGTGTGACCCTGTATAAACTTTTCTAAATGTTTAAAGAAAATATTATGTTAAGAAAATATTTTAAGTGATGTGAAAAAAAGTTAATAAAATCTCTACAATAAAAAACATAACATATACAAAGTCCCACATGTCCCAATCTATTTACAAGACATTGTTAATCCTCATAATCCCACCCAGTGGGTCCAGGAACTACAGGAAATTGAAAACAAATACTTTCATTGCACAATTACACAGGGTCATAATTTACTCATCATGGATTTGCTCATTACTTTTATTTTTAAAAAATTATTACATTATAATAGTATTTATCTTGGCTATGTGTTTTTAGCACCCCTTTACAGTTTGCTGCTAAGGCAAGTGCTTCATGTAGTTTACTGTAACCACAAACTATTACAATAAATAATTAGCCCTGCCTAATTATTTCATTTTTTTGATGCAATTTTTTTAATTTTAATTTCAAATTATTCACTTCTATTATATAGACATACAATTGACTTTTATATATTGATCCTATATCCTGCAACTTGCTAAATTACTCATTTGTTTGTACATTTCTTTAGATTTTCTGTAGAGATGATCATTTCATCGGCAAATAAAGATGATTTTTTTTCTTCCTTTCCAATGTGAATGACTATTTTTGCTTGCACTGTCTAAAACATCTTGTGTAATACTGAGTACAAGTAATAAGACCAGATATCTTTGCTGTGCTCCTGATCTTACAGAAATAGCATTTGCTTTGTCATCATTGATGGGATGTTTACTGTAGATTTTTCTGAGATGTCCTTTATCAGGTTGAAGATGTTTTCTGCTGTTTCTAGTTTCTGAGATTTTTATTAAGAATGGGTGGTAAATTTTCTAAAAGGTCTTTTGGCATCTATTTGAATGACATATATTACCAGGATAACTCCACTTAGTATTACCCTGTCAATACATTGCTTTTCTATATTGTTGCATAAGGAGCTCTGGTGGTGTAGTGGTTAAGGAATTTGGCTGCTAACCAAAAGGTCAATGGTTTGAACCCACCAGCCCTTCCATGGAAGAAAAAGAAGACAGTCTGCTTCCATAAATATTTACAGCCTTGGAAACCCAATGGGGATCGCTATGAGTTGGAATTGACTCAATGGCAATGAGGTTGGTTTTGTATTGTTGTATTCGATTTTGTAAAATTTTGTTAAAAATTTTGCACCTATGTTCAGGAATGATATTAGTCTATATTTTCCTTTTCTTTTATTATTTTTGCCTAATTTTAGAATCAGAGTAATGCTGTTCTAGTAGAATTAGTTGGGAGTGTCCAATTTCTTCAGATTTCTGCAAGACATTGAGTAGAATTTAAAGTTTGGTAGAATGTACCAGTGATGCCATCTGGAACTGAAGTTTTCTTTGTGGAAGTGTTTTTAACTACAAATTAAATTTCATTAATAAATTTTTAAAATGGAGATTATTTATTTCATCTTCACAACTAGACTAATAAACATCATGATAAATGAAGAAGAAACTGAAGTTGTCAATTATTTCATTCTATTTGATTCAACAATCAACGTTCATGGAAGTAGTAAAGAAATCAAATGACAAATTGTATTGGACAAATCTGCTGCAAAAGACATCTTTAAAGTTTTAAAAAGCAAAATGATGACACTTTGAAGACTAAGGTCTCTCTGACCCAAGCCATGGGCTTTGCATGTACCTCATATGCATGTGAATGCTAGTCAAAACAAAATGGAGGACAGAAGAAGAAACAGTGCATCAGAACCACGGTGTTGGCAGATAACATTGAGTATTCTGCCAGTACAATGAACAATTCAGTCTTAGAAAGGCTTCAACCAGAATGCTTACAAGCAAGCTTGGGGAGACTTCTTCCTTCTTTCTTTGGCCACATCATCAGGAAGAACCAACTGCTTGAAAAGAACACCATGTTTGGTAAAGAAAGTCAACAAAAATGAGGGAAACTCTCAGCTAGATGGATTGACACAATATCCACAACAGTGGTCCAAAACATATGAAGGATAATGAAGATGGAGCAAGATAGGCAAGTATTTCTTTCTGTTATACACAAGGTTGCCATTAGTCAGATCTAACTTAATGACAACAACAATAATTTCCTCTTGAGTGAGTTTTAATTTTTTGCATTTTCAAAGAATAGAATATGACATAAAGTTTTCATAAAATTGCCTTATTATCACTTTAATATCTTAAAGTTGGTAAGGTAATTTCTTTCTGTCTCTCTTTTCCCCCTCCATCTAGGGAAAACAAAACAAAACAAAACAAAAATGCCCACAGCTTTTGAATTTGTTGATTTTTTTTTATTGCTTTTCTGTTTTCTATTTCATCAATTTCCACTTTGATCTTTATTATTTCTTTTCTACTTATTTTGAATTTCATTTGTTCTTCTCTTCTTAGTTCCATAAGGTGAAGTTTGAGGTCAATGATTTGAGATCTTTCTTCTTTTTAATATAGATGTTTAATGTTTTAAATTTCCATCAACTAAGGCTTTAGTTGCACCTCACAGATTTTGATGTTTTTTTTATTTTCATTCAATTTAAAATACTTTCTAAGTTTCCTTTTGTTTTCTGCTTTGACCCATAAGAAGTTATTTAAGAATTTTCCAGATATCTCTGTGTTACTGATTTCAAATTTAATATCATTAGTGGCCAAAGATGATATTTTATATAAATTTAGTTCAGTTTAAAATTTATTGAGACTTTTTTTATGACTCAGAAGATAATCTGTCTTAGCAAACACTGCATGTATACTTGAAAAGAATGTTAATTTTCTTCTTGGTGAATAGACTGTTCTATAAAGGTCAAGTAGGTCAAGTTAGCTGTTAGTGTTGTTCAAGTCTCCTACATCTTTATTGATTTTCTGTCTAGTTTTTTCATCAATTATTGAGAAGTGGCTGTTGAAATCTTCTAGTCTAATTGTGGATTTGTTTACTTCACCTTTCAATTCTACCAGTTTTTGCCTCATGTATTTGAAGCTCTGTTGTTACACGCATACCCTTAAGATAGATTGGTATATTCATTAAAAAAATTTCAGAGCATCTTATGGTCCCACCTTGCACAAACATTGAGAATCTTGAGGTATTGTCCTGTTACGATATCACTAGAGAGAAAAAATATGTCCTCCATGGCAAATTACTTCAGGAAAAAAATCAACATTTTAAAAAGCAGCATGTTTCCTTTTCTTACAGCACTTGATATCCCTTTGGAGAAGAAAGACCATGACACTACCACTTGATATAAGACTGTATTTTTTTGTCTCAGAGAAATTCTGAAGAATTCTTTGGGGTTGGAGTTCAATTAATACTAGGACTTGCTTACTTTCATTCTGACTCTCCTTCCTTCCTTCCTTGTCCCTTTCCTTCTGTTTGTTCATTCATTCATTTGTACCTAATATGAGATCATTCCTTTGTTTGGAAGGGGATGAATTGTTGATTCAGACATGGTCCCTGACCTCAGAATTTGTAGAGAAAGTCAGCAGAGAAGAAGTGGGACTTGAGTTAGGCCTTGAAAGACAATAATTGAAGGACATATTCTCTATGATAAAGAAAAGATTTTATACATTCCTTATAAAATGTTATCATCTGGTTGTCTATAAAACTTCAATGTTTTCAAATCTTCCATTTAATACCTATTGATCACAAAATAAGGATTTTTCCTTTTTTTTCCCCCTTACTATTAATATCATATACATTTAAGACATTTTTTGGGGTGAAAACAAATGAACAGGTATAACCATTCCTAGTCATACCACCTATATATCACCACTATTGATACTTTGAGATTTTTCTAATATTTTTTCAGTGTATTAGGTATAATCATTAAATTTTATATCCTGATTCTTATTAATATTCTTTCCAGAATTTTATACTTTATTATTTCTATTTTATCCTTAATTTATAAAATATAATTTGAAAAAACATCTTACTGGGTGGCTCAAAAATAGTTACTTTAAAATTTCCCTATTTGTTTATATCTAGATTGTTGCTAATTTTTTTCTTTTCTGAAATATACTGTTAATAGATTTTAATAAATCTATATTTAGGATTTCAGTGTGTTCCAGGTAAAAGGAACTTTTAGAGATTATCTACTTCAATCATCTCAATTTTCAGGCAAGAAACTGAAGATGTGGGTAACTAACTGAGTTACCTCTTGAGCTATGCTTCTTAAACTTTAATGGCCATAGAGATCATCTAAGGACCTTGTTACAATATCGATTACAATTCAGTAGGTCTGGGGTGGAGCATGAGATTCTATATTTCTGACAAGCTCCTAGATGACACAGGTGATTTAGAATACAATCCATGATCAAAGGATTTGAACCCAAATATGATCTGTCTGCAAAGCCCAAAAATGAACAATTCCCCATGCTGTCTCCTTTACTGAGAAGGCCACAGTAGCTAACTAGGACCAATGGTTGGAAAATTACAAACGTGATCGAAACTTACTTTGATCATCTTAGTTTAGTAGCATTTTCTTCCACCAAATGTTAAAGATACCAAAGGTCTGTCTGAATAACCAATTTTGGGAGCAGTTTCATGGAAATTCACTAATGGAGGGCAGCATCTAGTGACCTTGAAAGTCATTCCAGTCCCAAAGTTAAGGTTTTCGAAGTTAATATTGATTACTTTGAATATTTATCTGAATAGTTCCTCAGCGATTTAAGATACAAGGAGTCATTTTTAATTGAAATTGCATTGCCAGGGAGAAAAAAACAGATTAAATTAGTACCCCTACCAGCCACTCCTTGGAAGGAAGGATGGGCAGTCTACTTCCTTAGTGATACTGCCTCAGAAACCCAAGGAGGGGTGGCTATGAGTGGGATCAGACTTGACAGCAGTGAGTTTTTATTTACCAGGATGGGTGGGAGTTAGAGGCCCAGGGGACTACCCTAGTTGTCACATGAAAGAAAACTCTCTCCCTCTCTCTCTCTTTGAAAAATAAAACCTCATATTTGAAAAATTTTCAGAAATATAATTTGCATTTGAAGAAAATGTCAGAATTATTTAACACAAGATGGGAAGCAAAACTGCAAATGTAAATGATTGGAGTCTCTTTACAAAAGGAAGATAGTGTCACTTCTTAGTACAGACACATTTTTCTTTACAAGGCTTTCAAATGATAATGTTCTCCTTGAAACATGTTAAATGCCTGGGTCGTCAATTTCAAATTATCACTGCATGGTGAGCTCCAGGATGAGAGAGGAAGAAAGGACTGCTTGTTTTTCATGCAAGAGACATTTAAATTCCTGAAAATTCCTATTTGAGTTGTTGATTTTACTTAAGTTTTCAAAATCTGTAGTCCCTGCTTTGTGATAAATAGGTGCATAGGTGACAGACAGTGCCTGGAGATGCCTACCCTGGATAGCCAGGACTGTGTTCTGCTTCCAGTGTTCCCAACTCCTGTTCCCAACACCTGTTCCCACCTACCTGCCACAATTCTCCTCCTTGGTTGGACACCTGCTGCTCAGTTGCTCTAAAATCAAGCTCAGTAGCCACCTTCCTCTGTCAAACTTGGTCTTCTTCTTTATTTTCTGAATAAGTTCATTTAATGCCACCACTTTGCCTCAAAAGCACACGTCAGACCATAAGCAGATTCAGCAATACCCTCCTAAGTTCTGTTGATTCTCTTGCTTCAAATGGTTCAAATATATGCTTCCCAAGTCCTTGCAGTCTTGGCCTTATTGAAGCTGTCTAACACCAAATTTTACCATCTTTCAGTCAGTTTGTCATACTGTGGTGGCTTGCATGTTGTTATAATGCTGGAAGCAATGACATTGGTATTTCAAAGACCAGCAGGGTCACCCAAGGTGAATAGGTTTCAGCAGAGCTTCCAGATTAAGACAGACTAGGAAAAACATCTCATGATCTACTTCCAAAATTCAGCCAGTAAAAACTTATGCATTACAACAGAACATTGTCTGACTCATTTGCTTGGACATATCATCAGGAAGGATCAATTGTTAGAGGAGAACATCATGTTTGGTGAAATGCAGACAGCCAAAGAGGACATGGGAGACCCTCTGTGGGATGGTATGATATAACGGCCTCAAGGATGGATTCAAGCATACCGGCCATTGTGAGGATAACGTAGGATTAGGCAATGTTGCTCTCTGTCATACATAAGGTTGTCGTAATTAGAAGTCAACTCAATGGCAGCTATAAACAACAACAATGCCAGATTATCCTTCCTAAACACTCTTTTACCAGGTCATTCCTTGGTGAGGAATTGTTGACTCACTAGAACCTAAAGGAAACATTTCTTCACCTGGTGTTGAAGGCATTCAAAGAACAGCCTCCAACTTTTCTGTTCAGTCTCATCCCCTTTGAGCTACAATCTAGACACATAAAAGAACATATTATTCCCTAGATACTTAGGAAGGTAGTTTTGCACAGTGGTTACCTACACAGGCTTTGTGTTCAAACCCTGGCTCCACTATTTGCAAGCTGTGTGGGACCTTCAACTTAATCCTGAGCCAGTTTCCTCATTTTAAAATGAGGGTGCAAATAGTGCCCATCTAGTGTAATTGCATAAAGATTCAATTTAAAACTAAGAGCACAACTGAAAGGCATCACAATGAGAGGTCCTGCATAGAGTGAGGGAAAATGTAGAGCAAAACTCAAAATTATAAAAAGGACCAAACTGATTGTGCTGATGAAGACTGGTGAAACCTCTGGGACTATGGCCCTTAGACACCCTTCATGATAGGAACTGAACTTAACCCCAATGACTCAATAGGAAGCCAAATGATAGACCTATAAAGTGAACAGTAATATCAGGAGGGTATGTGCTAATTAGAACAGTCAAGCTTATAAGATCAAGAGAACAGCATTTTCCCAGGGACAGAACTAGGAAGGCAAGAGCAGATGAGAAGAAAAAATGAAAGGAAAGGATGGACACAAGAAGGAAATGGGAAAAATGCTGGTACAGTGTGAGGATTACAGTAAATATCCAAAATGTAATGTGTATGGATTGTTGAATGGAAAACTAATTTCCTCTGTAAACTTTCACCCAAATCACACACAACAAAAAATAACAGAAAACTAAGAGCAGGACTTCTGGCTGCTGATCAGAGATATAGGCATCGGGAAGCAGCATTGTTCTTGATTTTTACAACAAACACAAGGGAACAAATTACAAGCTCATGAATTTCCATGAATCTATCAAATAGCTAAGGTCATAAGGTAACAGATCAGCCCAAATCTAAGGTGAAACAGTCAGGTGTAGGGAAATAAGAGTTATGAGCACTTGTTTAGCTCAAGCAGGTGCTTACCTGGGCAGATGTAGCAGGAGACCAGTAAGAAGAACTCATATAGCTAAAATAGTTAATAATTGTCCACTTTTAAGCAAGGGTAGAGCCTCTGAGGCTACCGCTGTAAGTGGAGCATACTCTCTTTTGTAAGCCTGTTCTCTGCATTCCCCACTTAGAGAAGTCCTAAGAAAGCATCCTTTATGGTGCAGGACTAGGATTTGGGAATAGTAACCCTTGAAAGAGGATCACAAAATACCACCAGGACCCTTCTCCTTATCTACACTATGAAAATAATCTTTAGTCTGTGGGAGAGAGAGAGTGAGGACAACCAATACTATAACCTTAAAACGCTGGTGAAAATCTACTGCAGTTGGAGAAGAAAAGCCTTTATCTTCTACTGAAGAAGCAAGCATTTATGCAGAGCCTGAAACAATATCAGGGGGATGAGAGGAACACTGAGAGGCCCACACACCACCACAGCCAGAGATGACAGTGCCTGCTCAAGGATGAGCCCAAATTAGAACAGAGAATGCTCTCTCCATCCCTGTAACCAAGACAGACTAGCAAGGATCAAATAACAAGTAGAATACTTCTGGGAGAGTTGCAAGACATGGAGACAGATCCTCCCTGACTGATAATACAAAGGAAAAATATGAATTTGAGGTTAGAGAAGAAGACAAATCCTCTAAAAAACCACATCCATAATAAATACAGATATGGCAATAGGAATTTGAAAACTGTGATGCACTAAAGGTAATCATAGCAACAATTTTCAATCCCTGCCCAGCTTCTGACTAGATTAACTTACACCTCACACCAACAGCCTTGCAGAAGAAAACTTATGCACATTTCTAGGGATAAAAAATATTTTCTTTGATTTTTGCTGTCCTGCAAAAGATGTCAAGGAGTTGTAGTGGCACAGTGGTTAAAATGCTTGGTTGCTAACCAAAAAGTCAATGGTTCAGACCCATCAGCCTCTCAGTGGGAGAAAGATGTGGTCGTGTGCTTCCATAAAGATTTACAGCCTCAGAAATCCTAGAGGGCAATTCTTCTGTGTCCTACAGGGTTATTACAAGTCAGAGTCAACTTGGCATCAGTAGGTTTGGGTGGGACACAAGATGCCAAACTTTCAACAAAAAATTATGAGGCATGCAAAAAGGAAAACAAAAA
>NW_006921849.1:786311-788452 GCF_000298275.1 Orycteropus afer afer | reverse complement strand
ACTAAGACAGACTTGGAAGAAGAATGGGACCATCCAGTTTTGAAAAAAAATGGCCACTGAAAAACAAGAATAGCAGTGAATTGGAAAACTTTATGAATAGCCCTGAAACATTGTGTGCTAGAGTGCTGAAAAATGAGTGCCTCAAATTGGAAGACACTCAAAATATGATTGAGGAAGTGCTATCTCCTCAAAGCAGAGTTGATCTTAATGAGATGGATAGAATAAAGCTTTTAGGACCTTCATTTGCTGATGGTGCATGACTCAAAATGAGAGGAAACAGTTGAAAATATTCATTAATAATTGGAATGTAGAATGTACAAAGTATGAATCTAGGGAAATTGGCAGTTGTCAAAAGGGAAATGGAACAAAGATTAGTATCCAAGGCATTAGTGAGCTGAAATGGACTGGTATTGGCCATTTTGAAACAGACAACCATATGGTCTACTATGCCAGGAATGACAAATTGAAGAGAAACAGTGTTGCATTCATCATCAAAAAGGATGTTTCAAGAACTGTCCTGCAGTACAATGCTGTCAGTGATAGAGTAATATCCATATGTGTACAAGGAAGACTAGTTAATATGTGTTATTATTGTTAGGTGCCACCAAGTCAGCTCTGACTCACAGAAACCCTATGTAAAACAGAACTAAACACTGCTCAGTCATGCGCCATTCTCACAATCCTTGCTATACTTGAGTCCATTGTTGCAGCCACTGTGTCAATTCATCTTGTTTAGAGTCTTCCCCCTTTTTGCTGACCCTCCACTTTACCAAGCATTATATAGCCTTCTCTAGGGAATGGTCCCTTCTGACAACATGACCAAAGTAGGAGAGATGGAGCTGACTGCATGTCACCATTCTTGATTCCAAGGAGCTTTCCAGCTGCACTTCTGCCAGGACAGATTTGTTCATTCTTCTGGAAGTCTGTGGTACTTTTAGTATTCTTTGTGAACACCACAACTCAAAAACATCTACTCTTCCTTGATCTTCCTTATTCATTGTCCAGCTTGCACATGTGTATGAGGTGATTGAAAATACTATGGCTTGGGTTACATGCACCTTATCAAAGTGACATCTTTGCTCTTCAACACTGTAAAGAGGTCTTTTGTATCAGATTTGCCCAGTGCCATATGATATCTGATTTCCTGACTGCTGCCTACATGCTATTGATTGTGGATCCAAGTAACATGAAATCTTTGATAACTTCAACCTTTTCTCCATTTATTGTGATGCTGCTTATTACTATTATTCAAATTCACACACCAGCCACCGAAGCCAAAGACCAAGAAATTGAAGAATTTACCAAATAGTGCACTGTGGAATCAACTAAACATGAATCAAAGTGTATTAATAATTACTAGTGATTGGAAAGTGAAAATTGGAAATGAAGAAGAATCATCAATCATTGGAAAATATGGTCTTAGTGATAGAAATCATGCCTGAGATCGCATGATAGAGTTTTACAAGACCAACAACTTATTCATTGCAAATGCCTTTTTTTCTACAACATAAATGACAGCTATACACTAAAGGATTTGGTGAAAAGTCTCCAAGAATTGATGAAATACCAATTGAGCTGCTTCAACACACAGATGCAGCTCTGGAGGTGCTTACTCATTTATGCCAAGAAATTTGAAAGACAGCTAACTGGAGATCAAAGACTGTAGTCTTCAGTATGGATTACACCTCAACATAAAGAAAATGAAAATCCTTACAAGTGGACCAATAAGCAGCATCATGATAGATGGAGAAACGATTAAGGTTGTCAGGGATTTCATTTTACTTGGATCCACAAGAAACACCCATTGAAGCAGCAGTGAAGAAATCAGACATCATATTGCACTGGGCAAATCTGCTGCAGAAGATCTCTTTAAAGTGTTAGGAAGCACAGATGTCACTTTGAAAACTGAGGTGCCTCTGACCCAAGCCATGGTATTTTCAATTGCCTTATATGCATATGAAAGCTGGACAATGAATAAGAAAGACAGAAGAAGAATTGGTGAGTTTGAATTATGGTGTTGGTTAAGAATGTTGAAAATCCCAGGGCACCTAACAATAAGATGAACAAACAAATCTGTCCTGGAAGACATGCAGCTGGAATGCTCCTTGGAAGCAAGAATAGCCTGACTTCATCTCACTTAC
>NW_006921849.1:774518-775084 GCF_000298275.1 Orycteropus afer afer | reverse complement strand
AACAATCTATATATTCAATGCAATCTCAATCCAGGTCCCATCAACATTCTTTAAGGATATGGAAAAACCAATCACTAACTTTATATGGAAAGGAAAGATACCTCAGATTAGCAAAGCACTATTGAAGAAGAACAACAAAATAGGAGGTCTCACACTGCCAGATCTCAAAATCTACTACACAGCCACAGTAGTCAAAACTGCCTGGTATTGGTAAAATGACAGACATACAGACCAATGGAATAGAATTGAGAACCCAGAAATAGATCCATCGACCTATGATCTGCTGATGTTTGACAAAGGGCTGAAATCCATTCAATGGGGAAGAGAATGTTTGTTTAATAAATGGTGCTGGTAAAACTGGATATCCATTTGCAGAAAAATGAAACAAGTACTTCACATCATACACAAAAAACAACTCCAGATGGATCAAAGACTTAAATGTGGAACCTGAAACTATAAAGTTCCTCAGGAAAAAACTAGGGACAAATTTAGGGGCCCTAATATATGACATAAATAGACTATCAAGCATAACCCAAAATGCACAAACAGCAGAAGAGAAACTAGAT
>NW_006921849.1:772979-774098 GCF_000298275.1 Orycteropus afer afer | reverse complement strand
ATACACTGCTGGTGGGACTGTAAAATTGTACAACCACTGTGGAAAGCAGTATGGTGATTCCTTCAAAAGTTGGAATTAGAAATACCATTTGACCCAGCCATTCCATTACTAGGTATCTATTCTAAAGAAGTGAGAGCCAGGAAAAGAAAAGACATATGCACACTCATGTTCATCACAGCCCTATTTACAATAGCCCAAAGATGGAAACAATCTAGGTGTCCATCAACTGAAGAATGGATAAACAAACTATGGTACATACACACAATGGAATATTATGCAACCTTAAAGCATAACATAGAATCTGCAATACACCACATAATGTGGATGAACTTGGAAGACATTATGCTGAGTGAAATAAGTCATTCACAGAAGGACAAATATTGTATTAGTCCATTATTGTAAAAAGTCAAGGAAAAGTTTACATATGGAAGGAAAATTTCTTTGTTGGTTACCAGAGGTGGGAGAGGAGGGGAGGGAACATTGTTAGATAGGTAGAGACAAGTATTGATTTGGGTGAAGAGAAGGGCGATGTACCAAATGTTAGTGATCAACATGGTTACACTGAGTAAGAGGAAGATATAGAGAGGTACTGGGAGGTACAGACAACAAAGATGAACCCTTTTGCACATACAGTACTGCACTGTCAGTGAGGGCAAACATGGCTATATGGGTGGATAGATGGGTGGACAGGCTGAACTACTAGGTATGTCTATGCAGGGGTGAGTGTGCCCAAGACCATGCAGAGGGTTAGCAGACAATTTTTCTACAAGTGTATTTGTAAGTTCTGTAAGAATTCCCAGGTGTATAGTAGAGCTGACAAGGGGCAAGGTGTAGTCACTTCTTGACCACATCCAGCTATCCAGAGAGAGCAAGTAGTTGAACCTGTGGGCTCAGGACCATAGTTGCAGGGGATATCAAGTTCAATTGGCATAACACACTACACAAAACACTGTTCCACCTCCTACTTTGGCGAGTAGTGACTGAGATCTTAAAAGCTTGCAAGCAGCCATCTAGATGTAAAGATGGGTCTCTCCTCATCCAGAGTAAAGAAGAATGAAGAAAACCAAAGATTCATGGAAATGATTAGTCCAAGTGACTTATATACCATGCAGTCCTCAG
>NW_006921849.1:770394-772169 GCF_000298275.1 Orycteropus afer afer | reverse complement strand
CTTTCTGACTCTCACCAGAATTTCTTCTTACTGCAGGAATATTTAGAGTCACTGCCAAGACCATATTTTCAAACAGAATGGAAGAAGAGTGCTTATGCTGTCCAGAAGGAGTCTGGGACCAGGCCAGGAGCCTGCTGGGGAAAACTGAAAAACAGGAGTAGGATAAGATCTTTCCTGTTACTCTTAAGTGCAACTTAAGGCTGAATGGCCTTTGATCTAATCAATATCTGACCTGGAGCCTACTTTACTGAGGACTTGAGCCATGTCCTTATGTTCAAGTCTAGAAAGTGGAGACTCCATAATGGACAGAAAGGCCCTCTACTTGGTGAGGAAGGAAGTGTAATGGAGGAAGAACCAACCTTGGGTCAGGAGGCCAGATCTCCACCAGCCTGATATGTGGTTCTGAAAAGATTACCCCCACACAATGGGCTAATAATACCTGCCTGCTTGGAGGCCTTCAATGAAAAAATGCATGAGAAAGCCCTTTATAACCCATATAGTGCAGTGTCCTTGGGAGGAATTAGAGCCTTTCATGTTCAGTAAGAAAAAGAAAATACCAAAGTGCTTTGTTCATTCCACTCTTCGTGTATGATGGGAAAGGGGTTGTTTCTTCATTTATTCCACATGCATTTATTGAGTATCTGCTATGTGTTAGGTCCTACTCTAGGTTCTTGAGATACATGAGTGAACAAGACAGGTAAGATCTTTCATGGAATTGTGAATGCTAGTGAATAGAGTCAAACAACACATTCAACAAATAAATAAACTAGATAATTTTGGAAAATGGTGATAGTTAAGAAAAAATAAAGTAAAAGGGTATGACAGAGAGTCCAGGAAGGAAAGGTATTGTTTTCTCTAGAACATGAAGAGAATGTCTGAAAGATGACAGTTCAGCTGAACCCGAATTGCAAAAAGAAGCATACTACCTATTGACTTAGGGAGAGTGTTCCAGAGGCAAGATCTTAGATCTTGGAGGAGTTTGGGGCATTCAAAGAAGACCAGGAGGGCTGGACCTTTGTGAGTGTTCACTGGTATGAGTCTTACGTGCGGGTAAGGAGCAGGCCCTGGCTAAGGTAGAAGAGATAGGTGGGGGGTGGCCCTGTTCCTCCTACCTGCTTAACTGCAAACTCCTCCATACTCATCCTACACACACATCCTGCACCATCCCCTATTCAGGTTTATTTTCATTCTCCTGCTAATGTTCTATCCCCTTGTCATACAGTTAGAATGTGGCATTAGGATTGGAGGAAGACTCATTAACAACCTGTCATATGCAGATGGGACAACTTTGCTTACTGAACATGAAGAGTACTTGAAGCACTTACTGATGAAGATCAATGACTACAGCCTTCAGCATGGATTACATCTCAACATAAAGAAAAAAAAAAAAACTCAAACTAGGCTAATAAACAACATCATAATAAATGGAGAAGAGATTGAAGTTGCCAGGGATTTCATTTTACTTGGATCTCACAATCAATGCCCGTGGAAGCAGCAGTCAAGAAATCAGATGATATATTGCATTGGCAAATCTGCTGCAAAAGACTTCTTTAAAGTGTTAGGAAGCAAGGATGTCACTTTGAAGACTAAGATGGGCCTGATCCAAGCCTTGGTCTTTTCAATACCCTCATATGCATGTCAGAGCTGAATAATGAATAAGGAAGACTGAAGAACTGATGTCTTTGAAGTGTGCTCTTGGAGAAGAGTAATGAAAATACCATAGATCTCCAGAAGAGAAAACAAATCTGTCCTGTAAAAGTGTGGCCAGAATGCTT
>NW_006921849.1:766642-768499 GCF_000298275.1 Orycteropus afer afer | reverse complement strand
TTTGGTCATGTTGTCAGAAGGGACCATTTCCTGGAGAAGGATGTCATGCTTGGTAAGGTGGAGGGTCGACGAAAGAGGGGGAGGCCTTCAACGAGATGGATTGTCATGGTGGCTGCGATGATGAGCTCAAGTATAGCAGGGATCATGGAGCTGGCACAGGATTGGGCAGTGTTTCATTCTGCTGTGCATGGGGTCACTGAGTCAGAGACGACTTGACGCCACCTAACAACAACAACAACAAGTAGCTCCATGGGAGAAAGATGTGGCAGTCTGCTTTGGTAAAGATTGTTGTTGTTGTTAAGTGCTGTCTTAGGCCGGGTTCTCAAGGGAAGCAACACCAGTAAAGCTTTTATATATATAGAGAGAGAGAGAGGGAGAGAGAGAGTGGGAGAGAAATTTATCTTAGGAAAATGGCTCACACAGTTAGAGAAGCTGGCAATTCCCAACTTCCTGGATCAAATGTCAAGCTGTAGGCTTTTTCCAACTCACTCAGCTGCAGGGGCTGATGAGCTCAAGATTGGCAAGCAGATAACAGACTTCAGCAGATGACGAATCCAAGATCAGAAGGCAAAATGGTGGATTGTTGGCTCACAGGACAGTTGTAGGCAGCACAACCGCATCCAGACCCACAGAAGGTTCCTGAAGTTTCCCAGGATGTCCATTTACATATTGGGAGCAGGGCACATCCCTAAGGAAACTCCCTTTCAAGTAATTGGCTGCTCAAAGCACATACATCATATGTCATCATGGGATAGTGACCCTCTATACAACAGAAGGAAACACTGCTGGGTCGGTAAAGTTTATAGCCTTGGAAAATGTACATGGCAGTTCTCCTCTGTTCTATAGGGTCACTTTGAGTCAGAATCAACTTGAGGGCAACAGGTTTGGTTTGACTTTAGTGAGAGATAAGATTCCAACTTCCCAGTTCTAAATATCCTTTGTGATGCTAACAGATTTTAATGGGGAAGAACGAAGTCATGGACTTTGAAGGGATGGGTAAGAATCAAGTCCAGAGAGACTTTGTGGCTAAACCCCACTAATCCCAGAAAGAACAAATTCAAGAGTTATGCAGGGCAGTCACATACTTGGCCACCCCAGAGCATTGCTGAAACTCAGGAGTGAAGCAATCTCTACTTCTCTGCTGCATTCACTAATTTGTTGCAATGTCCATACAGCACTCACAGACAACACTCACAGCTATGGGGTTTACTAGGGAAGTAACAGGTTAAAATTTGGGGTCAGGATAAATAAGCATGTATGCAAAGTCTCCCTTCTTCAGTGCAAGACATCTCTCTTAGCAACTCTTGATCATGCAGACTTTTGGCCTCCTCAGGACATTAGTCCCACTCAGTCCTGGTCTCTTCTTGGGTGAGTATTACCAAGCTCTTTGTTGTACATAGCAACCCAATATACAACAGAATGAAACACTGCCCTGTCCTGCACAAAGCTCTTTAGGTTCACTTATATGTGCCCAGAGGTACCACACTCTGCCAGTAAGCCTTGGTTGGAAGGCACTCAGCTCTCTTGATTCATGAGTTGGTGAACAGAGCTCTGCTGATAAGGACTCAGTGGCACCCCACTCTGTCAAAAAGCCTCCTGCCCAAAGGCTCTTAGCTCTCTCACTCAGTGAATCAGCATGCCCCCTGTAACCACCTTGCTCCATAGACCAGGAAGTCCACTACACTGTCTCATGCCAGCCTTCTGGTTTTACTGCTGTTATTTCTCTGCCACTACTTCTTGCCATTACAAACCTTCTCAGGTGTTACAGTAATCTCTGTCTTCTGGTCTAGGAGGTCCTTAACATAGGGTTCTTGGATCCAAAGGACATAATCCACTCTTAGCTCTTCTATCTTGATG
>NW_006921849.1:764471-766152 GCF_000298275.1 Orycteropus afer afer | reverse complement strand
AAACATCTCCCTCTCTTCTTTATTCAGTCAGAGTCTGGTCAGCTCATCCATAGCTCCTGGGAGCTAGATCAGTAGGTACCAGATACAGACTCAGGAATCCACATACCTTCCTGTACTTCACACTAGTGAGCCTCTTCTTCCTCTCTCTCATCCCTATGTCCCTTGGTCTAGGTCTTTGGGCACCACCTATACACTCAGGAGATATAGAATAAAAGAAAGAGCCACATTTACAAATGATGGGACACACTTCCAACTTCTGGCTAAAGGGCTCCAGTAGCTCAGAAACAAAAGGAGGCATATCACACACTAACTTCCGTTGCCATGGCAAATTCATTCTCCCTTGGCTCACAATGCCTCCTCCAACCCCTCCTGCCCTTGACCAGAACTGTAAATACTTCCATAAATGTCTAGCACATAAAAAACAGGACTTTCCCAAGTCATTCTTATTTACCACCCAATTTTAGAAACAAAATTAATTTGTACAATGTATCAGAGTGAATATGCCCTCCAGTCTGGAAGCCAGTGAGCCAGAAAACAAATATTAGACAAGGAGCACCATGGAGCGTTCTGCCACTGAGACAAAACTTGGGGCAAAAACAGACTCAGGAATGTGTAATCCCGATTCTTGTGATTTAGACGCAGGTAGACTTAAATCTTAGACTCCTCTCCTATAAAGTGAGGGGGTTGAATTACCTAAGCTAAGATCCTTTTGTAGTTGAAAATTCTATGACAAAGAGGCTGGATGTGAATAGTCACTGGCTAAGAACTGGCTCCCAAACATCCACAATCTTGAGTGAGCATCTATGGGCAGTGCTTCCCATCTGACCATATAAGAAGAAAAAGGACTCCAAAGATAACTCCAGAAGGAGTTTCAGCAGTATCTAAAAGACTCCTGCATGGCTCAGAAACCTAACTCTATTTTTTTATCTATCATTTATCACCTCACAATAATGGCTGTAGAGGATGATTGTAAGCACTTATTCTGTATCAAGCACCATTCCAAACACCCTTCACATTAATTCAGTTACCCTAAACATCATATCTATCAGGTTGTTGATGGCTTCCATGGAGATGGTCATCGATTAATGGTGACCCCACACATAATGAAATGAAATGCTGTCAGGCCTTGCTCCATCTCCATAATTGGTTGCTGATTGAACCATCGTGATCTATAGAGGTTTTATTGGCTGAATGTAAGATGTAGATCAACAGGTCAGTCTTAGTTTTGTTACTCAGGATGCTCCACTGAAACCAGTTCAATGTCATAGCATATGCAGTCCTCCACTGACTGATCAGCAGCACCTAAACATGAAGTGTGTTGGCTGGGAACTGAGTCTAGGTCTCCTGAAGGGATGGCAAGAATTTTACCCGTGAAAAAGTATCAGGTTGTTGCTTTTGTTGCTACTGTTAGGCACCATCAAGCCTGGTCCAGCTCATAGTGACCCTATGTATAGCAGAAAGAAGCACTGCCTCATCCTGCACCATCCCCACAATTGTTGTTATGTTTGAACCCGCTGTTGTAACCACTGTGTCAATCCATCTCAATGAGGGTCTTTTTTTTTTTTTTTCTTTTGCTGACCCTCTACTCTGCCAAACATGATGACCTTCTCCTAGGATTGATCCCTCTTGATAACATGTTCAAAGTATGTAAGATGACGTCTCACCATCCTCTCTTCTGTGG
>NW_006921849.1:763539-764051 GCF_000298275.1 Orycteropus afer afer | reverse complement strand
TAGTTGTGAGAAGTTTTGCTTTTCTTTATGTTGAGTTGTAGTCCACACTAAAGGCTATAATCTTTGAACTTCATAAGTAAGTGCATCACTTTCAGTAAGCAAAGTTGTGTCATATGCATATCACAGGGTGTTAATGAGTCTTCTTCCAATCCTGATGCTGGGTTCTTCATATAGGCCAACTCTCTGATTATCTCAGCATACAGATTGAATAAGTATGA
The DNA here is from genome assembly GCF_000298275.1 of Orycteropus afer afer. Lineage (NCBI taxonomy): Eukaryota > Metazoa > Chordata > Mammalia > Tubulidentata > Orycteropodidae > Orycteropus > Orycteropus afer. Next base: position 763,833 of record NW_006921849.1, on the reverse strand, counting down.
TGAAAGGGTAAAACCTTGACACACACCATTCTTGATTTTAAACCATTCAGTATCACCTTTCTCTTTTCAAATGACTGCCTTTTAGTCTATGTTCAGTTCCCTCATGAGCAAAATTAATTGTTCTGGAATTCTCATTCTCATAATTTGTTATGATCCACATAGTCAAATGCCTCTGTGTAGTCAAGAAAACACAGTTAATTATCTTTCCAGTATTCTTTGCATTCAACCAAGATCCATCTGACATCAGCAAGGATATCCCTAGTTCCATGTTCTCTTCTGAATCCAGCTTGAATT
>NW_006921849.1:760276-762434 GCF_000298275.1 Orycteropus afer afer | reverse complement strand
ACACAAGTGGAAGATAACATGTGTTTTGGATCTCTTGTACTGCTCTAACCATATTACCACAGATGGATGACTTTAACAGAGGCTTATTTTCTTATAGTTTAGGAGGCTAAAAGTCTTAGTTTAAAGTGCCAGCTCTAGGGGCTAGGTGAAAGACCTTCAACCTTGGGCTTCAGCTCTGCCTCTTGCTCCTGGCTAGAGAAGCTAGAGGCTTCTCTTAACTCAAATAGCTGCTGGCTGCTGAGGCTGACAACAACCCAACGTCAACAAGTAAATGGCACCATCCCAAAATTATCAAGCAACATGGCAGGCTACTAATTCAAGTTGGTTAACAGTCCCAAGATGGGAAGACAACATGGCTGGCCACTGAGGTGAAGAATCAGCCAAATGCAGGATCCAGATGTGTCAAAAACTCAAGACCTTTCTCAAAATGTCTTCTTATATACTGGAAGCAGACCACATCACTAAAGTAGATTTCTTCCGCTGCTCACAGCAGATTCCACCAAGGCATTGACTACCAGTCTCGTCATGGGGATTAACTACATCCAGCCACTCAGCCACTCAAAATCAGGCCCAGCCAAGTTGACACATAATCCTAACTACCACACCATTTGAGGATCTATCTACAAGCAGCAAAGGAACACCAAAGATCATCAGAATCCAGATGGTAAGAAGGAGGCATAGATCAGACTTTTACCTTCCAGAACTGTTTCTTCTTAGTCACTGTTTAGTGAGCTCCAATTCATGGCCACATTACGTATGAAAAATTTGAAATGTTGCCCAGGCTGTGTCATTTTCATGATCATTGGTATGTTTGAGTATACTGTTGCAGCTCTGTGTAGTGTTGGCTAACCAAGAGGGCTCATTTTACTATCTTTGACAATATTCTGTTGTGTTCCATAAGGTTTTCATTAGTTATTTTTATAACTTAATTGTCAGGCCTTTCTTCCTAATATGACTTAGTTTACAAGCTTTGCTGAAAGCTGTCCACCATGGGTGGCCCTGCAGGTATTTGAAATACTGGTGGCACAGCATCTTAGCAAAACACAAGCCACCACAGTGAGACAGACTGATAGATAGGTGATCTGAAAGAACTGAAGAGAAAATGCAACTTTTTAATTCCAATACTGAGAAGATAAAATTATGTTCATTAAAGCCACCAATTTAGTGGTATGTTGTTATGGCAACCCTAGGAGATGAAGACAGCAACCTCAGCCAGTTGGTTGAAAGTTCATTCTCATGCTTTATAAACTCTGTGCAAATGCTGTGCCCTAGGCATCACATAGCTTGTCAGTAAAAGTGGTGTAGTAACTGCCACTTCCTCTTCTCCTCATAGTTGATAGCTTCTAATTTCTGGTTGAAGACTCCACTGATCAATGTGAAATCCACAGAAATTCTAGTCATTTGTCTGTATTGCTGAAGTCAACCATGGGGGTCTCTAGGAACTGTGTTCTATCTTCATCCTTTCTTCTTCTTCTTCTTCTTCTTCTTCTTCTTCTTCTTCTTCTTTCTTAATTGTACTGTGGGTACAAATTTACATAGCAATCTTGCTTTACATTCAACAGTTCATGCAAATCTGATTGCACACCCCGATTACCATCTCCAACCATTAAAAACTCTCTTCCCCTCTCCTCCCTATGACCACCCCACCCTGTGCCTTTCTTCTCTATGCATTCCTGTCTGTCCAGCTTTCCCTCTATGTGAGTTCTACCCCTCTAGCATTTCATGGCTGATTGATCTAAGGGGTGAATCTTCCTAGAGTAGGTGGGTGCATTGACTTGGGGTAGATGTTCTGTATGTAAGTCTTTATCTTGTTGGACTGAAAGCCAATCCATGGAAGTGAGTCCATTTCTAGGCTCAAATGGTAACCTGGAGCCATAGTCTTGCAGGTTCCACCAGTTTCTTTCTGACCCGGAGTTCTGGTCATTTTTGTGTTTTTAAATTTTGTCCCACGTTTTCCTCCCACTCTATCCAGGATCTCCAGATTTGATCTCTTTCTGAGCAGTTCACTTTGGTAGCCAAGCATCATTTAGTTCTTCTGGTCTCGGGCTCATGGAGGCTGAGGTCCTTGTGGTCCATCTGATCTATAGACTATTTGGTTCCAGATGACTTTGATTTTCTTCACTATTCTTTGCTCTAGACAAGAGGAGACTAATAGTCA
>NW_006921849.1:755340-756635 GCF_000298275.1 Orycteropus afer afer | reverse complement strand
ATGGTGCCTAAATTCAGGAGGGATGTATTCAAGGTCATATTTTGGCTCTCATGGACTTGTTTTAATGGTCTTCACCTTCAAGTTGAACTTGCATATGAGTGGTTGATGGTCTGTTCCACAATCAGCTCCTGGTCTTGTTTTGTCTGTAATGTATGTGGCTAAATTTGTAGAACAAATGCATATGTAAGATTAACTTCAGCCAAATCTATCCTTGGTTTAGGGTATATTCCAGTTCAGCTACCCCCACCTGTTCTTCTCACCTGTCTATGCATTAATCCATAGCCTGGTATTTGGTGCTGGTGATACTGCAGTGTTTGCATGTAATAGTATTTGACTCTGTTGTCTATATCTTTTGTGTACATTTCAGTGTCTTTCCTTTCCCCAGTGTCACCATGCTAGCCACAGACTCTTTTCATACTTTTCCTCCCCTCACCAAAATCAACATGTGATCCCCAAATAGTCCAAGATTTTCCCTCCTCTTCCCTTCCATCAATGGTAATCAATACATTGAGTTTCTTTCCCTGAATAAACTGTACCTTGACTTTTTACAATAGTGGGCTCATACAATATTTGTGTTTCTGTGATTGACTTATTTTAGTCAGCATAATGTCCTCTAAATTCATCCATGTTGTGAGATGATTTTTGTGTTCTTCATTATTTTTTAATGTTGCATAATATACCATTGTGTGAACATACCATAGTTTGTTTATCCAATCATCTGTTGATGGGTATTTAGGTTGTTTCCATCTCTTTACTATAGTGAATTGTGCTGCAATAAGCATGGTTGTGCATATGTCTGTTCATGTTCTGTCTCTCACCTCTTTTTGATATATTACTGGTGTGGTAGTTAAGTTTGTATGTCAACTTGGCTGGGCCTGGTTGAATGGCTGGGAAACTGGTAGTAGTTATCCCCCACGATGAGATGGGCAATCAACTCCATGGTAGGATCTACCACAAGCAACTGAGTAGCTGCTTTTGGGATGTGGTCTGCTTCCTATACATATGGAGAGGGCTTGGGGATAGTCTCTAACTTATGGCACACTTGGACCCTGCATGTAGCATGTCATTGTCAGCAGCCGGCCATGCTCTGCTGGCCTTGGGACTTTCAATGGACTTGAATTAATGGCCTGTTATGTGGTTTGGTAGCATTGGGACTGCGTGATTTTATTTGTTGACCTTGGGCTTATTAGCCTCAGCAGCCATCAGCTGTCTGAGTGAAGAGAAGCCTCCAGGTACAGTGAGCCAGGAGCAAGAGGGAGAACTGAAGCTCAAGGTCAAGGGACTTTCACACAGAG
>NW_006921849.1:753532-754535 GCF_000298275.1 Orycteropus afer afer | reverse complement strand
CATTTTGGATTATGCTTGGTAGTTTATTATTCCATAAATTAGGGCCCCTAGATTTGCCCCTGTTTGATTTTTGCTGAGCTTTATATTTTGGGGTTTTTATATTTAAGTCTTTGATCCAACTTGAGTTTGTTTTTGTGTATGGGGCGAGATATGGGTCTTATTTCATTTTTCTACAAGTGGATATCCAATTTTGCCAGCACTATTTTTCAAACCTACCAGCCACTCCTTGTAAGGAAGGTGGGGTAACCTATTTCCATAGTGATACTGCCTCAGAAGCCCAAAGATGGTTTGTTATGAGTCAAAATCAACTCAACAGCAGTGAGTTTGGTTTGATATTTTTTAAAGTGGCTATCTCTTCTTCATCCTTTCATCATGCACATAAGGAAGGGAGGCCACAAGTGGAAGATGTGACTGACCTAGTGTCCTCAGCCATGATGTGACAGAGGTTTTTATGTGTGATTCAAATGGTTAATGTGTTTGGATGCTAATCCAAAAGCTGGAGTTTTGAGTCCACCCAGAGTCACCTTAGAGAAAAGGCCTGCAGATCTACTTTTGAAAATTGGAAACTCTGTAAAATGCAGTTCTATTCAGACACATATCATGTTCCCATGAGTCAGAATCCACAGCAACTGTCTATACACACACACACATATAACATGGCAAAACAGGATTGTGCCCTGACATGGTACAATGGGTTTGAAGCAGCCAGCTGCAGCACAACTAGGATCCGATTGAGTTATAACTGGTCAGAACTGGGATCTAACGCAGCTGTGCCTGTTGCCACACTGCTGTCCTCTGTATCATTCTGATTCTTCTCAATTGCAACCTTGTCAACAATATAAAGCAAAGGAAGCATGCTCCTCTTCTCCTCCACATCCTAGAGATCTGCTCCTGCATCTGTGCTGCTCTAGGAAATTCTGCCCAGCCTGATACCCTCATGTTCCCAATCAAATCTCCCATTTTAAGTGTGGCCCTTGCTACATTTAAACCCTGATCACCATCT
>NW_006921849.1:749551-752200 GCF_000298275.1 Orycteropus afer afer | reverse complement strand
CCAACCACCTCCTTCCAGAAACCTACTCCCATTACTCCCCTACTTATTGTCTCATAAGATTATTTTCTAACCACACTGTGTTCATTCCCAAACACTAATGAACTAGCATAACTTATACTTCCACCCCTTTTCAATACTCTATGGTACAAAGCAGGGCATATAGTAAGCACCCAGGAAATACTAAATTGGAAGGAGAGTAGTTAAAAATAAAGCTATCTGAAAGTGTAAAAAATTAATAAATAATCATACTATTTTAAACTTCCCTATAATGATTGCTTTACAGAAAACACTTCAACAATGGCAAAACAAGTACAACTTTCTAAACAGCTTTCACATACATGGTCTCATTTAGTTCTCACACTAATAATAGTTTAGGAAAAGTTCAGCAGTCAAGAGTTCTGAATCTGAGCCTCATCTTTATTTCATACTAGTTTATTGAACTTGAACATATGGCATAATCTCTCTGAATGTATTCAAGAGAATAATAATAAAAAGTCACAATGTGCTTAAGATTCTAAAAATTCTACCCTGTATGTGCAACAAACATAGTTGTTATAGTTAAGGTTATATGTCAATTTGGCTGGGCTTGGTTTGAGTGGCAGAGCACCCAGATATATTTATTCCCCATGTTGATACTGGTAATCAACTCCATGGTGGAATCTACTGTGAGCTACTAAATAGCTGCCTTAGGGATGTGATCTACTTCTAGCATATAAGAAGCTTTGAGAAATGTCTCTAGCTTTTCGGTACATCTGGATTCTGAATTTTTCTGAGTCTTCATCTTAGTGGCACATGTTGTCTGCCAATCTTGAGATTGTTTCTGGACTTGAATTGGTGCCCTGTCATGTTGCTTGATAATTTTGGGACTGTGCCATTTCACTTGTCAACCCTGGGTTTGTCAGCCTCAGCAGTCAGCAGCTGCCTGAGTTAAGAGAAGCCTCCAGCTTCAGTGGGCCAGGAACAAGAGGCAGAACTGAAGCCCAAGGTTTTCACCCAGCCCCTAGAGCTGGCACTTTGAACTCAGACTTCTAGCCTCCTAAACTGTAAGAGAATAAACTACTGTTTGATAAAGCCATTCACTTGTATTTTTCTGTTCGAGCAGCCTATGGGAACCAAAACAACACTTTAAGTTCCTGGCTTCCTCTAAGACTCTACCTTCTGTGAAGTCACCTTGTTCTTTCTTTGTGGTCCTTCTGTGCATGATTTTATTTCCCAGAAAATGGTATTTAAATGACCTTATCTAAATTATACACTTCTTAGTAAGTTCAGTGGTCTCTGAGTCTAGCATCATGCCGTTGTTCAATGATTATTTGTTCAATGAAAGGATGAGTTTTTAGTAAAAGTGGTCATAGGCTCCTGCTTGCACCTCTAATATCAGTTAAAATTCCTCACCTGAACTGGAGTCTTCTTCCCTAATAATTGTGGTTTGAACTCTTATCAAAATTAAAAGGGTGTGCTTAAGGACACTCAAAAATCATCCCCACTCATTGTTTTAGACCTTCACCCTTTATATACAAGTAAATATATTTATTTAGGAAAAAAATATATTTGGAATAATTATTCTCAGCAAAACCTAAGGTGGAGAACTGAATCAGGCTAAGGAATAATAACCCTTTCCTACTGAACTACAAAGAGCAGTTAGCTAATGGATTTACAAAGAAGTTATTCATTGTTGAAAATTAATTGGAAATTTGATCTCTACTTATAACACATGGATGGTAAGATGAAGTGTGAGGTGTGTGTGTGTGTTTGGCATCATTGCAGCTCTGCTTCTCTTTCCAAGAAGCTCCCTAATTCATACACAGGTCCAGCTCTTCTCACTCATTGAAATTTAGTAGTTGAGGCCCACCTCCAACTCATAAAACCAACTTGTCACAGTGAAATAACTCACACAGGCCTGGGGGGTAAGGGAGTAATCAATTAAGAGGAAACCCGATGAGAAATGTATGGGGCACAACCTGTCTCATCATTTGCAATGTCCACAGCACATCTTCACCAGCCACAGAATGTATGCCTATTCGGAAATCAGGACGTGAGGATGCTATGTGGTTTTGCTCCTTCTAGCTCCGTGGAACTGAAAGCTTCACTCACAGCTATTCACGCCAGTTGCCTGCTGACCTTTTATAGGTTGCAACCTGCATGCCTGACTAACTGATTTGTTCCAGCTGCAGCTATATTTTCCACCTTCCCTGTTACTTAATTGATCCTGGCTGTGTCTGGTCCTGCAAAGAAGGCCTCATGGACCTTGTAACATATGCTATATATCCTGTATGTACTCCTGTGTCCTGACAAGGAACATAAAAATCAGAGATGGCAGGAGACAAGGGGAGGGAAAAGTCAAACGGAACAATATGAATGCAAATAACTTGGCTTGCCTCGTTGAGTCTCTCACTGCTCCCTGGACAAACTGACTTTCTTACCACAGGCAGCCAATCTCTCGAGACTTAAATTTTCTCTTCAAACTTTAAAAAATCTAATCACCTGCAGATCTCTAAAGACAAAAAAAAAAAAAAGAACAGAACAAATGGTTTCCTTCATTCATTTTTTGCTCTTTTCACTATGCATATTAAGCACCTATTATGTACTTGCAACCTTGGGTCAGTGGTAGAATTCTCTTCTTCTTCTTCTTCTCCTTCTCCTTCTCCTTCT
>NW_006921849.1:719470-747627 GCF_000298275.1 Orycteropus afer afer | reverse complement strand
CATTTGTTGAAACATCTCAGTGGGTATTCTGTCAATTTCTGGAGCCTTGTTTTTCACCAATTCTTTCAGTGCAGCTTTGACTTCTTCCTTCACTACCATTGGTTCTTGATCATATGCCACCTTCTGAAATGCATGATCATCTACCAATTCTTTTTGGTCTAGTGACTCTGTGTATTCTATCCATCTTCTTTTGATGTTTCCTGCATTATTCAACATGTTGCCATGGAATCTTTCAATAATGCAATTTGAGGCTTAAAGGTATCCCTCTGTTCTTGCAGCTTGAGAAATGCTGAGCATATTCTTCTCTTTTGGTTTTCGAACTCCAGGACTTTGCACAATTTTTTCTAATAATTGACTTTGTCTTCTCGAGCTGCACTTTGAAATCTTCTGTTCAGCTATTTTATCTTTTCAATTCTTCCATTTGCTTTAGCTACTCTCCACTCAAGGGCAAGTTTCAGAGTCTTATCTGACATCCATTTTGGTCTTTTCTTCCTTTCTTGTCTTTTTAATGACCTTTTGCTTTCTTCATGAATGATGCTCTTGATATCATCCCACAATTCCTCTGGTTTTTGGTCATTGGTGTTCAATGCAACAAAGCTATTCTTTACATGGTCTCTAAATTCAGAGGGATATATTCCAGGTCATATTTTGGCTCTCATGGACTTTTTCAAATTGTCTTCAACTTCAAATTGAACTTGCATATGAGCAGTTGATGTTCTGTTCCACAATCAGCTCCTGGCCTATTTTTGGCTGAAGATATTGAGCTTCTCCATTGCCTCTTGCCACAGATGTAGTCAGTCTGATTGCTGTGTACTCTGTCTGGTGAAGTCTACATGTATTGCCATTGTTTGCATTGTTGAAAAAGGTATTGCAATTAATAAGTCGTTGGTCTTGCAAAATTCTATTATGCCATCTCCAACGTTATTTCTATCATCAAGACCATATTTTCCAACTTCCAGTGATTCTTCTTTGTTTCCAACTTTTGCATCCCAATCACCAGTGAGAGTTAACACATCTTGAGTGCATGTTCGGTCAATTTCAGACTGCAGAAGTTGGTAAAAATCTTGAATTTCCTCATCTTTGGCTTTGGTGGTTGGTGTATAAATTTGAATAATAGTAATATTAACTGGTCTTCCTCATAGGTGTATGGATATTATCCTGTCACTGACAGCATTGTACTTCAGGATAGATCTTGAAACATTCTTTGTGATGGTGAATGCCATGTCATTCCTCTTCAGTTTGTCATTCCTGGCATAGTAGATTATATCGTTGTCTGATTCAAAATGGCCAAAACCAGTCCATTCAGCTCACTAATGACTAATATAGCAATCTTTACATGTTCCATTTCATTTTTAACAACTTCCAATATTCCTAGATTCATACTTTGTATATCCCATTTTCTGATTATTAATAGATGTTTACAGTTGTTTCTTCTTATCTTGAGTCATGCCACATCAGCAAAAGGAAGTCCTGAAAGCTTTACTCCACCCACATCATTAATGTCAGTTCTATTCTGAGGAGGCAGGTCTTTCCTGCTCATATTTTGAGTGCCTTCTGACATAAGGAGCTCATCTTCTGACATGATATCAGATAATGCATCAGGGCCATTTTTCAGTAATTTATCAGACAGGGTTTCACCACTATTCCTAAGGTTTTCACTGGCCAATTCTTTGAGAAGTGGATGGCCTCTTCCTTCTTCTGAGTCTGTCTTAGTCTGGAAGCTCCACTGAAACATGTCCACCCTGGGTAACTCTATTGGCACTTGAAACACCAGTGGCATAGCTTCCAGCCTCACAGCAACACACTAGCCACCACAGAATGACAAACTGATAGATGAGTTCATCTTTCTTAGCTGTTCCAAACTGCTCCACTCCTGCTTCCAGGCCTTCCCTACTTGTTCTGACCCTTTAGAAGCCATCTGCCGCCACTTCCCGACCTTCCTACCAGTTCCAGCCTTACAAAAAGCCATCTGCTGCTGCTTCTCAGCTTTCCCCTACCTGTTCAGGCCTTCCAAAAATCCCTCCCCTTTAGCAAGCATAATATCCTTCTCCAGGGAATAGTCCCTTCTGACCACATGACCAAAGTATATGAGATGAAGTCTGGCCATTCTTGCTTCCAAGGAACATTCCAGCTGCATTTTTTCTAGGATATATTTGTTTGTTTTTCTGGCAGTCCGTGGTATTTTCAGTATTCTTCACCAACACCACAATTCAAAGGCATCAATCGTTCTTTACTCACTGCTGTCAAGTCGGATTCAAATCACAGCAACCTCTCCTTGGGTTTCCGAAGCAGTATGTCTATGAAAGTAGATTGCCCAAACTTCCTTCTGAGGAGTGGCTGGTAGGTTTGAACTATCAGCCTTCTGGTTCACAGTCAAGTGCCTTGGACACTATGCAACATCTTTATCATTGTCCAGCTTTCACATGTATATGAGGTGATTGAAAATACCATGGCTTGGGTTAGGCACACCTCAGTCTTCAAAGTGACATCTTTGCTCTTCAACACTTTAAAGAAGTATTTTGCAGCAGATTTACACAGAGCAATACAATGTCTGATTTCTTGACTGCTGCTTCCATGAGTGGAGATTGTGGATCCAAGTAAAATGAAATCTTTGACAACTTGGATCTTTTCTCCATTTATCATGATGTTGCTTACTCGTCCAGTTGTGAGGATTTTTGTATTCTTTATGTTGAAGTGTAATCCACACTGAAGACTATAGTCTTTGATTTTCATCAGCAAGAGCTTCAAGTCCTCTTCACTTTCAGCAAGCAAGGTTGTGTTGTCTGCATATCGCAGGTTGTTTACGAGTCTTCCTCCAATTCTGATGCCATGTTCTTCTTCATATAGTCCAGCTTCTCAGATTATTTTCCCAGCATACAGATTGAATACATATGGTGAAAGGATATTATCCTGACTCATGGCCTTCCTGATTTTAAACCATTCAGTATTCCCTTGTTCTGTTCACATGACAGCTTCTTGGTCTATATATAGATTCCTCATGCACACAATTAACTGTTCTGGAATTCCCATTCTTGGCAATGTTATCTATAATTTCTCATGATCCAGATAGTCGAAAGCCTTTAGATAACCAATAACACACAGGTCAACATCTTTCTGGAATCCTTTGGTTTCAGCTAAGATCCATCTAACACCAGCAATGACATCCTTATTTGATGTCCTTTTCTGAATCCAGCTTGCATTTCTGGCAGTTCCCTGTCAATATACCATACAACCATTTTTTAAATTATCTTCAGCAAAATTTTACTTGCATGTAATAATAATTATATTGTTTAATAATTTCCACATTCTTTTGGATCACCTTTCTTTGGAACGAACACAAATGTGGATCTCTTTCAGTGGGTTGACACAGTAGCTGTCTTCCAACTTTCCTGGCATAAGTGAGTAAGCGCCCCCAGAGCTGCATTCATTTGTTGAAACATCTCAGTTAGTATTCCATCAATTTGTGGAACCTTGTTTTTCACCAGTTCCTTCAGTGCAGCTACAACTTCTTCCTTCAATAACATTGGTCATTGATCATATGCTACCTCCTGAAATAGTTCAATATTGACCAATTATGTTTAGTACAGTGACTGTGCATTTTTTTCATCTTTCTTGATACTTCCTGTGTTGTTCAATATTTTGCCCATAGAATCCTTCAATATTGTGACTCAAGGCTTGAATTCTTCTTCAGTTCTTTCAGCTTGAGAAATGTAGAGCATGTCCTTCCCTTTTGGTTTTCTAACTTCAGGTCTTTGCACATTTCACTGTGATATTTTAGTTTGTCTTCTCAAGCTGCCCTTTGAAATCTTTTGTTCAGATCTTTGATTTCATCATCATTTCCATTTGCTTTAGCTACTCTATATTCAAGAACACATTTCAGGGGCTCCTCTGACATCCATTTTGATTTTATGTTTCTTTCCTGTCTTTTTCATGATCTTGTTTTTCTTCATGTATGATTTATGTTATGTCATCCTGAAACTCTTCTGTTCTTCAGTCATTAGTGTTCAGTGTGCCTAATCTATTGTTGAAATGGTCTCTAAATTCAGGTGACATATAATGAAGGTTGTTCTGTGTCTCTCATGGACTTGCTTTAGTTTCCTTCAGCTTGAAGATGAACTTGGACGTGAGCAATTGAAGGTCTGTTGCACTCTCAGCCTCTGGTCTTGTTCTGACTGATGATATTTAGCTTTTCTTTTCTTTCTTTTTTTTTTTCCCCACAGATATATTCTATTTGATTCCTGGGTATTCCATCTGATGACATCCATGGATATAGTTTCCATTTATGTTGTTGAAAAAAGTTGTTTGTAATGAATGGGTCATTGATTTTGCAAAATTCTACTGTGCAATCTCCCCAATATGTCTATTACCACAACTACATTTTCCATCCATTGATCCTTTTTGTTTCCAACTTTGCATTCCATTCATGAGTAATTATCAGTGCATCTTGATTGTACGGTGAATAAATTTCATACTGCAGAAGTTGCTAAAAACTTCTATTTCTTCATCATTGACATTAGTTCTTGGTGTGTAAATTTTAATAATAGTCATATTAACTGGTTTTCCTTGTAGGTATATACTTTCCTATAACTTACAGTTATTGTGCCTCAGGATAGATCTTGAAATGTTCTTTCAGACATTGTTCTTCTTCAATCTGTCAGTCTTGGCACAGTACTCCACATGGTTATCTGACTCAAAATGGCCAATGTCAGTCCTTTTTAACTCAGTACTTCTAGAATATATATATCTTCTAGTGTTCCATTTCACTTTTATAACTTCCAAGTTTCCTAGCTTCAACTTTGTACATTCTATGTCCTGATTATTAATGGAAATTTGTGGTTGTTTCTTCTCTTTTGAGTGGTGCCATATCAGCAAAGGATGGTCCTGAAAACTTTATTCCATCCACATAATTAAGGTGTGGAGGCAGCTCTTCCCCAGACATATTTTGAGTGCCTTCTATTCTGAGAGGCTCATCTTCCAGCATTATTTCAAATAATGTTCTACTGCTATTCATAAGGTTTTCACTGGTCAATTTTTTCAGAACTGGATCACCAGGTCATCGTTCTCCCTAGTCTGTCTTAGTCTGGAAGCTCTGCTAAAACCTATTCATCATGGGTGATCCTGCTGGTATTTGAAATACTTTTGGCATAGCTTCCAGGATCACAGCAACATGCAAACCACCATGCCACTACAAACTGACAGACATGTGGTAAAAATCTCTGTCTCTCTCTCTCTGTCTCTATCTATGTATACACACACACATATATATGGTTTTGCCCCTCTAGAGAGCTCAACTAAGACACAAGGCAAGGGGGCAAAGACCTCTCTGTTCTTGCTGCTCACAGCAGTCTCTGAAGGCTTCACACACCAGCTTGCAGTGCTCAGGACTGGATTATCTTCAAGGCATTTTCATAGTATTTAATAGTGAATGTGTGTGCCTTTTTCCTACATCTTTAAAATGGGGGAAATAATATTGCAAACTTCATATGATTTTGTGAAAATTAAATGAACAGTAACTGGCACATAGTAAGTACCCAAAAGTGTTAGTTATGATTATATTTTGTTTTAATCCTTGCTTTGTAAATTTGCCCACAAACTTGTCTTTTGTACTTTGAGAGTTGGAAGAGACATGAACATGTATTTGATATTAGTTCATCATTTTATAGAGATTCCCAGAGAATTCAGTGGCTTGCCCAAGTTTAAACAATTAGGAAGCAGGTGAACTGGGGTTCTCCTGTAGGCCTGTGTGTCTCAAATTCCTGTGTGCATGCTCAGCTGTCTTTCTGCTGTGTTCTTAATCTTTCTATTCCATCAACAAAATGAGTTCTTTAGCAACCATCTCTCCAGTTTATTTTGATACCCACAAGTATCCCTTATTTATATTTAACTAAAATGTTTCTTCTCATTAGTAACAAGAGGCCTACATACTGATGTAACTGTTGAGGAGGAGAAAGTTTATTACTGGAAATGTTAAACCACCCCTTCCATTCTCCAATACATACACACATTCCCATTCACACATACATTCATACACTCACACTCACATTCACAAATACATACTCTCACAATACTTGCTCACACTCACAGTCACTCATTCACACTTACTGTCCTACTCTTACATAACCAGTGGGGTCTTATGCCAATCCTATATTGAGCAGAACACTTGTAAATCAGCTATATAAGTACCTGATACTTCTCTGGGCAACTAGAGTCACAGAGTCCTATGTTTTGGAAATATAAATTAAAAAATGAGAACTGTAAAGAGGCATAGCACCTTTCTCCCTGAGACAGAATCACATTATTTCATTCTTTCAGTCATCTCTTTAGTATTTATTGAACATTTACTATGTGCCTGTTATTGTGATATGCTCTGGGAATAAAACCATGAAACAGAACACTTACCCCCAAGGAGTTTCTGCCCAGTAGTGTACTCACTAGAGGAGAGAGCAACATGCAAATACACTCACTACAATATGACAAGTGTTGTAGTTACAAGTCCTCATCTATTTCCAGACTTCTTTTATAGAAGTACCATATGCATTGTAATTTTTATTTCAGTAAATATGGTCATAGGAAGAGATATGAAAATAAAATATTCTGGGATGATACAGTGGGGGCTGCAAACCCTACAAATGGGAAGATAGTGAAGGCTTCATTCAGAAGATGATATTTAGGGTAGATTTTGAAGGATGAGTGGAAGTTCACACAGAGGAGACAACAGTGTTTTAAGTAGAGTTAAGGACATCCTCAGAGACATAAAGCCAAGAAATGTCCATAAAACTAAACTTAGAACCCAGCTTTTAAGTGTTGTTGTTGTTGTTATGTGCCGTCGAGTCGGACCCAACTCATAGTGACCCCTCCTTGGGTTTCTGAGGCAGTATCACTATGGAAGTAGATTGCCCCATCTTCCTTCTGACTGAGAGAGGCCACCAGGCAGTGATGGATGAGTGACAGAATACAACATAGAACACTAAGAGAAGCAGAAGAGGTGGGGAGTGCTCCAATCTCAGATGGTCAGAGATGAAGAAGGTCTTGAACCCCAGAAAGAAAAAAACTATGCAGACTAAACATATCTGAAATTACTGTTATAGTGTTTAATCCATTGGGACAGAATTCTTTGAATGTAAGTATTAAGAAAGTTGGCTTGGTGATATATATGTTTTCTTGGAGACTGGGTTTCTGCACTTCTTGGAGAAATGGAAGCCTGATCAAGTATTATATATATATTCTTTTACATCACCTGTAGGAGAGTCTTTAAGAAAAATACTTGACAGATTCATGGTCTCAGTATTGCTGAGAAAGTATTGCAGATAGTGTTCCCTGTTGTGCCACAGAGGGTGAGGCATAGTGCCTAAGGCATTAGACTGCTAACCAGAAGGCTGGTGGTTCAAACCCACCAGCCACTCCTCAGAAGGAAGGTTGGGCAATCTGCTTCCATAGTGATACCACCTTGGAAACCCAAGGAGGGGTCGCTATGAGTTGAATCCGACAGGATGGCAATGAGGTGGTTTTTTTTTTTTTTTTTTTTTTGTTTAGGGTGTGTGCATCATTATCTCTCTTAAACCTGCTTCTATTGAACAGATGAGTGACAACTTTTGCATCTTTTGCAAAATTATGTCATAGGCAGATCATTTTCACTTTGCCAGTAGGAGAAAGGGCAGGGGAAGGAATGGGCATGTTTTATTTTTCTTCTCTACTAACGTTTCTTTGAAGAAAAACCAGAGCTGAGGTTTGTAACGGGCAGCCAGTAGAAAGTGACACAAAAGGAGCTTGGATAGCTCAAGAGGTTTGTAGCAAGCAGCTACCCTAGTTGGCAGTTCAAACCCATTCAGCAACTCTGAAAGAGAAAGGCCCGACCCTCTGCTTCCATAAACAGTACAGCCAAGAAAAGTCTATGGAGCAGTTCCACCCTGAAACACATGGGGTGGCCATAAATTGTGGGTCAATTTTAGGGCAGCTGACAATAAAAACAGAAGGTAACACTAGCCTCATTTCAGGTAAAACTCACTACCCACTGCCATTGAGTCGATTCCAACTCAGTGACCCTATAGGGCAGAGTAGAACTGCCCCATAGTTTTCCAAGTCTGTAGATCTTTATGGAAGCAGATTGCCTCATCTTTCTCCTGCAGAGTGGCTGGAGGGTTTGACCTGCTGAACGTTTGGTTAGTAATCGAATGCCGTAACCACTGCGCCACCAGAGCTGCCTTGCCCTCTAATTCAATTATTCTTTATGGGTAGAAAATATGATGGTGCCCATAAACTTTATGCAAAACATATGTGTTCACATTCATCAAAGCCATCCTGTCTTTCCTGATGTGCCTAAGATAGGCCCTTTTTGTAAGCTTTAAACACAATGACACTGGACACCATGGCAGGCACAGGTATGCAGATGTGAGGTACAGTTCCTACCCAGAAGGTACTACCATTACAGTGTGGGGATGAGGGAAGACACTGGCTCAGTCTGGGCATATCAGCAAAGATGTCTTGAAGGAGGGGGCAGCCTGACCTGAGACAAGAGGGATCAGAGAAATCACCTGCAGGGGACAGGCAAGCAGGGGCTGGAGGAATGATGTTCCATTTCGGGAAAGTAGCTTCAGCACTAGGAGCTCTGGTGGAGTAGTGCCTAAGGCATTTGACTGCTAACCAGAAGGCTGGCAGTTCAAACCCACCAGTCACTCCTCGGAAGGAGGACTGGACAATCTACTTCTGTAATGATACTGCCTTGGAAACCCAAGGAGGGGTCACTATGAGTCAGATCTGGCTTGACGGTAGTGAGTTGTTGTTGTTGTTGTTGTTGTTGTTTTTGTAGCTTGACCACTGGTAGTGCAGTGGTTAAAGCATTCTCCTGCTAAACAAAGGTTGGTGGTTTGAACCCACCAACCACTCCATGGGAGAAAGATAGAGCAGTCTGCTTCCATTCTGGTCTGTAGGGTCACTATGGGTCAGAATCAACTCAATGGCAGTAGGTTTGATTGCTAACCAAAAGGTGATTGATTCAAATCTACCAGCTGCTCCATGGGAGAAAGTTGTGGCATTCTGCTTCTGTAACAATTACAGCTTTAGAAACCCCATGGGGCATTTCTACTCTTTCCTGTAGGGTTGTTATGAGTTGGAACTGACTCAACAGCAACAGATTTCTTTTATATGTTTTAACATATGCAAAGGTACACAAGCAACAAACAGCATGGTGTTCCTGTAAGGCGACAGGTAGTGACCCAGACCTGGAAGAGAAAGTGTCCAGGTGATGGAGGTGAGAGCATCATGGAAAGGTGAGAAGAATAATTAGAGGCCAGATATGCAAAGCTGTAGCATCAGGTGGCACAAAAGGTGCACCAATTAAGATCCTGGCAAGAACAGATAGAGGGACCACTCAAACAGCAGAGTCAATAGGACTAGCAAAGGATATAGAGGGACCTGGGGACTAGCAACCAAGAGAAGCCAGTACCGTGCTCAGGCCTGAAGAAGGCAAGGGAAGAAACTAGTGAGACTTGGGGCTGTGAAGAGGGCCCACCTACCATTAGATGTTTCTGTAAAGAGACCCAGCTGTGACCAGGATCATAGCACTGTAGCAGGGAGAGAGCACAGGAAACTATCTGCCCATTATCTCCTTCCACCCTCAGATCTCTACCCAGGGACTCTCAATGTGAAAGTTATTCAGGATCCAGAGGGCAAGGGAGACTTGTACATACATGGGCAGCTTCTGGGATGCAAAGCAGGTAGAGAATGAATTGGGGGTGGAAAATAAACCATGCAAGGTGTTTGGGCTTCATCCACCTGATAATAGGCAGTTCCTGAAGGTTTTTGGAGTCTGGGAGTGCTGCAAATTGTTAACACACTTGGCTGCTACCCTTAAGCTCGGAGGTTCAACACCATTCAGAGGTGACGGAAGAAAGAACTGGTGATTTGCTTCTGAAAACCCTTTGGTCTACTCTGACACATATGGGGTTGCCATGAGTTAAAGTCAACTGGACAGTAACCGTTTTAAATCAAACTCACTGCCATCAAGTCTATTCCAACTCACAGTGACCTTCTTTGGGTTTCCGAGGTGGTAAAAACCTTTATGGAGGTAGATTGCTCAATCTTCCTTCTGTGGAGTGGCTGGTGGATTTGAACCACCAACCTTCTGGTTAGCAAATGCCTTAAGCACTACACCACCAGAGCTCCTTAGCAATTGTTCTGATGGATTTCAAACAGGGAAATGACATTATCGAATTGGTTCTTTAAGAAAGATACTTTGATCTTTGAAAGTGAAAGGATTAGAAAAGGGTAAGGCTGAACACAGGGAGACCAGGAAGGAAGGTGTTGCTGGCAAGTAGATGGGAACTTAAAATGTGGTGGGAGAAGCAGCTTTCTCATTAACAAATGGAGAAGCTGTGTCTGTGCTTTGGGAGACATTCTTTAACACTAGCAGGGGATGGGGGAGAGAGTTCCCACCCTGAGAATCTAGAAAGTTTTCTTGTAGAAGGTCAGGTTTGAGTGTGTTCTTGAAGCAAAATTAAGACAAGCAGTTATAACTGTGTTCCAGTGCAAAGAGTTTACCGAGCAAAGAACATTGTTTATGGTGCATTGATAATTAAATGTGACCCTCCATTCGCCATGCTCCACCAACCTCTGGTTGGAAGGACCTAGCATATGCGTGTTATTTTAATGAACAGCATTTCCATCCATCCCCACCTCCATCCTCTAGCAAGTCTATATGGTTCTTCAAGAGTCATTACCACGGGTGCTCACACTTCCAGTGCAAGACCTCCAATGAATGTTTCTCACAACAACTTTGCATTCTCATTGAGGCTGTTCAAATGTCAGTGGTTTTAGCACTCAGCTTAACTTTTATGCATTTTCACCAGCATTTCAGAACACAAGCTGTGATGGATGCCCCTTAGGGAGGTGGGTGGGAATGTTTTATACACATAGTGACAAGCCAAGAATCCTGGCAGCACCATCCAGCAGCCTTTGAGACATCATCCATGTTTGAGTGCTACCATAAGGCAGTGTTTCTACATCACATCCAAAGGCTAAGCATACAATAGTCATTCATCTATTCACTCATTAAACACAATATTTTAAAAATCTGTTAATATTGAGTTGACCCCAATATTGACTCCTATTGAGCACCCCGTGTGTCAGAGGTGAACTGTGTCCATAGGGCTTTGAATGGCTGTTTTTTTCAGAAGTAGATCACCAGGCCTTTCTTCCGAGACACCTCTGTTGGACTGAATTATCAAGCCTTTCATTAGCACCAAG
The DNA here is from genome assembly GCF_000298275.1 of Orycteropus afer afer. Lineage (NCBI taxonomy): Eukaryota > Metazoa > Chordata > Mammalia > Tubulidentata > Orycteropodidae > Orycteropus > Orycteropus afer. The sequence goes on along the minus strand of NW_006921849.1, from coordinate 736,386 downwards.
TATGTTAACCATTTACCCAACTCAGAGGTGCAAACCAAAGGCCTATTGTGGGGCGGCACTCACAGAGGCAATGGGGATACAGGACTGAAGAAATTGAAATGGTCTTCTTCATGGAGGTTATAGTCTAGTTGAAAAGTCAGACCTTAGGACAAAAAAGGTGGTGAGAATTACTGTATAGAGTCCTGGTGGCTCGATAATTAAGCACTTGGCTGTTAATAAAAAGGTTTGAACCAATCAGTGGCTTCATGGGAAAAAAGACCTGGATACCTGCTCTTGTAAAGAATTCAGCCTAGGAGACCCTGTGGGGCAGTTCTACTCTGTCCTAAAAGGCTGCGGTGAGTCAGGATAAACTCAACAGCATGCAATAACAACAAGTCCTGTATAGAAAAATGAACCAAGGTGAGAAGGTTAGGAAGCACTGGAATTATAAAAACCTGAGGGTGAGGAGATAGTATTTTATGTGGGCTGGCAGGGAAGGGTCTCAGCTACATTTTTGACTTCAGAAATACTTGAAGATAACGATCAGAATTTTATTTTACATAAGTCTCTTTGGTTGAAGTATAGAGAAAGCATTGGAGAGGGAGGCTCTTCAGAAACTGATTGCAATTGTTAGGTGAGAGGTGATGATGACTTGGACTAGAGAGGTGGCAAGGGAGGTGAAGGTAAGCGAAGGGACCCAAGAAAGAGCCAATGAAACAGACTATACTTGGGAACGGGTCGTTCTCAGGAATGAGAGACATCAGAGTATCTGGCTTGTAAACAGGTGATGTGGTACTATCCAGGCAGTGACAATAATCCTCCCCTGAAATATGGCTCCCTGGGGAGCAACAGAGTTAAGACAAGAAAGGGAGAGGAGTTTGATTATGACAATATTGAATTGGATACTTTTTATTTTTAACCTTTATTTTTGGTTAAAATGCAGAATAAAATATGCCCTCCCTCACCAATTTCTACATCTACACCGCAGTGACACTGCTTGCATTTTTCACTTCATGTCAGCAATCGCACCATTTCTACTCAAATTATTTCACCCTTTTTAACTTGAACTCACTGCCCCCCTGCTCTTCTCATCTATACTGTTGTCAGTTTGGTCTCATATGTATCATCTTTGAAGAGAGAGCAATGCTCATGACACATTTCCCACACATAATTGAGCTAAACAGTTGTTTAGTCTACAGATGGAAGAATCCACAAAACCACTCATCTGAGATAGTCTTCAAACTTTTTACCAAAAGTACCCCCCAATGTGTTTTTGAGACATGTTAGCAGAGGTTGAATGAATAGGTGGATATGTGGGTCCAAGAAAGAAGCAACCATTTGCTGCACAAATTCAAGCAAAGATCTTTACATCTTTAGATGTTAAGCCACTCTCATTATCCTTAGATTTTTCACATAAAGATGATGATGATGATGATGATGGATAATTACTCTGCTCTAGGCACTGATCTGCATTATTTCACTTAATTGTTACAAAGACATTATAAAATATATTTTATTATTGTCTCATTTTATGGTTAAAAGGTTAAGGCCCAAGATCATATAGTCAATCAGTAGCAAAGGCATGATTTAAACTGAGATAATTTGTTCCATAAAGGGGGATAGCAATCATATCTATCTTATAGGATTATTGTGAAAATGAAATTAAAACAGAAACAGTAACTGGTGTCTATGAAACATTCATTATATGCCAGACAGTGTTCTCAGTTCTTTGCATGGATTAATTCCTTTAATCCTAACAACATTATGAGGTAGATACTGTTATTGTTATTTCTATTTTAGGGATAGGAAAAAAGAGGCATAGCAAGCTTAAATAACTTGCTTATAGCTAGTAAGTGACAATGTCAAGATTGGAACCCAGGAAGATTGGCTCCAGAGTCCATGAATTGACCACTACATTATACTGTCTTGGATTCATTATATGTTTAAGTTACTTTCTGGCACAAGATGAACATTCAATGCCACAGTCCAGGAAATTATAACAAATTTATTTCAGGTCTTAACCAAGGACATTGAGCCTCTGTAAAAGATGAGGTAGCTAAATCCACACTGGCATTAAAAAGCTAAAGGCTGATATATAAGCAAACCTGTCACAAAGTAGACGCTCAATAAATGTTTGTTAAATAAATGGATGAACCCAGGACAAGAGTAGTAAATCAATCAGAGTATAAAACCTGCTCTGTCACTATCCTGCTGTAAGAGCCTTGGAACTGGTCCTTATTTTTTTAGGTCTCAGTTCACTCATTTCTCAAACATGTTGGTTGAACTATTAGAGAAGAAGGAATAGAGCACACATGCTACATGCTGTCACTCTCTACTCCCAAAAGATATTGCTAATCCATCACAGTATGATTTTCCACTTAGTCTAATCCCAGGACTCAAAGAAACTTCTTTCTCAGCACCACGTGCTCTGTAATCAAGACCCGCCTATCAGGGTTACCATTCAATATGCTCTGGTAGCATAGTGTCTAAGGAACTTGACTGCTAACCAGAAGGCTGGCGGTTCAAACCCACCAGCCACTCCTCAGAAGGAAGGTTGGGCAATCTACTTCCATAGTGATACTGCCTCGGCAACCCAAGAAAGGGTCGGTATGAGTCAAGGCTGACTCGACAGCACATAACAACAACAACAACATTCAATATGCCACCTGATAGTAGACCCTGAGCTCCAGAGCCTTTCTACTTTATCTCCTTGTCACTCTGGAATAAAGTCCTACTTTCTCATGACACCTTCTGCACTGACCTGCTGCCTTCTAACATCTTCACTCATGCCCAGAGCTGAAGGGCCTACCTCCTCTTCAGGCCATGGGCCACAATATGAACCACAGGCTCAAAGGACTACGGGTTGTTCGCACATCTGACTGGTAGCATTGAGACTGTGGTGGTGACTGGGTGCCACGTGCTGCTGTCAGCAGCATCCTTCAGGAGAGTCCTTCCCATATTTTCAAGGCATTCCCAGAGTTCTCAGGAGTAATCAGCTTTTTGTGCAGGAATTCTATTCTCCCCAAATTTGTTACCTGTCAGCCTGTTCCCAGCTGCTGTCTACAAGCACCCAGCAAACTTGAAACAAAAGGCATTGCTGACAGCCCCCATCCCCCATGAGAACTCCAGAAAAATAGGACTCTCTGATTCTCCTGGGGCTATCTAACCTCCTCTTACTTCCCTCTGCTTTCTCTCCACAGCTGTGCCCTGGGAGTTTTGGAAGCAACTTTGACACAGCTTTGGAGCTACATTTCACCATCTGCTTTCAAGTCCTTAAGCCAAAAAAAAAAAAAAATTAAAAAAAAGTGTCTCTGAGCATCTTTTTGTATTTGCCCCAGCCCTTTCTCAACACTGAATCAAGACCTATCACCAACTCTAATTTGTACTATGGCATATAAATATTTCTACCATGATTCTTTATGTGCAGAAAGCAAACAAGCTCAGTGGGTAACAAAAATGAGGAAAGCATTCAATGAGATAGATTGTCAATGATCTCGTACATTCTGATGATCAGGATGATGGCACACGATTAGGCAAATTTTTGTCCTGTTACACATAAGGTCTCCGTGAATTGGAACTGATTCAACAGCCACTAACAGTAACTTAACTGGATGCCCTCCATCAACCAGTCCCCACTAACTGGTTTGTGTTGACCATGAGATGAAGTCTAGGCAAGGTGAGACTGATCTGGAAGTCAGAGGATCAATTTTGCTGCCTACTCATTCTGTGTGGCTGTAGGAAAATTCTTCATTACACTGAGCCTCAGTTTTCTTATCTGATAAATGTGTCTTTGGGGCCACTTTTCCAAAACTCTAAGGATGAGACCCATGATGATCTGGAGACAGGAAGTCAGATAAAGAAAGCATGACAGAACAGGTTCCCTGGAGTCTCCTATCTCAGGTGTGGATGCTGGACAATGCTGAAGGTGGCAGGATGAAACCAGGATTCCCAAAGGTTGACTCTTCCTATTAATGAGGCATTGCTATGTTAGGATGGTGAGTGCAGATAGGGTGTTTCCTATACCTAAGCACCAAGTAAATGCTGACACCAGGTTCTTCTAAAGGAGCCCACACAAATGATTTGCAAACATTGCAATACACTGAGGCCCTGTAGTTCCTGTCATGGAGCCTTCTTACAGATCATCTCACAACATGGCAGCAAGGCCAGAGAGAGGGAAGACTCTCTACTCCACTCTGCTGAGAAGGAGCCTCATATAACCTAACGCCATCAAGGATGTGATATTCTGCTTCCTCTGCCGTATTCTATTGGCTAGAAACAAGTCACAGATTTCACTCATACTCAAGGTCAAAGACTATACAAGAGTATGACTCAATGATGGTCACCTTCAAATCTTGCTTACCATAAGCATCCCTCTACACTAATCACCCTGGCTCCTTAACAGTAAGCATCACCCCAGTGCCTCAGAGTTTTTATTTAATCTGTCTTTGCATAACTCATTTGCCACTGAGACCATTCCAATCAGTAAATTTACAAAGATTTCTCCACGTATTATGCACATGTAGTGTGGGGAATTTTTAAATCATAATAATCATCATAATATGAAAAATTTGTACAGTGTTTTCCAATTGATAAAGGATTTTGACTGCCCTCTTCTTTGCTCCTTACATGAACAGGCAAGGAAAGTGTTGTTATTCTGTATTTCATGTAAGCAAAATGAAATGGCATTGCCAGGATTCTACACCTAATAAGTGACAGAATCAAGACCTGAAGCAACATCCTACTCTGTCTCCAGGAATGCATGTCTGGTTGGAAACATATCAGCATATTTTCTTTTTTTTAAAAAAAAAGAAATCACTGTCATCTAGTTGATTCTGACTCATAGTGACCCCTCCTTGGGTTTCCGAGTTGGTATCTCCACAGAAGTAGATTGCACTATCTTCCTTCTGAGGAGTGGCTGGTGGACTTGAACCTCCAACTTTCTGGTTAGCAGTCAAATATGTTAGGCACTGCACCACCAGAGCTTCCCACCCCCACTTCTCCCCCCCAAAAAAGACAAGTAACATAAATGGGCTATATACTTAGAGCCATATGGCCAATGTGAACTGAAAGGATTTTGCAGGAAGATTGGTCTGGCCCAGGATGATTTCATAATAGAGGTAGGACATTAATTAGATCCTGAGGTGCAGTACTCATGTACTTGATGGGGTGGGTGCAGGTGCAGAGGGAATGAAGTAGGAAAGTGGAAAATTACAGCAGTTTCTGGGAGACAAGAGAAAGATTGAGATAGGAAAGACATGGAAGGAAAAACTGGAAAGAGATTTGGAACTTCAGAAGCTTTTTTGGGGATTTAAAAACTGCAGTTTCAATAAGCCAACAAGCTTTCTTCAAATCACACACCTGAGCAGCAACTTGAAGACCCGATCAATTCTGAGTTACCTGAGTCAGTGTGTTGTGGCAACTCAAACTCCTACTATTTGACGCCCAGACATTCACTATCAGCTCACCTGAAAAGGCATCAGAGTGGAAAGGGTTGGGCAGACCTATGTTCATTTACCACTTTCCAGGCAGGTGACTTTGAGCTCTCTGAACTTCAGTTTCTACCTCCACAAAATGAAGATAAAAATATCTGCCTTGCAGACTTGTTGAGTAGGAAGAAAAAAAAAGAGGAAAGAGAGCAAGATAATATATGCAAAGTGCTTAGCTCAGCACATTCAGTAAAGAAAGGCTATTGTTATGAAGTTTATCAATCTACCTGCTGTGATGATGTGAACTGGTTTTCAAGAGTTCCCATGGGTAAGTCCCAGCATTCATTTCACATATGCTACATGTCTCTTTCTCCATCATATATTCCCCAAAGTCTTTGCCTTGCTTTTCCTTCATTTAAGATAATTAATATTTAAAAATTAAAAATAAAATTCTTTTTTCAACATTTAATCATTGGTTATAAAAACAAAAATAACTCCACAGGTAGTTTAGTAGAGTGCCTTAGACCAGAGCAGTGACTCTCAATCCAGGCACATTTATCAATGCTTGGAGACATCTTTGGTATTACAACTGATGGAAGTATGACTACCATCTAATTAGTAGAGAAGGAGCCTTGGTGGTGCACTTGGTAAGCATTCAGCTGCTAGCTGAAAGGTTGGAGATCCAAATCCAAACAGCAGCTCCATGGAGAAAGACCTGGAGACCTGCTCCCATAAAGATCATTGTTGTTAGGTAGTGTGGTGCTTTCTACTTATAGAGAGAGACCTCATGGACAACAGAAGGATACACTGATTGGTCCTGCACCATCCTCACAATCGTTGCTATGCTTGAGCCCGTTGTTGCAGCCACTGTGTCAGTCCATCTTGTTGAGAAGCTTCTTCTTCTTCACTGACCATAAGAATTACAAGCTAGAAAACCCTATGTGTTGGCTCCTTTCTATCACATGGGACCACTATGAGTCAAAGTCGAGTCAGTGGCACCCAAAACAATAGGATGCTACTAAATATCCTACAGTGCACAGGACAACCCTCAACAGAAAACTGTTATCCAGCCTCAACTGCCAATAGTGCCCAGGTTGAGGAACCCTAGATGAGAGATAAGGAGGCCTGGGTTCTAGCCTTGCCTCTGCCTTGAGTAAGCTGTGTAAGTAATCACTTAGCTTATTTGGCTTCAGTTTCTTTATGTGTAAAATGAAGAATTGGGCTTAGATCAGCAGGACCCAAACTCCAATTTTTGGATGAGTGGCCATTCATAATGAGGTTTACATCTGCCTTCAACAAAGTGAATAAAAAAGAAACATGTTGTAGCAGACTTTTCATAAAGCTAAACGTATTCACTTTGAGATAAGGCTCTTGATACTGGTGTTACAGTCTGCTTGGCTGAGGTCAGACATTCAGTGCCCTTTCTTTTAAAAATGCTTGAGAGAGTTAATTTGGAAAATATAAAAGTATTCTCAGGAAAATAATAATTACAAGTGTCATCATGTCAGTCCCACAAATTTTTACAATTTTGTTGGTCACTTAAATGTAAATTTCTAGGAACTATCCACACATATGATCTCAAAGTTCCTTCTAGCTCCAATAAACTATGATTATATAGGAAAGAATGTACAGAAATTGTTAGAAAATTTCAGCTCCGTGAATTGTTTTGGTATTCTGAAAAGCATGCTGTACTAACCAGGTTCATTCAAGAAAACAGATGTTATTCCATGTTCTCCAGGTATTGGAATCAGGGGATCGTTCAAATATTGGATTAACTAGGGAGTAAAGGGCAGGTAAGCCACCACTGACTGTCATACGAGCCAACACTAGAATCCTCAATTTGAAGCATGTTGAAGCATTTTTGGTTCTCAAAAATTTGTCAAGGAGGCCTGTATAAATCTCACTTTCATGCACACATCTCCGATAACTGCCTCCAGAGAATCTGCTACAACTCTTCAACCTTCCAAATCTTCTTGTGTGAATGCTTCTCACTGAAAACTCTAACTCAGAGGCATGGAAGATCCCACCCATTGCTGTTGAGTCAACTCAGACTCATGGCAACCCCACGTGTGAAGAGTACACCTATGCTCCACAGGGTTTTCAATGGCTGACATTTCAGATGTAGATCATCCGGCCTCTCTTCCAAGGCACCTCTGTGTGGGCTCAAACCTCCAACCTTTGGGTTAGCCACTGAGAGTGTTAACCATTGGCATCACCCAAGGGCTTTTTGGAGAAGGTGATTCTGGGATATGCCATCTCTGGCTTCTCCTCTGTGATGCAGGGGAGACTTTAGAAGGGTGCCAAGAATGCCAGGTTGATCAAAACCCAGCACACCCACTATACAGACTTAGTTAGCATTCCATGCCTCCACACATACCCTGCTGCCCCATCCCTACCCAGACACTCAGAATAAACCAAACCAAAACTTGGATAACTTGCCTCTGAATGTGAGCTTTTCTTCTGCACAGGAGAGAAATTTGAAGGAAGGAGGCAACAATGAGTTAAATAAGTCAACATTGTTTACAGAAATGTCTGATTCTTGAAATAACTTCTGGACTGATTTGCAAAGATTGTTGGGATGCACTTTGGAGTTTTCAATTCCCCATTAACATTTTGTAAGTCAACAAGTCTCTGTGATTCAAATCCTGTGACCATAACACTAAGCTATAAAACATTGTTCTGCTGATGCAGTAATTGCCTGACATGGCTACCTGGTTCCAATTCATGCTTAGTATGCAAATCTGCCTTAAGAATGCATTTGACAATCACTTTTCTGTCCACAGAAAGTGCCCCTTGGCAGAAAATGTATTCCAAAAATGACTTTCTATTTTTTGCCTTTAAAACTAAAGCTTGTAAGTCCAGTGGTAACTGAGAGAAACAACATATGCTTATAATTATGATTACCATCAGGGAATTCAACCTTACTGAGGGAAGGAAAGGGGCCCTCCAAGGGGATCCCAAAAGCTCTCTGAAAAAACAGATGAAACAAGACCGACTGGGTTGGCTATTCCTGTGAAATGGAGAAAACTTGATTGTAGAAAACAACACTGGGTTCACTCCAGATTCTACAAGAAACACTGCGTGGGCAGAAGGAGAAGTTCTGACAAACAAAATCAAGTGTCTGGAATTGGCTTTCCACTGCAGGCTGAAGGATCCCTCACAAAGGGCCAGCCATGCCCTGAGCACCTCTCTCAGTCTGTATTTTTAAGCTGGAGGGTCACTTGCCCCAGTCCCATGTGATCAGTAGTCTGTGGTTCTGCTCCAGTGGAGGTTGGCGGGTTCTTTTACTTCTCACCGACTTTGGTTCCCCCATCAGATTCCTGGAGGCTGCTTCCAGCTTGAGTTTGAATCAAAGAAGCAGGAGTTGGAATCCCACAGCTCTGAAGCTGTGTGAGCTTAGGCAGGTTATGTAATTTCTCTGACATTCAGCCTTTAAAACATAACGTTCACCTCACAAAACCGTTCTGTTGTTGTTAGCTGCTGTCTAGTCAATCTGTGATTCATGGCAACCCCATGTACAATGGAAAGAAATGCTACCCAGGCTTGCACCATCCCCATGATGGGTATGGATCAAACTATTGTGATCTGTAGGGTTTCCCTTGGCTGATTTTTGGAAGCAGATCACTAGGGCTTTCTTCCTAGTATGTTGCAGTCTGGAAGCTACACTGAAATCTGTTCAGCATCATAACAACAAACAAGGCTCTACTGACAGATGGGTGATGAGGGTGCATGAGATGCACTGATGGGAATCGAACCCAGGTCTTGCACATGGAAAGCAAGAATTCTACTACTCAACCACCACTGCCCTATTACAGAACCATTATGTGAATGAAACAAAACAAAGAAGGAAATAAAGTAATGGCTCATGCCCACTAGCCACTCAATAAATAGACCATTGTTACTCTTCCCTTGTTAATTTACTCCCGAACTTCTTGAATTTGTGTACTGTTTAGGGATCCATGGTTTGGTTACCTATTCATTGATCAATTTATTTATCAATCATTTATTGAATATCTACTATGTACCAGGCACACTGGAGTCACAATAGTACTGAGAACAAATATGGTCCTTGTTCTCTTGGAGAATAATTAATAAGAAATTGCAAAAAAAACAAAAAAAAAAATGCATGAGAGAGGACAAGATGCTAGAGAAACATCTAAGAGGGACATTAGACCTAGACTTGGGATGAAGGAGTGCTTGTGGAGGAGATAACTTCTGAGTTACACCTGAATCATGAGTCAGATCAAGATATACCCAGGACAGTTTGAAGTGATGGGGGGAGGAGAGATACAGTTTAGGACCTCAGGAAGTGCAAAGGCCCAGAATGAGTGACAGCACATTGTGCCTGTCAGCTGAAACATGTTCACTGTGAGTGAATGGGACAAGAGAGGCTCAGAGAAGACAGTGACCAGCTGATGGATCATATGGCCAACTAGTGAGCAAATGGAGTTAAGGGTGCCTTCTCTTTCCCAAGTCTTGTAACACTCTTTGATTTCTGGGTGCCTCTGTTCTTGCTTCCACTCTGTGTATTCTTGTCATGAATCTGGCAGATTCTCACAGTGAGTTTGGCCAAGTTACTTCATTGTCTGAGGCTACGTTTCTCTGGCTATCTACTACCATCATATTTGTGAAAGTATTCTGTAAGATGTAAAGGGAATGACCACATGCAATGTGGGACCATAGTCAATAATGGATGGAGAGAGACAGAAAAGGGAGAAACACTGGAGGCAGAAGTCTTGTCAGTGGGTAGATAGACCATTGAATCCAATGTTTGACTAATTATGTCCAGAGTCCAAAAATGTTTTCAACCATGCCACGAGCTTTGTTAGTCCCCCAAATCACTTCAATTAATTCCCACCTTCTGTGAGAGGCAGTAAGGTCTAGTTTCTTTGTGGCCAGAAAAATAGGGCTGAGACCCTATTCGTGGAAAACTAAAGTCAAGTTACAAACATTTATGAAATTTTCTCATATTATCAGATGATAGTGTTACATCACAATGTGGTTTAGAAGAGTAAATTAAATAACACATGTAAAACCTTCAACAATAATGTTGTTGCTGTTAGGCTGTCTGTCTGTTCTGACTCATAACTACCTTAGTACAACAGGCACTACCCATCCTGTGCCATCCTCACAATTGTTGCTGCATCAGAGCCCATTGTTGTAGTCACTGTGTCAATCCATCTCATTGAGGCTTTTCCTTTTTCACTACTTTACCAAGCACAATGCTCTTCTCCAAGGACTGGTCTCTTCTGCCAACATGTCCAAAGCATGTGAGGCAAAGTCTTACCATTCTTGATTTTAAGGAACATTCTGGCTGTACATCTTCCAGCAGAGATTTCTTCATTCTTCTGGGAGGCCAATATTCTTTGCCAACACCGTAATTCAACGTCATCAGTTCTTCTTCAATCTTCCTTGTTCATTGTCTAGCTTTCCATGCATATGAGAGGGTTGAAAGGACTATGCCTTGGATTAAGTGCATCTGAGTCATAAAAGTGGCATATTGGCTTTGTAATATTTTAAAAAGGTTTTCTGTATCAGGTATAGCAAAGATTGTGAGGCTGGCACAGGATTGGGCAGTGTTTCGTTCTGTTGTACATAAGGTCTCTATGAATCAGAGCCAACTGGACGGCACCTAACAACAACAACTCTGCAGCAGATGTGCCCAGGGAATGGATACCACCATTAACAGAGTAAGAAAGAGCGAGGGGGAAAAAAAGAGACAGAAGAGAGATTAGGTGCAGCAGAATTATCCAAGGGGTTATCAGCTAAGGGAAACATTTGCATCTTTTACTGAAGGATGAATAGATCACTATTTGAGCAAGATGGGAATGCTTAAAGACTTTCTTAAATGAGCAAAGATATGTAGTAGGTCTGATCAATATAGAGAACAGTATACAGTCTATCAAGTTTAGTATAGACTCAGCAAGGAGAGGCAGCTAGTGGTCAGATTGTGAAGTTAGGCTAAGGCCAGACCATGGAGAGACCCTCAGGTGAGTCCCTTAGGAGTGTTTTGTTCCCCCTAAAGCAACGAGAGGACAACCAATTATTTTGTTATAAAATTTATATTTAAGAAATCTCCTTCTAACAATTTGGAAGATGGATTAGAGAAATATGAATTGGAGACAAAAGATCTGTTGGAATATTATTGCAATGGTTCAGGCAGGAACGAAAGAAAATGCTGTGTAGGAAAAGAGTCTGATGTCACTCATTTATTACAGAAGAAAAAGGTGCAAAATGTGTAAATTCCTGGCATGAAGTGGCCCAGGACTACTTGGGAGGCTGATAATATAATTAAAAGTGTGATTATTGCTGAGGCATTGTGGTGATAAATAGCACTTTGATATTAAGATATTAGGCATTTGAAAAAGGGAATATTCTTCCAGGACATCACCCCAGAAGATGTTCTTTTCATATCTCCCAAGAGAAAAGACTCTTTATTAGATGGGTGGTGCATATTGGCATCCAAATTCTAAATGGTCACAGGTTTATAAAACTGCAAACTCAGTAGAACAAGGAACAGAGATTAGATGGTGGGTGTGGTAGTTAAGGTTGTGTGCCAACTTGGGTGGACCATGATTTTGAGTGACTTGGCAGCTGGACTATTCCCATGATGGGATCGGATGTGGTGTAATCAACTCCATGGTAGAATTTTCTGTAAGCAGATAATTAGTTGCCTTTCGGGTGTGGCCTGCTTCCAGTGTATATATAGAAGCTTTGAGAAAGGCCTCTACATGTTTTGGCATGCCTTGAATCCTGCACTTGGAGTCTTCATCTCCAGTTCCTGCACTTGAGCAAGTGGGACGTGTTGCTGCTGATCCTGGGATTATGCCATTCTACCTGCCAATCTTTGGTTCATCAGACTCAGTGGCCAGCAGCTCCATGAGATAGGAAAAGCCTCCAGTTCTAATGGGCCTGGAACAAGAGGCAGAGGTGAAGCTCAAGTTTCAGGGGCCTTCACCTAGCCCCTAGAGCCAGCACTCTGAATATGGATTTCTGGCTAGGTAAACTTTAAAAGAATAAATTCCCTTTTGTTGAAGCTATCCACTTGTGGTATTTCTGTTATAGTGGGACTAGAAAACTATGAGCAGTACATTGACAGAGAACCTCCAGAAATGCAAGCTGGATTCAGAAGAGGATGCGGAATGAGGGATATCATTGCTGATGTCAGATGGATCTTGGTTCAAAGCAAAGAATACCAGAAAAATGGTTACCTGTGTTTTATTGACTATGCAAAAGCATTTGATGGTGTGGATCATAACAAATTGTAGATAACATTGAGAAGAATGGGAATTCCAGAACATTTAATTGTACACATGAGGAACCTGTACATAGACATGAAGCCTCCTGTTCAGACAGAACAAGGAGACACTGAATGTTTTAAAATCAAGAAGGGAATGTTTCAGGGTTGTATCCTTTCCCCATACTTATTCAATCTATATGCTGAGCAAATAATCCAAGAAGCTGGACTATATGAAGAAGAACATAGCATCAGGATTGGAGGAAGTCTAATTAACAACCTGTAATATGCTGAAGACACAACTTTGCTTGCTGAAAGTGAGGATGACTTGAAGCACTTACTGATGAAGATTGAAGACTATAGTCTTCAGTATGAATTACATTTCAATATAAAGAAAACAAGAATCCTCACAACTGGACCAATAAGCAGCATCACAATAAATGGAGAAAAGATTGAGGTTGTCAAAAAATTCACATTGCTTGGTTCTACAATTGACACCAATGGAAGCTGCAGTTAGGACATCAGACAAAGTTTAGCACTGGGAATATCGGCTGCAAAGGACCTCTTTCAAGACTTAGAAGTCCCATGAGCACTGTATAAAAGAAAGCTGCCAATCTGACCCAATTTAGGATTTATTTTCTAAACAAACCTTTACTTAGCACTTAACATGTGCCAGCCATTGTGCTAAGAGCTATACAAAACAAAGCTTTGATCCTTATGAAAGCTTAATGGTGTAAACACCATAATTATTAAAATTCTTACAATATTACCCAAGGATTATGCTTCCATTTCTTATTTCTGCCCACGTAGAACTGCCAAGAATGGTGATGCAATCTGTGAACTGCCTCAGTATGCCTATCTTAGGGAGTAAGTCAGGGCCAAAAACCCACATCATGAACCCTAGCTCATGCTGATGTCCACTTAGAGGAAGGAGGACATTTCTTGATTCACCCACCCAGCAAAGTTGCCTTTGTCCTTATTCACACAAGCATGACATCCTTCTCCAGTGAATGGTCCCTTCTGATAACATGACCAAAGTATGTGAGACAAAGTCTGACCATTCTCACTTCCAAGGAGCATTCTGGTTACACTTCCTCCAGGACAGATTTGTGAGTTCTTTCAGCAGTCCATAGTACTTTCAGCATTCTTTGCCAGCACCACAACTCAAAAACATCAACTCTTCTTCAGTAGGTAATTGGCTGGCCTTAGCTTGAGTTCTCACTGAGATCTCAGCCCTGTCCAGGATCGTATCCACTTGAGTGGACTCTTCACAGTCTATCCAACCCTCTCTTTCTAGTTAGGACTTACTACCCCATGGTTCTGAGGATGAGACTCTAGGCTTCTGACTCCTGGATGACCTTCTGCTCTGAATGGACTGATCATCCCAAAGCACCAACTTAACCAGCTCCATAAGGTCTCTGGTACTGTCTAGGAGCATCATGACAGCTTAAAATGTTCCAACATGTCTTTGCTGCAGGACCTACTAAGTAATGTTAGGTGCTGTTGAGTTGGCTACAACTCAGCAACCCTATGTACAATGGAATGAAACAATGCCAGGTCCTGTGCCATCCTCACAATCCTTGCTGCACTTCAGATATCATAACGACCACTGTATAAATCCATCCTGTTGAGGATCTTCCCCTTTTTCACTAACCCTCTACTTTGCCAAGCATGATATCCTTCGCCATGGACTAAACCCTTCTGACAACTTGACCAAGGTACATGAGACGATGTCTGGTCATTCTCACTTCAAAGGAACATTCCAGTTGTACTTCTTCAAAGACAGATTTGTTCATATTTCTGGAAGTTCATGATATTTTCAATATTCTTTGCCAACACCACAAATCAAATGTATCAAAGCTAATTAACAAGTGATATATCTTTGAGGTAGTCCCCTCGCTCAAAGAGTCTAGGTATGGGTTGAAAAAGAAAAAAAAAGAAAAGGAACTTTCTATCATACCTATAACATTAGAAGATTTGTGTGTGGGGGCGGGCATGAGAGGATCAGGTGTTACACAATACCATCAATTCCATAAATTATAGAAAGATGGTGGTACAGGAAGACAAGCTACACAGACTCTGGAGCAAAGAAATGAGAAAGCAATTGAAACAGATATGGAAGATAATACTGGAACCCTGAATTTGAAGAGAAGGATAAAGAAGTGGATTAAATACTGTGGTAGTTAAAGTTATGTGCCAACCTGACTGGGCCTGGTTTTGAGTGGCTGGGCAGTTGGATGTAGTTATTCCCCATGATGAGACTGGTAATCAGTTCCATGGTGAAATCTACCGAAGCATCTGAGTAGCTGCCTTAGGGTTGTGGCCTGCTTCCAGAATATAAGAAGTAGCTTTGAGAAAGGTCTCTGAGCTTTTTGACACACTTGGACCCTGCATGTAGCTGAGTCTTCATTCAGCAGCCTGCCACATTCCCCGCTGATCTTGGCACTGTCTCTGGACTTCAACTACTGTCCTGGCATGTTATTTAGTAATCTTGGAATGTGTCATTTTATTTGTCAACCTTGGGTTTGTCAGCCTCAGCAGCCAACTGTTGCTTGAACTAAGAGATGCTTCCAGCTTCAGAGGGTTGGGAATAAGAGGTAGAACTGAAGCTCAAGGTGGAGGGGCTTTCACCCAGCCTCTAGAGCTGGCACTTTGAACTCAGACATTTAGCCTCCTGAACTGTAAGAGAATGAATAGATTTTTCAAGCTATCACATTTGTGGTACTTTCTGTAAGAGTGGCACTTGTTGTTGTGTGTCGTCAAGTCGGTCCTGACTCATGGCAACCCCTTCTTTGGTTGCCGAGGCAGTATCACTACAGAAGTAGATTGCCCAACCTTCCTTCCAAGGAGTGGCTGGTGGGTTTGAACCGCCAACCTTCTGGTTAGCAGTCAAGTGCCTTAGGCATTATGCTACCAGAGCTCCTAGAGTGGCACTAGGGAACCAAAACTAATATCAACCAGTAGAAAAAACTGAATGAAAGCAGTGAATAAGGAGACAAATGGAGTAGCAGACTGCTGACTTTCCTGAGGTGTTCTTATTACCTAGTGCCACTCTGACAGGAATATACCACAAATGTGGATGGCCTTAACAAACAGGAGTTTATTTTCTCACAGTTTGGAGGCTTTAAGTCCAAGTTAAAAGTGCCAGGCTCCAGGGGCTGGGTGAAAGCCCCTCAACCTTGAGCTTCAGCTCTGCCTCCTGCTCCCGGTCCACTGAAGCTAAAGGCTCTTCTTCACTCAGTTGCTGGCTGCTGAAGTTGACAAGCCCAAAGTTGACAAGTAAAAAGGCACATTCCTGATGTTACCAAACCACATGGCAGGCCATTAATTCAAGTCCATTGAAAGTCCAAAGGTCAACAGAGTATGGCTGGAAGGCTTCTAAACAATGGCATGGCTATATGCAGGGTTTAAGCATGCCATAAACTAGAGACCATTCCCCAAAGCTTCTCCTTATATACAGGAAGTAGACCACATCCCTAAGGCAGCTACTCAGCTGCTCACAGTAGATTCCACCATGGACTTGATTACCAGTCTCATCATGGGGAATACTACATCCAGCTGCCCAGCCCCTCAACAAGGCCCAGCCAAGTTGACCCACAAAGTTAACTACCACAAGAGGGTACAGG
Organism: Orycteropus afer afer; assembly: GCF_000298275.1. Taxonomy (NCBI): domain Eukaryota; kingdom Metazoa; phylum Chordata; class Mammalia; order Tubulidentata; family Orycteropodidae; genus Orycteropus; species Orycteropus afer. Next base: position 720,118 of record NW_006921849.1, on the reverse strand, counting down.
CATTTTAAATATTTGCAAGCAGCATTCTGATCCAGCAGCAACTGAAGAATCACCTTTGCTTGCCAAGGAATGCACGGGAAAGGAATACACTCCTGGCTGACAACCAGAAAGGGAAATAGTAAACAGACACATAGGGCTGTGGTCTGTTGGTGGTCCTGAGGGAGCAGCCATCTTGAATATTTTCAAACCATGTGGCCATTGTGAATAATATGCAAATGGAATTCTGATCTGAGCAGGAACCTAAGGATAATCTCTGCTTACTGAGGATGTTGTTGTTTTTAGGTGCTGTCAAGTCATTTCCGACTCATAGTGACCCCATACACAGCAGAACAAAACACTGCCCAATCGCGTGCCAGCTCCATGATCCCTGCTACACTTGAGCCCATCATTGCAGTCACCATGTCAATCCATCTCATTGAGGGCCTCCCCCTCTTTCAATGACCCTCCACCTTACCAACCATGATATCCTTCTCCAGAGAATGGTCCCTTCTGACAACATGACCAAAATAGGTGAGATGAAGTCTGGCCATTCTCACTTCCAAGGAGCATTTCAGGTGCACTTCCTCCAGGACAGATCTGTTACTTCAGTTAGTGGTCCATGGTACTTTCAGTGTTCTTCGCCAGTACCACAACTGAAAAGCATCAACT
>NW_006921849.1:717947-718497 GCF_000298275.1 Orycteropus afer afer | reverse complement strand
CCAATTCTTTCATTGCAGCTTTAAGTGCCTCCTTCAGGACCATTGGTTCTAGATCATATGCCACTTCCTAAAATGGATGAAGATCGACCAGTTCTTTTTGGTACAGTGATTCTGTGTATTCATGCCATCTTCTCTTGATGTTTCCTGAATCACTCAATACTTGGCCCATAGAATTGCTCAATATTGCAACTCAAGGCTTATTTTTCTTCAATTCTTTTAGCTTGAGAAATGCCGAGTGTGTTCTTCCCTTTTGATTTTGCAACTCCAGGTCTTTGCACATTTCATTATAGTAATTGGTTTTGTCTGCTTGAGCTGCTCTTTGAAATCTTCAGTTCAGCTCATTATCTTGTCATTTCTTCCATTGGCTTTAGCTACTCTTCTCAAGGGCAAGTTTCAGAGTCTCTTCTGCCATCCATCTTGGTCTTCTCTTCTTTTCTCGTCTTTTTAGTGATCTCTTGCTTTCTTCATGGATAATGTTCTTGATATCCTCTCACAATTCTTCTGTTTTTTGGTCATTGGTGTTCAATGCATCAAATCTATTCTTTAGATG
>NW_006921849.1:714133-715567 GCF_000298275.1 Orycteropus afer afer | reverse complement strand
ACAGACAAGTTTGTCTCCCTGTTGGAAACCTCTTGTACCACCCTTATCTGGGTCCCTGAGGCTGACTCCTCCTCTGTCCCAGTTCCTGGGCCTTTTAATCCCCTTTCTCCTGCTTTCCCATCCTGGTGCTTTGGGGGTGCCTGGGTTCTCTTTCCTCACCTGGATCCTTGTGGCAGACTGCTGTCTGTCCAGGTTCCTGGCTTTTAATCCCCTTTCTCCCACTCTCTCACCCTGCTGCTTTGGGCATGCCTGGGTTCCCTCTCCTCACGTGGATCCCTGTGGCTGACTGCTCCTTACTGAGGATAGCACAGATAATCATACTGGAGGCAGATGACTAGAGACATTTCCCATTTTTATTTTACTATTCATTCATTCTTCCTCTTTCCTATCATTCCCACCTCCCCAGATATTGTGATACTTTTTCTCTTTTTCTTATTACCATTGTTTTGTCTTTAAAAAAAAAAAAATGCATATTTTTAAATTTTCCTTCTCATTTATTGCCTTTTATTTTTTTTTTTTTTTCATTTTTTTACAATTGTTCCTGTTTGTTTATGTAGTTTATGTTTTTTGTTCTTTTCATTTTTTGGGGGGGGTTATTTTATTTTATTTTATTTTATTGTCTGAGTGGGAGACAGCAACTGTCCCTACACAATGCAACCATATCTGTACCTCTTGTAGTTCCACCCACTGAGTAAAGGCCACCACTTGCTTCTTCACCAACTGACCAACAATAGACAGCAGCCAATACCAACTAAACTCACTCTCAACTGCTCTTCATGAACAGCTTAAAGAGATCTGTGCACACACTCTCATTATCTATCACACCCACCAGGATACAGGTTGTGAGAGGTTATGTGCTAACAACTAACAAATAGAGGAGGACTTACCCTGCTCATAGATATATCAAAACAAATTATAAGAAAAAAAAAATCTTGAGTGAATTACACCCACATACAACTACAAATTAATACAGATACAACAACATCATAATGTCTCAGAGACAACTGACCATGCAGTCTACACAAAGAAGCAAGATAAAGTACTATAAACAAAAGATCAGGATACAGAACCCAAAAACATCCATGAGGAAGAAGGAACATTGGGACTCCTTGATAAGGAGTTCAAAATAAGTATATATAGTTATCTTCAACAGATTGAGAAACAGATTAAGGAATACACTGACAAAATTAAGTAAGACACAGAAAAAAACCTCTAGCACAATTTAAGAAAATAATACAAGAACAGACAAAAAATAAAATTAGAAACAATACAAAAACAAGTAGAGATCCAGAAGATTAATACTAAAATTTCAGAAATTGATAACACATTGAATGGACAAAGGAGTCAAACTAAATCAATGGAAGACAGAATTAATGAGATTGAAGACAAATACTTCAATACTACTTTGTTAAGGTATCAATCAGAAAAAAAGAT
>NW_006921849.1:709750-713893 GCF_000298275.1 Orycteropus afer afer | reverse complement strand
AGAATCCTGAAAGCAGTTGGGAAAAATGAAAACTTACATACAAAGGGCAACCAATAAAACTAAGCTCTGATGTCTTGGCAGTAACGATGCAGGCAAGAAGGCAATGGGATGATATGTGTAAAACCCTGAAAGAAAAAATGCCAACCAAGAATTCTATATCTATCAAAATTGTCCCTCCAACATGATGGTGACATTAGGATAGTTCCAGATAAACAGAAATTAAAGGGATTTGTTAAAATCGGACCATCTTTACAAGAGATGCTAACGGGAGTCCTTCAGAAAGAGAACAAACAAAAGCAGACAACAAAAAGTGATTAATACACATGACAACATGATACAGAAACCAAGAGTTATAGAAGCATCCTAATTGAAACAAGCTTACAAGACTGTAGACAGGGAACCAGAGACATCACTTGGTTAATGAGGATAACTACAAACCAAAAAGATGGAACAAATAGCATAGGTAGAGAACTTCCAAATGGTGAGGAAGTCAAGACAATTTTGAGATAGAACAGATTATTTAGCTTGGGACAAAAATTATAAATCACAAGGTGACCTCAAGAAAAATGATAAACCTTCACATCAAATTGGAAAAAAAAAAAAGGAAAAGCAAAAATATTTAGCAAATACAAAAATAATAGCATCAAAGAAAATGATAACAAAATTCATGCACACACACACACAAAATATGTTCATCACAGAAACTTATATGAAACAAAAAAAATCAACAATAGCACAAAAAACACATAACAAAATAGCAGCAAAAAATCATACTTATCTGCAATTACACTGAATGTAAATGGATTAAATACGCCACTCAATATATGAAGAGTTGCAGACTGGGTAAGAAAACATGACCTATCAATATTCTGTCTACAAGAGACTCACCTTAAAGAAAAAGACAAAAATAGATTAAAAATCAAAGCTTGGACAAAGATATATCAAGCAAATGGAAATTTAAAAAATCAAGAGTAGCAATATTAATTTCTGATAAAATAGACATTCAGACAGAAACAACCAAAAGAGATGAGAAAAGACATTATATAATGATTAAATAATTGATTGAGCAAGAGGACATATCATAACAAGTATTTTATCACCCAAATGAAATATCCTCAAAATACATAAATCAAACCTTAACAGAATTGAAAAGACAAATAGATGTCTCCATAGTAATAGTGGGAGACACAACTTTCAATGAAAAACAGGACAACAGGAAAGAAACTCAACAAAGACACAGAAGAACTAAACAGCACAATCAACCAACGTGACCATATAAACATCTACAGAGCACTTCACCCAACAATAGAAAAATATACATTCTTTTCCAGTTCACATGGAACATTCTCTAGGATAGACCACGTGTTAAGAAACAAAGCAAACCACAATAAATGTAAAAATATTGGAATGCTGCAAAACTTCTTCTCAGATCACAATGCTATAAAATTAGAAGTCAATACTAGGAAGACCAACAGAAAAAGAGCAAACACAGGGAAACTGAATAACACCCTCCTTAAAAACTATTGAGTAATAGAAGAAATAATACACAAAATTTAAAAAAAATATATTTTAATCAAATGAGAATCAAAACCCAACATACCAAAATCTTTGGTACACAACAAAAGCAGTGATCAGAGGGCAATTTATAGCAATAGATGCACAAATCCAAAAAAGAAGAGCCAAAATCAACACCTTAACCCAACATCTGCAACAGTTAGAAAAAGAGCAGCAAAAACAGTCTACAGTCACAAGAAGAAAAGAAATAATAAAGATTCAAGCAGAAATAAATGAAACAGAAAATAGAAAGGCAATAGAAAAAAATCAACAAGATGAGATGTTGGTTCTTTGAAAAGATGAATAAAATTGACAAAGCAATGGCAAACTTAACAAAGAAAAAGAAGGAGAAGATGAAAATAACATGAATAAGAAATGAAATGGGTAACATCACAACAGAACCAACTGAAATAAAAAGGATAATATCAGGATACTATGAAGAACTGTACTCCAACAAATTTGAAAACCTAGAAGAAATGGACAGATTTCTATAAACACACTACTTACCTAAATTTACACAGGCTGAGGTAGAAAATCTCAACAGATCCATAACAAAGGAAGAAAATGAACAGGTCATTAAAAAAAAAAAAAAAAAAATAGCAACAGAAAAAGTCCTGGTCCAGACGGTTTTATTAGAGAATTCTACCAAACATTCAAAGAAGAGCTGGCCCTAATGCTACTCAAACTATTCCAGAATATGTAAAATGATGGAATTCTCCCAAAGTAATTTTATGAAATAAGCATAACCTTGATCAAAACCAGGCAAAGATACCACTAGGAAGGAAAACTACAGACTAATATCCCTCATGAATATGGATGCAAAAATCTTCAACAAAAATCCTAGCCAATAGACTCCAACAACATATCAAATAATAATAATAATAACACATCATGACCAAGTGGGATTCATACCAAGTATGCAAGGATGATTCAAAATTAGAAAAACAATCATTGTAATCCATCACATAAGTAAAATAAAGGAAAAGAACCCCATGACAATATCAATTCATGCAGAAAAGGCATTTGATAAAATCCAACACCCATTCCTGATAAAAACTCTCAGAAAAAATAGGAATATAAGGGAAATTTCTCAACATAATGAAGGACATATGCAAAACCAACAGCCAACATTATTCTCAATGGAGAGACTGAAACAATTCCCCTTGTGAACAGGAACCAGACAAGGATTCCCTCTACCATCATTTCTATTCAACACTGTGTTGGAAGTCCTAGCCAGGCAATAAGGCAAGAAAGGGAAATCAAAAGCATCCAAATTAGTAAGGAAGTAAAACTATCATTATTTGCAGATGATATAATCTTATACATGGAAAACCCAAGAGGCTCAGGAATAAAACTACTGGAATTAATTGAGAGATTTAGCATAGTGGCAGGGTACAAGATCAACATCCAAAAATCAGTTGGATTCCTCTACACCAGCAAAGAGATTGCTGAAAAAGAAATAAGGAAATCAATACCATTTATAGTAGCTAACAAAAAAAAATTAAAATACTTAGGAATAAATCTTACCAGAAACACAAAAGACCTATACAAAGAAAACTACAAAACACTGCTTCAAAAAACTACAAGAGATCTACATAAATGGAAGAACATAAAATCCTCATGGGTAGGAAGACTGAACATTGTGAAAATGTCAATATTAGCCAAAGCAGGCTATAAACTAATACCCCTCACAAATAAAGATGCAAAATGCAATCCTGATCCAGATTCCGTCAACATTATTTAAGGACTTGGGAAAACAATCACTAATTTAATACGGAAAGGAAAGGGACCTCACATAAGCAAAGCTCCATTGAAGAAGAAAAACAAATAGGAGGTTTCACATTCCCAGATCGCAAAACATACTATTCAGCCACAGTAGTCAAAACAGCCTGGTATTGGTACGACAGACACATACACCAAGATAGACACATAGACCAATGGAATAGAATTGAGCATCCAGAAATAGATCCATCCACCTTTGGTGAGTTGATCTTTGACAAAGGGTAGAAATCTATTCAGTGGGGAAGAGAAAGTCTGTATAACAAATGGTGCCGGCAAAACTGGATATCCATTTGCAGAAAAATGAAATAAGATTCATACCTCACATTACACACAAAAACTAACTCCACACAGATCAAAGACTTATATGTAAAACCTAAAACTATAAAGTTCATCAAGGAAAAAATAGGGGCAAACTTAGGGGCCCTAAGTTATGGCATAAATAGACTATCAACATTCTTTAAACACAAACAGCAGAAGATAAACTAGATGATTGGGACCTTCTAAAAATTAAATTCTTATGTGCATCAAAACACTTCCCCAAGAGAGTAAAAAGAGAATGTACAGATTGGGAAAAAGTATTCGGCAATGGCATATCTGACAAAGGACTTGTCTCTAAAATTTATACAAAACTCCAGCACCTCAACATTAAAATGATAAACAGTTTAAAAAAATGATCAGAAGACATGAACAGACACTTCACAAAAGATGATATTCAGGTGGATGACAAATACATGAAGAAATATTTGTGATCATTAGCCATTGTTGTTGTTGTTGTTGTTGTGCCGTCGAGTCGGCCCCGACTCATAG
>NW_006921849.1:702399-708565 GCF_000298275.1 Orycteropus afer afer | reverse complement strand
AGTGGTTATTAGTGGTTATCAGGGGTGGAGGGTGCAAGAAAGAGGAAGCTTTTGTTTCTAGGGCACTGAGTCTGTGTTAATGGTGGTGGAATATTTTGGTAAAGGATAGAAATAATGGTGGCCCAATATGAAAAATGTCATTAATATCCCTGAGCTGTATATATGGAAGTTGTTAAGTTAGTAAATGTCTTGGTGTATATGTGTTCACCACAATAAAAGTAAAGAAAAGAAATAAACAGAAAACAAACCATCAATTATAGCCTTACCTTGTCCCCACCTCTTCCTGAGTTCAAAAACCTTGAGCAAGACCAGTTAGGCCTCCTTTTCCTAGGAGGGCAAGAAGCACATTAATTTTACATGGAACCGGAAACTTACTAGTATCATCTTTAGGAAGCTCCACCTCACCCCTGGGTCCCTGACTGTTTCTCTAGGTCTATGCAGGAGCTCTGGTAGCATAGTGCCTAAGGCACTTGACTGCTAACCAGAAGGCTGGTGGTTCAAACCCACCAGCCACTCCTCAGAAGGAAGGTTGGGCAATCTACTTCCATAGTGATACTGCCTCGGAAACCCAAGGAGCGGTTTCTATGAATCCAGTCTGACTGGATGGCACATAGCAACAACAGCAATCTGAAATTCCAGGAAGTTTTTCCCTAATAAAAGTTTTTCCCTAATAAAAGACTCCATGGCATTAGTCTTTTCTCTGATGAATAGGCAAGATACATGTATTGATCTCTTTGCATAAGAAATTGGTAAGAGTGAATAAAATGAAAACAACATGGATTTGGGGGTCAAATTGAATTGAATTCAATGCTAGCTGAGCTACTTACTAGTTATGTGTCCTTGAGCAAGTGACCTCCCTGAATCTCGATTTCAAAATATGTAATATTGAGGGTGTTAATAACTACCTCAAAGGATTGTTGTGAAAAATGGAAGTAGGATCTCCTATAAAGAGAGCCTATGCTTAGTTCAGGACAAGTAACAGGTACTTGATAAGGCACTTGGAAGGGATATATATCTGCCTAGCTTGTTTCTATACCACAAAGGAGCTTTCTCCCACGTAGCAAGACAGGTGATAGTAGACAAAATTAATTGATGAATTTTTATCCTGACCTCTCTTGTCCAGCATAGGTTAGATCAGAATTAAATTTTAGGGTTATATTTAAAGCACTGTTTGCCATCACTATGGACTTAAAGAACCTCTTGGACATGAATACCCTATGTAGAGTGAATTACCCATCCTGAAGGAAGATGGGGCAATCTACTTCCATAGTGATAGTGCCTCAGAAACCCAAGAGGAGTCACTATGAGTTGGGTCCGACTCGATGGCACATAACAACAACAACAACATAGAAGAATAAGGGAATCTTTGGGTGAGGCAAATGGTTAACACTCTTGGCTGCCAACCAAAAGACTGGGAGGTCTAGTACTCTTAGTAGTGCCTCAGAAGAAAAGCGTGGGTGATCTACTCCTGAAAAAATCAGCCATTGAAAACCCTATGAAGCATACTTGTACTGACATACATGGAGTCCCCATAAGGCACAATGGACTTGAAGGCAAATCATTTTGAAAAAAAAAACACACTGTTGTGGAGTCTTTTAGAGGAGTTAAAAGTTTCATCACAGGCCTTGGAATTAAAACACTTGAGTTCAAGGTACAACTCTGCTCCTTACCAACCATATGACCTTGGACCCATCCCCATCCTCTCAACTCAGATCCATTTCTTTAAAATGGGGCCAGTGTTCTCAACATATAGAGTTCTTGTGAAGAAAACACGAGATCATTGATGTGGGGCACAACACAGAGCAGGGGCTCACTGGATCTCAATACTAGAACTCTCCTCATTTCCCTAAAAACGTATAGATTGGCACAGACATACTTGCCAATAGTGAGATGACACCACCTGTCATCTTCATTCTTAACACTACTCTTCCGCATGTTTTTGGAAAACTACTTATTGATATTTGGATAAGTTATCAACATGGGTTTGGTTTTTTTTTTTTTTTTTTTTATGAGCTGCTAGTGCTACATTTTCTCTCTATAGTCTCATCATACTTTCATTTGAGCTTTTGCATAAACTTCTCTTCTGTGTTGACTTGACCTTTTCAAACCCATATTCTCTGAGTGTTTGAGACAGAATGAGGATGTGTAGAGTGATGATGCTGAATTGTGCCTTTTTACATCAGAAGGAAAATGAATCCAACGCCTATGTCAGAAAAGCCCATTAAAATATTAAATGAGGAGTTAGTGACAAGTTTAACTAGCCTCGTGGGGCAAACTTCCAAATCTTAACATAGTAAGGTTGGTTTTGGCTGTAACAAACCAGCTGTCACAAGCCATGCAAGGCCATTAATGATGCACGTGGGCATTTATAAATTAATGTCTAATGTCTGGAAAAAAATTAGGAGTTTTTGTTTAATGCATCTTCCCCTAGCTTCTAAGGGAGTCCCATAAGAAAATGGCATTGGATTAAGTTTGTAGAAGTGCAAGAGTTGAGTAAAATGAACAGTAATGAATGCATGGGTGAAGATCTCACAACCAAAGAATAAAAGCTTGGCTGATGTTCTGAACAGGCAATTCTGACAATGGAGGGCCTATCCTGGCATTGCAATGCTCTCCTAGGAGACCACTGTTAATGGGTCAGGCAGGCTTATAATGAGGCCCTTTTCATGCTTCACTAACCCAGGAACTTTGGATGTGTTCCAAAATTCAACACCTTATTCTGCATATCTGCACTATAATGATAACAGCTACCATCTATTGAACACTTATGAAGTTCCAGGCACTTGTGAAGCCTGGAGATTATTGTACTAATTAAAATATGACATTAATAAGATATCATGATTAAAATAGTACACTGAGGCTGGGCATCTTATGACCAAGTCTGGAAAGACATAGAGGAAGAGGGGGAAGAAGTGAAGATATGTCAGTCTTGTGCCCAAAGTGCCAGAGGGACAACTGAGTTTGTGCCAATGCTATCTGGTACTCTTGAAAGGTCAGAGCTCTCAAGTAGGATTAAAGGAAAACGGTTCTTGCAACTCATTTTCTGACTTATTACTAGGAATGACAGCCAGCTTCTGTGGGTGGACACAGGCCTAATAGAATTTGATTTAATGTTAGCAATTTGGGCCCCATGGTAGATTGATTGCAATAATAGATCCTTCCTCAACCCTCAATGTTACCCTTTTCTTCTCTGTGACTTTGCAGTTCTTCTCATTAGAGAGATGAAGTCAATTTTTTATCCTTTGAATCTTGGTGGGACGTTTCATATGCTAAGGCCAATAAAAAGCAGCAAGAGTGACCATGTACAAGTTTGGAGATTAGATCTCAAGAGGCCTTGGCCATTTCTGTTCAATCTTGTGCTTATTATGTAGGAACATGTCTGGGTCAGCCCACTTAAGGAGAAGACACACAAAGCAGAACTGAGTTGTGTCAGTCATCTAAGATGAAGTCATCCAAGCTCAGCCAACAGCCAGTCAATCTCCAGAGTTAGAGAGAGCTCAAACAAGATCAGCAGAACCATCTTATTGATCTATAACTATCTGCAGATATATGAATAAACATGGCCAAGATCAATGGAATCCTGTATACTCTTGAGCCAAATATGTATTTATTGTTGTTTGCCAGAGAGGATTTGTAGTTGTTCATCATACAACATTATTGTGGTCATGGATAAATTGTACAAGGCCTTCTGACACAAGCCATAATCCTTGCAATCATCTCATATACACATGAAAGCTAGACAATGAAAAAAGAAGACAAAAGATTTGATGCATTCAAATTGTGATCCTAGTTAGAATATTGATTATATTGTAGACTGTCAGAAGAATGAACAAATCAGTCTTAGAAATATCACCAGAATGCTCCTTAGAAGCAAGGATGATGAGATTTTGGCACACTTACTGTGGACATGACATCAGGAAAGACCAATCACTAGCAAAAGATATCATTTTTGGTAAAGTAGAGTGTCAGTGAAAACAATGGAAACCCTAAATGAGATGGATTGACATGATGTTGTTGCTATGTGGCATCGAGTTGGACCAGACACATAGCGATCCCTTCTTGGGTTTCCGAGGCAGTATCACTACAAAAGTAGATTGTCCAACCTTCCTTCTGAGGAGTGGCTGGTGGGTTTGAACTGCCAGCCTTCTGGTTAGCAGTCAAGTGCCTTAGGCACTATGCTACCAGAGCTCCTGATTAACAAGGTAGACAAAACAATTGACTCAAATGTACCAATGATCATGAAGATGGCTCAGAACCAGGCAATGTTTGTTTGGTTGCATATAAGGTCACCATGAGCCAGAGCCAACCTGACAGCAATTAACCCCTAAACAACTTCACTTTAGATTGCTACGAAAAAGTTCATCAATGAGAGCCCCATTTCTAGTTCAGGTCACAGAGTTCATGTCAGAGGCTCAACGGAAGAAATCTTAAAATTTAGCTACTCACCTGTACAACCTTAAATAGAAGTTCTAGCTTATTTAATTCCATTCGAAGCACGTACATTGGGCATCTATTGTATGTAGACCAATTTAGTAAACACAGATTTGTTACATGGAGAGATAATTCTCAATCAAAGTATACAGTGGAAAGACAGAGCAGAATCATGTTATGTAACTCCTCTCCTCCTTCTACACTGAGATTCTCTGGGCCAAAGTTCCCTCATCGCCTCTATAAATAGCTCTCGTTGCTAATGGGGAAAGTTACATCTGTAAGGTGTGTTGTGTATTTAAACTTGAAAATCACCAACCTAAAGTTTTAGTTAACTCTGTTGTCAAATGTAACCATTATTTGTGGGAAACGAGGACTTTTGTGTATGATCAGAGCCAGCTCTGCCAGACAGTAAAGTGAGAATGACAACACTCAAAAGTCTCGGTAATGTCCAGGCATTGTTTTCCATCAGCTTTCCTTTCAGTCAATGTTTTCACACCATAAAAATTCCCTGATAAGCACAAGATCTTCCTTAACCTGACAAATAATTATTTCTTCTGAAAGAATTAAAGGTCCCTTGTTAATGAATTTGATCTTTATCTGTAACATAGACACAGCATCAGGTGCTCATTTATTAAATGTCATGCTTGAAGTCAAGCCCTATGATGAAATGTCTAACCTAAGTATGAATTAGCTAGTTCATAAGTTTGAATCCTGGATCTGCACAAGAATATGAGTAGCTGGCAACCAGAAAAGTTGGAGAAAGGACTCAGTTGCTAAAATTTCTAGCATGTATTGAGAAAATCCACAAAATTCTTTTAGCTTTTATGGAGACCCTCAGTGCTGTAGAGAATATTCCATAAATTTAAACCTCTTTACTCTAACAAAATTAACTGCCAGAGCCCAGAACTGTTTGCCTCAGCCCACTTGCACTGAATATCTGAACTTACACCTGATAACATTTGCTTCTACCCAATTTTATGTTCTTAGGATTTGGCCTGAAGTTGAATTCCACAATCTTTACAATGATTTTTGTAGTAGACACTGTTACCGTTCTTCCTAGTACTTGTAATTTTACTGTGCCTTTTTCCCAGGGATTTTGTGGGCTTTTGGCTCTAAAATTCCACTTTTAAGATCTTATGGACATCTTCCCTCAGGTCCTGAAGCTTCTTTTTCCCACAAGCACAAACAGCCTAGGAGTTGGTATCCTTCTGATGTGCTCTTAGCCGATGTCTGGTGTGGGAATGTGAAAGTCCAGCTGGATTGCCTCAAGTTGGGGCAAACTGTGAGAAGTAATTTATATTCCAGACACTTCTGTAGGATCAGATTGAAGTTGAGTCTTTGTCTGAAATAGCACCTATTTTCTGTCCTGCTTTTCCCACTACCTTACCAGTATCTTCTAGGAAGGCTCCCTTATCTCAAGACCTGGTTACAGCACACTCAATCAAAGGAAACCTTTGTATCCTTCTTTGTCCATGACCCAGATTCTTATCTTAGCTGTGTTAGCTTGGAAGAACCTGCACAGATAACCTGATTCTAATTCATCAGACACTCCCATGATGAGTGCATTTTTCAGTTAGTTTTGGCCCTATGAATAGGATCTAGATGGATCCAACAAAACAACAAATACAGAATTCAAAAGCAAAAGTAGAATTTTAGAATGGTACATTACAACAACTTAGAGATAGAAGAAACCTAACTGTATTTAATTCATTATCCTACTTACTTATGCCATTAA
>NW_006921849.1:697199-697805 GCF_000298275.1 Orycteropus afer afer | reverse complement strand
GATAGTATGCATATACATAAAAGAAAGACCAGTTAATACAACTATTATTCAAATCTATACACCAACCACTAAAGCCAAAGATGAAAAAATTGAAGACTTTTACCAACTTCTGCTGTCTGAAATGGATTAAACATACAATCAAGATTCATTGATAATTATTGGTAATTTGAATACAAAAGTTGGAAACAAAGAAGGATCAGTAGTGGGAGAATATGGCATGGTAATAGAAATGACTTATTCATCACAAATACCTTTTTTCAACAAAATAAACAACAACTATGCACAAGTCTGTCTTGGGGGGAGTACAGAGGGAATACTCCTTAGAAGTGAGAATGGTCAGACTTTGTCTTTTGTACTTTAGTCATGTAGTCTGAAGTAACAAGTCGCTGGAGAAAAATATCTTTCTAGGTAAAACAGAGGGTCAATGAAAAGGGAGAAAACCCTCAATGAGATGGATTGACATAGTGGCAGTGATGATGGGCTCAAAATTAACAACAATTGTGAGGATGGCACAAGACTGGTCAGTGTTTCCTTCTTTTGTATGTAAGTTCACTATGAGTCAAAACTGCTGTGATGGCACCTAACAATAACAACATACACATGGAC
>NW_006921849.1:696389-696955 GCF_000298275.1 Orycteropus afer afer | reverse complement strand
AGAACACCAATGACTGAAGACCAGATGAATTGTGAGAGGACATTAAGAGCATGATAAATGAAGAAAGCAAGATGGCATCTTATCCCTAGTCCACATATTAGTTCCCTCTAGCATCTTAGTGCCTGAAAAACTAGGTGCAACAGTTTGAAGTGGGGATTCTGGCACTCTGAGCAGCTCATTAAGTCAGAAAATGCCAAACTCAGGGGAGTAGGAATAGACAAGAGGGAGAGGCAGCATAACCAGCTGGAAAGAATAAAAAACAGGGGATCCTGCCCTGAGGAGTGCTGACTGGCTGGTGAGACAGAGCATCAGAAGGCTCCTGGGCAGTGGAGAGAATGAAGCAGAGGACCTGTAGCCACTCCACAGATCTACCTTCAGCTCCCTCTTTTATCCATAAACTTGGGACCAAGGGAGGGAGCAAAGACCCTTCTGGCTCTGGGTGCTGATGAATTGAGAGCAGAGAAGGAAGCTCACCACAAGTGGGCAGACCCTGGATCAAGCTCATGGTGCAGGTAAGAGCAGCCATCCCAGGACACCTTTTTTGGCACAGAGAGGCCTGGAGTATG
>NW_006921849.1:694413-695729 GCF_000298275.1 Orycteropus afer afer | reverse complement strand
CAAACAAAAAAAAAAACAGGATAAGACAATAGAAATAAAATCCCAAACAAAAGCCTCATTAAGCATGGAGGAAGAGGGGGCAATAGAATTTTCTGAGAAGAAATTTCGAAAGTATGTTTATACAACTTTACAAGAGCTCAAGGAGACCTCAAATGGAATCAAGGAGAACACAGACAATGCCCTCGAAGAATTCAGGAAAACTATTCAAGAACAAAATAAGAAGATTAATACACAATCAGAACTCATACAAAAATAGCAGTTAGAAATCCAGAAGATAAATACCAAAATTACAGAATTACACAACACAGTGGAAGCACAAAACTTTAGGCTAGTACTGGCTGAAGAATGCATTTCCCAACTAGTAAGATAAATCCCTTGACACCAGCCTGTATGAAGAAAAATCAGAACAAAGATTTAAGAGAAATTAGGAGAGCCTAAGAGTTATATGGGATGACATGGAAAGAAACAACATATGCCTCATTGGAATTCCAGAAGAAGAAACAGCTAAAAAAAACCACTGAGAAAATATGGAAGACTTACTAACAGACAATTTCCCCCACACCATGAAGGAAAAAAAGATATTTTTCTAAGAAGCTCAAAGAACTCCATACAGGATCGATCCCAAGAGAAAAACACTGAGGCATATCCTGATCAAATTCTCCAAAACCAAAGAATCTTGCAAGCTGCTCAGGACAAAAGAAATATTACTTATAACAATCAAACAGTTAGGCTGAGTTCTGATTACTCAGTAGAAACCACACAGGCAAGAAGGCAATGGGATGGCATATATAAAACACTGAAGGAAAAGAACTTCCAACCAAGAATCCTATGATGTTATTGTTGTTGTTATTTGCCATTGAGTCGGACCCAACTCATAACGACCCCTCCTTGGGTTTCTGAGGCAGTATCACTACAGAAGTAGATTGCCCAACATTCCTTCCGAGGAGTGGATGGTGGGTTTGAACTGCCAGCCTTCTGGTTAGAAGTCAAGTAGTGCCTTAAGCACTACACTGCCAGAGCTCCTATATCCAGCAAAAATGTGCATCAAATAGGAGGGTGCAATCAAGACATTCTCAGACAAACAGAAATTGAGGGATTTTGCAAAAACCAGACCAACCCTACGACAAATGTCTAAGAAAGTCCTTTCAATAGAGAACCCACAACATATAACAACAAAATCAGGACACATGGCATCAACAATAAAACTAAATCAGAAATAGACACTCAAAATAAGACAATAGAACATTGTAAACTAAAAAACAAGGAAGTCAATCTGCACATGACAACAGCAACTAACCAAATAGAGGGAATAAAAG
>NW_006921849.1:691730-692214 GCF_000298275.1 Orycteropus afer afer | reverse complement strand
CAATGCCTGTTCCTGTTCAGAACTCTTAGCAAAATAGGGATAGAAGGGAAATACTTCAACATAATAAAGGGCATATATGCAAAGCCAATGGGCAATATTATTATTAATGGAGAAAGACTCAAAGCATTTCCCTTATGAATAGGAACCAGACAGGGATGCCCTCTATCACCACTCCTATTTAACATTGTATTGGAAGTTGTAGCCAGGGAAATAAGACAAGAAAGTGAGATAAAAGTCCTCCAAATTAGCAAAGAGGAAGTAAACTATCTCTATTTGCAGATGATATGATCCTATACATAGAAAACCCAAGTGACTCAGCAAAAAAACTACTAATAAAGAGATTCAGCAAAGTGACAGAATACAAGGTCAACATATAAAAATGAATTGGATTCCTCTACACCAACAAAGAGACCTCTGAAAAGGAAATGAAGGAAAAAATACCATTTATAATTGCTACTAAAAAGGTAAAATATCTAGGAATAAA
>NW_006921849.1:686222-688415 GCF_000298275.1 Orycteropus afer afer | reverse complement strand
TATATATATATATAGGAAAGGAAGAAAAGACCAAAATAGATGTCAGAAAAGATTCTGAAACTTGCTTTTGAATGGAGAATAGCTAAAGTAAATGGAAGAAATGCTGAACAGAATATTTCAAAGAGCAGCTCAAGAAGACAAACTCAATTGTTATAATGAAGTGTGCAAAGATTTGGACTTAGAAAACCAAAAGGTAAGGACAGGCTCAGGATTTCTCAAGTTGAAAGAACTGAAGAAAATATTCAAGCCTCGAGTTGCAATATTGATGGATTCTGTGGGCAAAATATGGAATGATGCAGGAAACATCAAAAGATGGATGGAGTACACAGAGACACTGTACTAAAAAGAACTGGTTGATGTTCATCCATTTCAGGAGGTGTCATGTGATCACGAAGCAATGGTATTGAAGGAAGAAGTCAAAGCTGTGCTGAAGGAATTGGAGAATTACAAGGTTCCAGGAATTGACAGGATACCCATTGAAATGTTTCAACAAATAAATGCCACACTGGAGGCACTTACTCATCTATGCCAAGAGATTTGGAAGGCAGATTCCTGGCCAACTTACTGGAAGAGATCCATGTTTGTACCCATTCCAAAAAAAGGTGATCCCACAGAATGTGGAAATTATCGAACAATATCATTAATATCACGTGCAAGTAAAATTTTCCCAAAGATAGTTGAAAAATGGTTGCAACAATAATGACAGGGAATTTCCAGAAATGCAAGCTGGATTTAGAAGAGAACATGAAGTGAGTGATATCATTGCTGATATCAGATGGATGTTAGCTGAAAGCAAAGAACATCAGAAAGATGTTTACTCGTGTTTTATTGACTATGCAAAGGCATTTGACTGTGTGGATCATAACAGCCTATGGATAATATTGAGAAGAATGGGAATTCCAGAATACTTAATTGTGCTCATGAGGAATCTATACATAGACCAGGAGGCTGTTGTTCAAACAGAATGAGGGATACTACATGGTTTAAAATCAAGAAGGAAATGTTTCAGGATGTATCCTTTCACCATACTTATTCAATCTGTATGCTGAGTAAATAATCAAAGAAGTTGGACTATATGAAAAAGAATGCAGCATCAAGATTGGAGGAAGACTCATTAACAATCTGTAATATGTAGATGACACAACCTTGCTTGCTGAAAGTGAAGAGGACTTGAAGCACTTACTGATGAAGATTAAAGGCTACATTCTGCAGTATGGATTATACTTCAACATAGAGAAAATGAAAAGCCTCACAACTGGACCAATAAGCAGCATCATGATAAATGGAGAGAAGATTGAAGTTGTCAATGATTTCATATTAGTTGTTTCCACAACCAACATGCATGAAAGCAGTAGTCAAGAAATCTTATGACATATTGCACTGGGCAAATCTGCTACAAACTATCTCTTTAAAGTACTGAAGAGTAAATATGTCTCTTTGAAGACTAAGGTATGCCTAACCTAAGCCTTAGCATTTTCATTCTCCTCATATGCTGAACAATGAATAAAGAAGACCAAAGAAGAATTGATGCCTTTGAGTTGTGGTGTTGGCAAAGAATACTGAAAATACCCAGGACTGCCAGAAGAACTAACAAATTTGTCCTAGAAGAAGTACAGTCAGAATGCTCCTTGAAAGCAAGAATGGCCAGACATTGTCTCACCTACTTTGGTCATGTTGTCAGAAGAACAATTCCCTGGAGAAAGATATCATGCTTTGTTAAGTGGAGGGTCAGTGATAAAGGGGAAGGCCCTCAACAAGATGGATTGAAACAGTGGCTGCAATGATGGGCTCAGGCAGAGTAAGGATTGTGAGGCTGGTGCAGGAGTGAGCAGTGTTTTGTTCTGTTGTATGTAGGGTTGCTATGAATTGGAATTGACTCAATAGCACCTAGCAATAACAACGCTCTACACACACGTGTGTGTGCGCATGAATACATGTTGGAGGACAAAGCTTTATATTGGCAACAAAGGCAATAGGGATACTCTTGTCAAATAGCATAAATATATCTGAAGAAAACTTCCAGAACATTACTAAAGAACACAAAAATAATTGAGTGTATTATTAGATAAAAATGTTAGCTCTGTATAAATTAATTAATAATTTAACTGAACCTCAAAAACAATTCCAATGTGAGTTTTGGAAGGATCTAGACAAGTTGTGTATAAAATGAATATGGAAATTAAAGAAATTATG
>NW_006921849.1:682357-685852 GCF_000298275.1 Orycteropus afer afer | reverse complement strand
TGATGTTGGTGAAGAATGTTGAATATACCATGGACGGCTAGAAAAAACAAAAAATCTCTCTTGATAGAAGTACAGCCAGAATGATCCTTAGAAGCAAGTATGACCAGACTTTGTCTCCATATTTTGGTCATGTTGTCAGAAGGGGACCAGTCCCTGGAGAAGGATATCAAGCTTGGTAACATGGAGGGTGAGTGATAAAGGGGAAGGCCCTCAACAAGATGGATTGACACAGTGGCTGTGAGAATGGGCTCAAGCAGTCAATGATTACGAGGATGGTGAAGGACCGGGCAGTATCTCATTCTGCTTTACATGGGGTCACTATGAGTTGGAGCCTAACAACAACGACAAAGAATATGCAAAAAACAGATAAGACTGTTCAAAATGTGGAGTTGGGAAAATTGGGTAACCAATTGAAAATAAAAATATAGCTGACTCCCAGTCTTACCCTACACATAAAAATGAATTCCTAATTCACAAATTTAAAATACTAGATGAGCTCTGGTAGCATAGTGCCTAAGGCACTTGACTGCTAACCAGAAGGCTGGCGGTTCAAACCCACCAGCCACTCCTCAGAAGGAAGGTTGGGCAATCCTACTTCCGTAGTGACACTGCCTCGGAAACCCAAGGAGGGGTCGCTATGAGTCGGAGCCGACTCGATGGCAAATAACAACAGCAACAACAACAGAAGAAAATCTGGAAGATTTCTTTAAAAATAATTTTTAAGAGCAGAAGTCATTTCTTGGCATCACACAAAATTAATGACTTATAAATTACTCCCAGAAATGTGAAAATAGTTTGGCCTGGTGATCTGCTTCTGTGAAGATACCTAGGAAACCTTTTGGGGCAGGTCTGCTTTGTCATATAGGGTCACTGTGAGTCAAAATTGACTCAAAGGCACCTAACAACAACAACACTCAATTTATGTTTACTCACTGAATAAATAAAGAATGAACGATCCTTGCTCATCTGGTTTTGGTTATAAGTCAAACTGAATCTATTTCAACAAGGGCCCTCCTCCTGTCTTTCAAGGTTTTACTTTCTGTCTTAAATTGATCATTCATCACTCCCCTCCACAGCCCCTCTGACCCAACCAACCTTAAGTCTTTGCTCATGGAGATTACATTCCCTCCCTCACTCAACCCCCAATTTGTCTGTGAAATGAAACATTCCAACTTTAACGTGGTGGCATTGCCTTTCCTCTGACTCCACTTATCCTGCAACCAAAAGATGCACGTGCATAACTACATTCTTATTTAAGGTAGACCCTTGGCAGGAATCTTGCATTCTTTTCCCCTGATGTGTGTGTATGTTGACACCTGTGTTACCCTTAGGGTTTCTCCAACCAGCTCCCTGACTTTAATTTGCCTCCATATCACTTTTGGTTTCTCTGAGTAGATAAATGGCTACTTACTTTTTTTTTCCCCTGGAAGAGGGGAACTGATTTAATTATTCCATAATGGAATGCATTTTCTCTTGTAAAACTGATTCATTTCTCAATTACATCTAGGAAATGGAAAAATAGATATCTCTGGAGTTTAGTCAATTACTGAGTGGCCTTGTCTGCTAGGTTCCACTCTGAGAGAAAAACACTGATTTGGAGAAAATGATCTGGGATTGACCCTGGCTTCATCACTCATCCATTACGTTTTCTTGGGAATATGCAACCTTCTGAGACTCAATTACCTCACTGTGACAGAATTCCTGCCCTGTGCTCCACAGGGTTATTATGGGGATCAAGTGAATCAACAAAGGTGAGGGATATTTTATAAAATAAAGATTATACAAGCAATAGCTGTTATTGTCTGGGAAATTCTAAATCAAATTTGTAACTCTGATGTGGTCTTTTCTGTTCAACAATGACCGTGACTCTAAAAAATATACAGCACAAGAAGTATTCTTCAAATAACAAAATCAGGGAAGGCTGCTACTTTAGGTTATAATAAATCCTGATCTTGATAAATTCCAATTGAAGCTGAATTTAGTTTTCTGACATAACCTTTCCCAATACCAAGAAGTATGATTTAAGGATCGCGATCAGCCTCATACGTTTACATATCCTACTTCTGAGTGGGGAGACAGAAATTCTAAGCTTATTATTGTTCAATATGGATGTAATCATGAGTTTTCTAGCTGAGGCCTGAAATAAGCTGTGTTCTTGGCCCTGGGTCAAGCTCTAGGCAGTCTTGCTACAGTGGATCCCCGGAAGTAGGTAGGATTTATTTTGTGTTGATTTCCACCAGACAGCCCTCCATTAAACTTTGGATTCTTCGTTTCAGTAATGGCCATTCTAATTCATAGCAATGATTCCATTATGTTTAATGTTTTCCTGGAGGCATATATTTTAAGAAAATGAGACCATTTACAAGTCACAGATTTGGAACAAATGGTCAATAGCTGCACTACCTCTTAGCTATACTTACCCATTGCCTTGGTGCGTGGGTTAGAATCACCACATTTTTGGTACAGAGAGTATTCTCCTTTCCTTTGCTATATTTTAAGGATTTTTAAAATTTTAGTGATCTCTTTACTGAGTTCTCAAAAGTAAATATTAATGGTGTCACATGAAAAAATACAAAAAAAGGAATATATTTAATGTTACTTAAAATCTTTTAATTTTCTATAATAATAAATACTAAAATTTTTGTGTATATATTTTCAGATAAGCATCAAACCAAAGGCATTGCTGTCCAGTTGATTCCAACTCCTAGCAACCCTATAACATAAAGTAGAACTTCCCCATGAGGTTTTCAAAGGTTGTAAATCCTTATGGAAGCAGACTGCCATATCTTCCTCCATTGGGTTTGAACTGCTATTGCTTTGGTTAGCAGCCAAGTGGTTTAACCACTGCATTACCAGGGATCTTGTAAATAAACACACACATTTAAAAAAGAAAACAAAACTTAGTACATCTAAGTTTTAGTTATCTTTCTTGAGCATCTTTAAGTTTACAGAAAGATTGCGTAGAAAGTACACGATCATGAGCCCTTGTTGTTGTTGTTGTTATGTGCCGACGAGTCAGCCCTGACTCATAGGGACCCCTTCTTGGGTTTCCGAGGCAGTATCACTACGGAAGTAGGATTGCCCAACCTTCCTTCCGAGTCCTTAGAGAGATGCAAATCAAAACAACAATGTGATACCACCTTACCCCAGCACTAGTAGCAAAGTTCAACAGGACAGAAAATAACTAATGCTGGCGAGGATGCAGAGAGATTGGGAAACCCAGACACGGCTGGGGCAACTGTAAAATGATACAACCACTGTGGAAAACAGTATGGCAATTCCTTATAAAGTTGGACTTAGAAATACCATTTGACACAGCCATTTCATTACTAGGTATCTATCCTAAAGAAGTGAGAACCAGGACAAGAACAGATATGCACACCCACATTCATTGCAGCACTGTTTACAATGGCCAAAAGATGGGAACAACCTAGGTGTCCATCAGCTGAAGAATGGATAGCCAAACTATGGTACATACACACAATGGAAAACTAT
>NW_006921849.1:678674-679227 GCF_000298275.1 Orycteropus afer afer | reverse complement strand
TCTTAACACCTTAAAGAGGTCTTTTGAAGTGGATTTGCCCAGTCCAGTATGATGTCTGATTTCTTGACTGCTGCTTCCATGGGTGTTGATTGTGGATCCAAGTAAAATGAAATCCCTGACAACTTCAATATGTTCTCCATTTATTGTGATGTTGCTTATGAGGATTATTGTTTTCTTTATGTTGAGGGATAATCCACACTGTAGACTGTAGTCTTTGACTTTCATCAGTAAGTGCTTCAAGCCATCTTCACTTTCAGTAAGCAAGATTGTGTCATATGCATATCACAGGTTGTTAATGAAGCTTCCTCCAATCCTGACACACAGGTAATTCATCCTGTTTTAGTGTGATATTTGTTAAAATTGATGAGCCAATGTTGATATATTATTACCTGAATAAGTCCACAGTGTACATTAAGGTTTACTCTTTGTTTCATACAGTTCTATGGGTTTTGACAAATACATAAAGCCATATGTCCATCATTATAATATCATGTAGAACAGATTCATTGCCATCAAAATGCCATGTGCTTCATTTCTTCATCCCACCCCCCTT
>NW_006921849.1:675614-676199 GCF_000298275.1 Orycteropus afer afer | reverse complement strand
TATATTTGGATACCAGTCATTTATCAGATATGTGTTTTGCAAATATGTTCTTCCAGTTTGTGGCTTGTCCTTTGATTCTCTTAATATGCATTTTAAAAGTGAAAATTCCTATATTAAATCATTTATTGAGACTTGTTTAGAATTCTTTTTCTATTATAAAATGAAATGTATATTCATTGGAGAGAGTTTAAGAAGAAATGTAAGATTTTGGGGCCATGAAAAGCACATTAAAGAAAGTAAAATGACAAATTACCAACTGCAAGAATTCATTTGCAGCACAATTAATTGACAGAAAATTGGAGTAAAATACAGGAAGGGTTCCTTTAGGAGAATCAAAGGATCTCTTACACATGGTTTTAAGAGTAAAATTGAAACAACGAATTTAAAAGGCAATTTGGCGAGCTCTTGTAAAGATAAATATTTGTATATTCTGACACCCAGCGATTTCTTTTGCAATATAACCAAAAGATGGGTACCAAGAGCTGTGTACAAGAATGTTCTTAGGCTAATTGAGGGATTTAGCAACGTCACAGGATATAAGATCAGCATCCAAAAATCAGTTGGATTCCTCTACACCAGCAAAGA
>NW_006921849.1:673683-674229 GCF_000298275.1 Orycteropus afer afer | reverse complement strand
GAAATTAAACAGAAAATAAATAGGAAATTATCCCAATACCCATTGCCAAGGAAAATACATGGGTGAATTGTAGGTTTTTCCACAATAAAGATTGTTACCTGGCAGTTAAACATCTTGCTGTGCGTGTCTGTATTTTCAAATGCCCTTGCTTCAGTGTGTCTTTTTCCAACTCCTCTCTTACTCCAGCTACAAGTTCTAGAATGCCTGAGCAGTAGAAGTCACTGCCATTGGGTATTTTCCAGGGCCCATGCCTTATCAGAGGTAAGTGACACTTGTCTCCATAGCTCCTAAAAAGATACTAAGCTGATTCCTGGAAAGATTCTCCATTGTTTTTCCTTTAGAGGTTTTGTCAGAACCAACAACAATATCAACAGATACCAGGGTCCTGTGGTGGACTTGTCTTTAGGATAGGAAACTATCCTTTTCAGACTGAATTAATAAGTGCTAGACACCTGACTATAGTGCCTAATGCATTTGACTGCTAACCAGAAGTCTGGCAGTTCAAATCCACCAGCCACTCCTCAGAAGGAAGATTGGGCAATCTAC
>NW_006921849.1:663233-672573 GCF_000298275.1 Orycteropus afer afer | reverse complement strand
GCTGGAGGCTTTTCTTTACTCAGACAGCTATTGGCTGCTGAGACTGACAAGCCCAAGGTTGACAAGTAAAAAGGCACAGTCCCAATGTTACCAAACCACATGGCAGGCCATTAATTCAAGTCCACTGAAAGTCCCAGGGTTGGCAGAGCATGGCAGGCTGCTGAACAACAATATGGCTACATGCAGGGTTCAAGCATACCATAAGCTAGAGACCATTCCCCAAAGATTCTCCTTATATACAGGAAGCAGACAACATCCCAAAGGCAGCTACTCAGCCACTCACAGTAGATTCCACCATAGAGTTGATTGCCAGTCTCATCATAGGGAATACTATATCCAGCTGCCCAGCCACTCAACCATGCCCAGCCTACTTGACACAGAAACTTTACCCCTTATCAATTTGGAACCTGTACAGATCTTCAATGGGTGGCTTTTGTACAGATCTCCTTCACTGGGTGGCTCTAATCCCCTAGTTCCTGAGTGGTGACCTCACCTCTTTAGCCTGGCAGGTCTCATTCCTCTCCCTCTTGGGCATGGCAGCCCTGTCCCCTCTCTCTTGGGAAGTGGCTATGGCTCCATCCCACTGGCCCACATGAACGAGCAGCCCCACACTCCAGAACCAAGGTGGTGAAGGTCTAACTCTGAAACCTAGGGGGTTATGGTGGTTCCACACCCAGAGGCCATGGTCCTACCCTTTGAGGCTGAGGAGGTTCTGCTTCCCATTTCGTTGGTCTCTCCTCTTCTGCCAATTGATGCCAAAGACAACCCACTCCATTGGAAATCTTCCTGCCCAAAAAGCACTCAGCTTTCTTACTCTGTGGGCTGGCCAACCTGCTACTCCATTTCTTGCTGGTGTCTTCTACCAATTAATGACCAAAGACAGCCCACTTCACCAGAAAGCCACCTGCACAATGGCATCCAGCTTTCTCCTCTGTGAGCTGATAAGGCTGTTGCTGTCTCATGCCGGTCTCTGGGCTCTGCTCCTGCAGTCTCTCATGCTGCATGTTGGGGTCTTTCTGCCAGCTCTCGAGTCAAGGATACACTCCATTCCTGTTTCCACACTTTAGGTATCTGTCAGAGCAGCATCCCACTCTCTTGGTACCATATTCTGTTTTGGTTACCTAGTGCCACTCTGACAGGAATATACCACAAATGGGATGACTTGAACAAACAGGAATAAGAGTTTGGAGGCTTTAAGCTTGAGTTCAAAGTGTCAGGCTCTGGGGGCTGGGTGAAAGCCCCTCAACTTTGGCCTTCAGCTCTGCCTCCTGCTCCTGGCCCACTGAAGCTGGAGGCTCTTCTTCACTCAGACAGCTGCTGGCTGCTGAGATTGACAAGCCCAAGTTTGACAAGTAAAAAGGCACATGACAGTCCATTAACTCAAGTCCATTGAAAGTCCCAAGGTCAGCAGAGCATGGAAGGCTGCTGAACAATGACACAGCTATACACAGTGTTCAAGCATGCCGTAAGCTAAAGACCATTCCCCAAGGCTTCTCCTTATATACAGGAAGCAGACCACATCTCTAAGGCATGTGGTACTCAGCTGCTTACAGTAGATTCCACCATGGAGTTGATTACCAATCCCATCATGGGGAATAACTACATCTGGCTGCTCAGCCACTCAACCAGGCCCAGCCAAGTTGACACACAGACTTAACTAGCACAGCATCTAACAACAATATATGTACATAGAAGCAGTACAGGTTCAGTGGTAGAATTCTCACCTCCCATACAGGAGACCTGAATTCAATTCCCAGCCAATGCACCTTATGCACAACCACCACCTATCCCTCAATCAAGGTTTGTGTGTTGCTGTGATGCTGAACGGGTTTCAGCAGAGCTTCCAGACTAAGGTGAACTAAAAAGAAAGGTCTGGTGATTCGCTTGCAAAAACCAGCCAATGGAAACTGTATGCATCACCGTGGTCTGATTTGAAGCTGAGTATGGGGATGATGCAGGATCAAGCTCTGTTTTGTTTTGTTTTACTTGGAACTATTTGTTCCATGTCACCACTAAGACTCAACAGCAGCTAACAACAACACAAGGCAAGTATTGTCCTTGTAACAGACCTTGTAATCTAGGTGCCTCGCCTAGATCCCATGGCATCTCTCTTACCAGCTAGGTGTTCCCATCCCCCAGCTGCTGCCCGCATTGCTGCTAGCAGCTTACACCTGCAATCTTCTCTGGAGGCTTGCCCTTCAGTGAATGCAACTGCCTTGGAGCTTAGGTTCCCCCGTGGAGCTGCCAGTTGCCAAAAACTGATTGATGCAAAGGTATGAAAGCCTAGTTATCTTCCCTTGAGGCTGCACAATCTCTGTGGTATAAATTACATTCCAGATTTCTCTCCAGGACAAGGCTGATGCTAGACTTGGCCTTGCTCAGCCTCTTCTTCCTTATTCTGTTTTCCTTACTCTCTTACAGGACTCTCCTGAGAGTAGCCCCTCAATAAATCACTCACACATGAAATTCTCTCTCAACTTCTGCTGATCTAACACAGTTCTTTTTAAAATTTGTAACTTCTGAAATGCTGAGTGCAATAACTGGAACATTAGAGAAGTTAATATTATTTTGTTGTCTTTAATTGTATTATAATTTTGTTGAAATCATATTGGTATATGTGTATTGAAGAAAGAGTGATCTTTTCTTCTCCTTGAACATATAAATGTATTCAAAAGGACTCTTGATTGTTAATAATGACAGGAATCCATCTCAGAATAGCTTAATTACAAAATAATTTATTGTTTCATGCAACTGAAATGTCCAAAGAACTGAGTTAAATGATAGTTACAGGCATTGCTGTGTCCAGGGGTCAAATGATTTCCTTCTTCCATTTATCCCTCTATTCTACTGGTTTCTGCTTCCTTTGCACATTGTTCTTATTCTCTTCTATTATAGAAGACTTCCTTCATTGGGCACAGAAAGATAGCTGTAGACAGCTTCAAATTAGTGCATCCTTACTTCCTGTTATCCCAAACTCTTTCTTTCTTTGAGTAATCATATATATCATCAGGAAAGGTATATACCAAAGTTGTATCCTTTCAAGATACTTATTCAATCTGTATGCTGAACAAATAATCTAAGCTGAATATGAAGAAGAATGCAGCAGCAGGATTGGAGAAAGAGTCGTTAACAACCTGCCATTTACAGATGGCACAACCTTGCTTGCTGAAAGTAAAGAGGACTTGAAGTAATTACTGATGAAAATTGGAGACTACAGTCTTCAATATGAATTATGCTGCAATGTAAAGTTCCCCCAACTCCTCACAACTGGACCATAACCAACATCATGATAAACAGAAAAAAAAAGACAGAAATTGTCAAGGATTTCATTTTACTTGGATCCACAATCAACATCTATGGAAGCAGCAATCAAGAAATCAAACAATGTATTACACCATTATAATTGTAAATCTACTGCAAAAGATCTCTTTAAAACATTAAAAAGCAAAGATGTCACCTTGGAGACTAAGGCGATTCTAACTCAAGTCATGATATTTTTAATAGCTTCATATGAATGTGAAAGCTGGATGTTATATAGGGAAGACCAAAGAAGAATAGATGCACTTGAATTATGGTGTTGCCAAACAATATCGAATATACCATGGACTGTCAGAAGAATGAACCAATATGTCTTGGAAGAAGTACAGCGAGACTGCTTCTTAGAAGCAAGGATGGCAAAACTTTGTCTCACATACTTTGGACATATTATTAGCAAGGACCAGTCCCTGGAGCAGGACATCATGCTTGGCAAAGTAGTTTCAACCGAACCAAAGTCACTGCCATCAAGTCGATCCTGACTCATAGCAACCCCTCCTTGGGTTTCTGAGGCAGTATCTCTATGGAAGTAGATTGCCCAATATTCCCTCCAAGGAGTGGCTACTGGGTTTGAACTGTCAGCCTTCTGGTTAGCAGTCAAATGCCTTAGGCACTAAAGTAGAAGATCAGTGAAAAGGAGGAAGCCCCTCATGAGATGGATTGAACAGTGGCTACAACAATGAGCTCAAACATAGCAACGATTGTGAGGGTGGCACAGGATGGGGCTATGTTTCACTCTGTTCTCCTTTGAGTATCTATGAGTAGGAACTGAGTCAACAGCACCTAACAACAACAATATCATTGTTGTTGTTGTTGTTGTTGTTGTTAGGTGCCATCAAGTCATCTCTGACTCATATCAACCCCATGAACAGCAGAATGAAATACCACCCAGTCCTGAGCTAGCTCCACAATTCTTGCTACACTTGAGCCCATCACCACTGCCACCACTTCAATCCACCTCGTTGAGGACCTTCCCCTCTTTCGTCGACCCTCCACCTTACCAACACACATATACCTTACCAAGCATGACATCCTTCTCCAGGGAATGGTCCCTTTTGACAACAATAACATATGTAATCTCAAAAATATTTTGTTAGGGTAAATGCTTATCTCTGAATGAATTACCCTGCCAGGGTGATACAGGAAGAAAGCCAAGCTCAGGTATATTCCCACTACCATGATTTGGGGACGAAGGTCAAGGAAGCTCTTTAGGAAGATATATGTCTGTTTGAATAAGGGATTATGGATGCTGGACAAGTGAAAACAACATCTCCCCATTACCATTAACCTCTACTCTACATGTGCAGTTCACCAGATGCTCTAAGGAGCTCTAGAACTCCTGTAAGTTTGCCCTGTAGCCAGTTCCTAGATCTAGGAAAATGATATGTGAGTAGATTGCTCTCACTTCCTGGCAAAATATATCTTTCACAATATGGTGAAACCCACTGATTTGTATGACTCTTAGTACATTAGGCACTGAACACAGAATATTCATATGTACTGACTGGATAAGTGTTGGCAATTAGCATTGCAGTAAGAAAAGTACTCAAAGGCCCATAAGATTGGGTAACAAATGCATAAGTACCTCTTCTCTACCCACAAAATCTTTATCAATACTTACCTTGCTTAAAGGAACCCTTGAATTTTTAAACAAACCCTTTTTATGGATAGGAGCCCCACAAAAAATACTTATCTTGTGTCCTGAAAAACTTAAAGGAGATCCTGCCTGCCACTCCCTCTGACTCTTCTAAGGAAAATTGCCTCAGCCATATCCCTTGCTAAGGAATGTAATCCTAGACTTTTCCTTCATAAAGTGGTCCATGTTCAGTACAATGCAACTGTTCCTCAGCCATAAAGATTTGATGAGAAGTGGTCACCTGATCCAGATTCAGATAATCTAGTAGAAAAAAAAAAATGTAGAAAATTCTTTGGCATCCTCCCATAAAGGGGGTTAGGGAGCAGACTGTGTCTCCTCCTGAGACTCTGTAACCAAAAGACAGAGTGAAGTGATGCTCTGCCAGTTTCCAGAGCTAAGACTTAAGTGATTGGCAACCTTACTTCCTACCTTTTGTCATACCAGTCACCATACTGTGAGGAAGCACAAGGAGTCCTATGGAAAGGCTCAAGTGGTAAGAAACTGAGGCCTCTGGCCAGCAGCCCCAATGGAGTCCCTAACAAGCCAGTATCAAGGTTCCAGGCAGATGAATTAGCCATTTTAGAAGTGGATTCTCAAGCCTCACGTGAGCTATGTCAGCTGGTAGTGTATGAAGCAGAAGTGATCCAAACTCACTGAGCCCTTTCCAAATTGCAGATTCATGAACAAGCTTTGGAATAGTTTGTTATGCTATAATAGATAACCAAACTCCTACTGTCTCATTTTCGTCTTCTCAGACTTTATGACATGGGCTGGTGCAAAAGCTCTGTGGATTCAGGAAGGTCCCATTCGATTCTTGCTATTAGGAATTTAAATAGAGAAAAATCAGAAGGTAAGTGCTGGAAGTTCAGAAAGAAGTTAGAAGCCTGAGAGGTTGGGTGAGAGGTTGGGTAAGAGGTCTGAAGGAGAGAGTCTACAAGGCAAGACGTGTCATAAGAGAAATGACGGAATCCAATTCAATCCCAACTCTGTATTGAACATATTTACATTAAACTTCCTACATAGAAGGTGAATCTTCTTGGTGACATTAATTACATTTGCAAAGTCCCTTCACCTTTTTCATATAACCTAATCATGGGAGTGAAATCCACAATGCTCAGTCCCACCCACACTCAAGGAGAGGATTACACAGAGTCTGTACACCAGGGATATAGGAATCTTGGGGCCATCTTAGAGTTCTGCCTACCACAGTACAGTTTCCAGAGAACAAATTACATTTGAATTTAAGACAAACAATAAGTAATTTTTAGTATGATTATGCCTCTACCTGAGACCTTGGAACATTGTAATATCTAAAATCAATCTTAGAAGAAATATGTCCAGAATCCTCTTTAGAAGCAAAGATGGCAAGACTTTGACTTGCTTACTTGGACATGCATCAGGAAAAACTGATCACTACAAAAGAACATCATGTTTGGTGAAGTAGCAGGTCAGCAAAAATGAGGGAAACCCTCAATGTAATGGATTGACACAATAACCATAACAATGGACTCAAACATATCAATGAAAGGGAAGATGCACAGCCCTGGGCAGTGTTTGGTTCTGTTATATACAAGGCTGCCATGAGGTGAAGCCAACTTAAGGCAACTAACAGCAACAATAACTGAAGTGGAATCACAAAATTAAGTGCTAACAGGGCCAAGCCAGTGATACAAGTGAGTAGAGTGGGTCAGATACGCTCTATGGAAGACTGGTTAGCTCATGCCCAGGTGAGAGTGGCCATGGCTCCACAACTCCACATGTGTGATCCCATGACTACTCACAGGCCAAGTGGGCAGAACGTCTTATTGTTTCTTAGGAGCTAACATTTCTATTTGGTGTTCTACTTGAATTCTTCCAGTGATGACAGTTAACCCAAAGTATTTTTTTTGTTTAAAAAAAAAAAATTGCATGAGCCATACAAGATATGTTTATGAACTATATTTTGGTCCTTGGATCCAGTTTGTAACTCATATCGTAAGGTCTGTAATCACCATAAGAGAAAAAGGCAAAACCTTTCTTCACTCAGGACACAGGCCTATTGGCCCTGTTCACAACACTCTTCTATCTGAAGCCTACAATGTGATGTTCCCACAGTATTGATGGCTGAAGTCTTGCCATCTTTGCTTCTAAAGAAGATTCTGGCTGTATTTCTTCTAAGACTGATTTTAGCTTCATCTCTGAAGCAAAATTGATATGACACATCAGAAAACTAATTTACAAGTCCTTCAAGGCTGCCATAATGTCACCAAATCAAGGATCAGATTTACAAATCTTCAAAATATATAATAAACACCAAATAAAATATTTCAATTTACCAATCTTTATTTTTAGGGAGCATAAATCAGTTGCTGCCATATGGAGTCAAGTATAGCAATGATTGTGAGGATGTTACAGGACCAAGTAATGTTTTGTCTGTGGTGCCCAGGGTCACTTTGAGTTGGAACCAGCTCAATGACAACTAACAACAGCAATGTAAACCAGAAACTAGATTGGAATGGCTCTGACATTATTATGATTAAGTTTTGAAATCCTGATTTTTTTTTTTTTTAGTTTAGTTTAGTTTAGTTTATATTCCCCACCAGGTTTGATTTCTCTTTATAAGTAGACTTCTGATTTTAATGTCAGTTTAAAAATAAGCTTTTATTGCAACAATGGTGACTCAGCTGATGGAAGATCGAGTTAGGTGATAAAGCTCATGGTATATTTCACTTTGGTTTAAACCCAGGAAAGATGTGCATCAGAGTTATATTCTTTTACCAGACTTATTCAATCTGTATGCTGAGCAAATAATCCAAGAAGCTGGACTATATGAAGAAGAATATGTCATCAGTATTGGAGAAATTATGGTGTTGGTGAAGAATATTGAATATGTCATGGACTGTTGGAATCATGAACAAATCTGTCTTGGAGGAAGTACAGCCAAAATTCTCCTTGGAAGTGAGAATGATAAGATTTTATCTCACATACTTTGGAAATGTTATCGAGAGGTACCAGCCCCTTGAGAAGGACATCATGTTTGGTAAAGCAGTCAGTTAACAATAAAAAAGGAGGATTCTCAGTGAGATAGATTGACACAGTGGCTGCAACAATGAGCTCAAACGTAGCAACGATTATGAGGACGGTAAAGGACCAGCCAGTGGTTTTTTTCTGTTGTTCATGAGGTTGCTATGAGTCAGAAATAACTGATGGACTCTAACAACAACAACAATACTTAATTTGGAGAATCAAAAAGACCTTTTGCAGATCATTTCTGCTTTAACCACCAAAAACCAAACTCACTGCCATCGAGTAAGTTCCAACTCATGGTGATGCCTCCTTGTGTTTCTAAGATGGTATCTCTATGGAAGTAGATTGCCCAATCTTCCTTCTGAGGAGTGGCTGTTGGGTTTGAACCACCAGCCTTCTGGCTAGCAGTCAAATGCCTTAGGTACTATGTCACCATAGCTCCTATTTCTACTCTGTTGTTGTTATTATGTGCCATCGAGTCAGACCCGACTCATAACCACCTCTCCTTGGGTTTCTGAGGCAGCATCACTGCGGAAGTGGATTGCCCAGTCTTCCTTCTGATTTCTGCTCTAGAGTGTCAAATATCGAGCAGATGCCCTGGACACTGGCCTTGCTGAGCAAGGTAAGGCCTAAATATTGCAACTCAAAGTATTTTACTTCACTTGGTTTGTTTCCTAATGATGTATAATACTCCCTCTGGTGTCATAGGGCTTGATATTAAGATACATTTTCTTTGGAGATAATTCTAATATTTGGCTCAGTAGCCATTTTGGCCACAATTTATCTGTCCATTTGTCATAGTGTCAGTTTGTTTGTGGTGGCTTGAGTGTTGCTGTGATGCTGGAAGTTACTGCATGGTTTAAAATCAGGAAAGATGTATGTCAGGGTTGTATATTTCACCATATTTATTCAATCTGGATGCTGAGCAAATAATCCAAGAAGCTGGACTATGTGAAGAAAACAGAATCAGGATTTCAGGAAAATATTAACAACTTGGGTGATATACCCATCTTTGCTTGCTGAAAGGGAAGAAGACTCAAAGCACTTACTAATGAAGATCACAGACTACACCCTTTAGTATGGATTACATCTCAACATAAAGAAAACAACAATCCACCCAACTGGACCAAAAGTAATATCATGATAAACGGAGAAAAGATTGAAGTTGTCAAAGATTTCATTTTACTTGGATCTACAATCAACACTCATGGAAGCAACAGTCAAGAAGTCAAATGATGTATGCATCAGGCAAATCTCTTGTAAAAGGCCTTTTTAAAGTGTTAAAAAGCAAGGACATCACTCTGAGGACTAAAGTGTACGTGACCCAAGCCATGGTATTTTCAATCACTTCATATGCGTGGGAAAGCTGGAAAATGAATACAA
>NW_006921849.1:661892-662618 GCF_000298275.1 Orycteropus afer afer | reverse complement strand
GCAGTCAAGTGCCTTAGGCACTACGCCACCAGAGATCTGGAATAGTAGATGGGAAATAGACAGTGCTTTTCTGTAGGACTTCTCTGGAGATGAAAACAAGGAGCTGGACTGTTTTTCCACAGCTTTCATTCCATCATTAAGAGTGGTTAATGCCTCAGAATATTGGGCACTACCAGAGGCTTAGGACAATGTGCAATCTCAGTAAAGATCATGAAGGGGAAGGAAAATGGCACAGAAAAGAGAAACAAGGAGTTCAGAACAGGTCTTCTCAACCACTTTCTCATCTTACATACCTCACAGTTAAAAGTAAATAATCGTGAAGCAAAAGAACCTCTTTTAACCCACCTTTTCTGTGGGCTCACTTCAGTATCTCTGAGCCCTCCCTCCTCTATTGTCAGCATCAACTAGAACCATGGGAGTGAGGGAGAAAAAGAGGGGCTTAGGGCTGAGGTTGAGAGAAACAGAAGGGTGGCTGAAGTATCGGTAGTCTTTGTGGGAGGGAGGGACCAGACAATGATACATATTAGAGAGGTGAGAAACAGACAAAGAAGGAGAAGTGTCTAGTGCAGTGGGTCCTATTCTTTCCAGGATGAAGATCTTTCCCTTTGTAAGGTGGAGGGATCTTCTACTTAAAAAAAAAAGAAAAAATTATTAAAGCAATCTCTGGTCATTACGGAAAGATCAGAAAAACAGACAAGTATACGAGAAGAAAGGTCCTTGGTGGTG
>NW_006921849.1:659810-661322 GCF_000298275.1 Orycteropus afer afer | reverse complement strand
GAGGAACGAATTAATCTATTCTGGAAGAAAGTACAGCCAGGATGCATCTTAGAAGCACAGATGGAGAGACTTCATTTCCCTTATTTTGGGCATGTCATCAGGAAAGACCAATTCCTCAAAAAAGACATCATCCTTGGTAAAGTAGAGGGTCAGAGAAAAAGAGGAAGACCCTCAATGATATGGATTGATACAGTAGTTACAACAATGAGTTCAAACGTATCTACAAGTGTAAAGGTGGAACAGGACTGGGCAATGTTTTTTCTGTTATGGATGGGTGTCCCAATGTGCAGGAGCCTACTCAACAGTACCTAACAAAAAGTGTCGTAAGCAACTGACTCATTCTGACTGTGGATTACGTTCTGTGCATGTGTCTTTTTATTTTGCAATATCCCCCTCCACTTACCCACTCACCCCCACACACAGTTGGTTGTTCCATTCAAAACATCACAGTGGTATATCAGCAATACATATGCACAATGAATTATTAAAGATATTTATTATTCATCCGTCAAAACAAGGCCAGGAGCTGACTGTGGATCACATCATCAATTGCTTATATGCAAGTTCAAGTTAAAGCTGAAGAAAATTAAAACAAGCAAGCCAGAGCAAATATATGGCCTTGATTATATCCCACTTGAATGTAGAGACCATAAAAAGAATAGATTTGACACATTGAACACCAATGACCAAAGACTACATGAGTTGTGGGATGACATCAAGAACATCATACATGCAGAAAGCAAATGGTCATTGAAAAGACAGGAAAGGAAGAAAAGAACAAAATGGATGTCAGAAAAGACTCTGAAACTTGCTCTTGAATAGAGAGTAGCTAAAGAAGTGAAAAGAAGAAATGTTGAAACAAAAGAGCTGAAAAGAAGTTTTTAAAAAGCAGCTTGAGAAGACAAAGTCAATTATTATAATGAAATGTGAAAAGACCTGGAGTTAGAAAATCTAAAAGGAAGAATACCAATGGCATTTCTCAAGCTGAAAGAAATGAAGAAAAATTCAAGTCTCAAATTGCAATATTGAAGGATTCTGAGGGCAAAATATTGAATGATGCAGGAAGCCTTAAAAGCAGATGGCAGAAATATACAGAGTCACTGTACCAAAAAGAATTAGTCAACATTCAAACATTTCAGGAAGTAGCATATGATCAAGAACCAGTGGTATCGAAGGAAGAAAGTTGAAGCTGCATTGAAGGAATTGGTGAAAAACAGGACTCCAGGAATTGACAGAATACCCATTGAGATTTTCTAACAATTAGATGCAGTGCTGGAGGTGCTTACTCATTTATACCAAGAAATTTGGAAGAGAGCTACTTGGCCAACTGATTGGAAAGATCCATATTTGTGTCCATTCCAGAGAAAAGCAATCCAACAGAATGTGGAAATTATTGATTATTAATTATCACACACAAGTAAAATTTTGCTGAAGATAATTAAAAAACAGTAGCAGGTGTACATTGACAGGGAACTTGCAGAAATTCAAGCTGAATTCAGAAGAGAACATAGA
>NW_006921849.1:657399-658950 GCF_000298275.1 Orycteropus afer afer | reverse complement strand
GCAAGAATGCCAGACTTCATTTCACCTACTTTGGTCATATTATCAGAAGGGACCAGCACTTGAAGAAGGATATCATTCTTGGTAAAGTGAGGGTCAGCAAAAAAGGGAAAGGCCATCAAGGAGATGGATTGACACAGTGGCTACAATGATGGGCTGAAGCAAAACAAGGATTGTGAGAATGGTGCAGGATCGGGCAGTGTTTTGTACATAGGGTCATTATGAGTTGGAGCCAACTTGATGGCATCTAACAACAACATAACTCATTCACTAAGTTCCATAAGGAGTCCTGGTAGCACACTGGTTAAGTGCTTAGCTGCTAACTAAAAGGTTGGCTATTCGAACACACTAGCTTTTCTGAGGGAGAAAGCTTTGGCAATAAGCTTCTATAACATTACCATCTTGGAAACCCTATGGGGCAGTTCTCCTTTGTCCTATAGGGTTGCCTTTAGTCAGAAACAACTCGATGGCAATGGGTTTACTTTTAGTATGTTTAAGGCATTGTCCCAAGCACCTGGTTATATAGTGATGAAAAAAGTAGGGAAAATCCCTATTTCCTTTGAGCTTCTATTCCAGTGGGTGAAAACATCCCAGATATGAAGTGTTTCACGTGTTACTTTTACTAAATATCAATTTTAGAATTGCAAATATTTCACTTAAAAAAATCAATTAGGAAGTATTCAACTTTATTTCCTGGGTAATATCAGTCTCATTGTCACTTGAAATTTACTCTCTTAGGGGAGCTATAATAGGATGGAAAGATGGTTGGCATTTAGGATATTGTAGGTAATAACCCTGTGTTGCTCCAAAGAAAGGAATCAATCACATAGATAGATATTTGCCATCAATATTAACTGACCGGACAAAGCAGGAAGCACTGCTTTGTAGAATTAAGCTTAGTGGTGCTGATTCTGTGGGCAAATGTGGTGCCCACAGGAATAGTCACATAGCCTCTACAGATACCTCCTGTTGCAGTCACTTAAAGTTAGGTGGTTCCCATTACTCTTGGGGAAGGAGGAAAGTAACAGGTGTGACTAAGTGCTACTGTTCAAGTATAGGCAGTCCCTGAGTTACAAGTAAGATTCATTCCTAACTGTGTCTTTAAGAATGTGTAGGTAAGTTGGACTAAGTGCATTTGGTTCTTATTTAGCCTTACTTTAGTGTAAGAAAAGGCCTCAAGCTTTTCAGTGATTTAAAAGCTATACATGCAGCCAGTGAAGGTGATTGTGATGAAGATTTGTTTTGAATAGGGAAGGGTTAGTTCAATTATTTCAAAGTGAGGGCAAATTTACATAACATTAAAGGGCAAATAGAAGTAGTCCATAAGTCGTATTTTTGTAACCCAGGGACTGCCTGAATAGCAAACCTACATTGAGTGTGACTCTGTGTTGGGCACTTATATAAGGAATCAGGTTGACACATACTTGGTAGGAATTCATGGTCAGAGGAAAGGAGAAGAGAGAGAAAGTGGACAAAGCAATCCACAGATACACAGATCAAAGTGTTAGATAAAGGAATAATAATCACTTTGCTGAGTTTCACCAATGGGATGAG
>NW_006921849.1:654963-656787 GCF_000298275.1 Orycteropus afer afer | reverse complement strand
GAAGGTCGTGACATGTGTATGTGGAGGATTTAGGGAGTCTGGGCTGCCCAGTGGTGGGGAGCAAGGCCATAAGGTAAACTGGGGCCAGATTGAGATCAATCTGACACCACATTGTATTTGGACCTTTTCCTCAGGGCTAGTGTCCCAAGGTTCATTAGGTGGTTACAAACAATTAATGAGCTGCTAACTGAAAATTTGGGGGTTTGAGTCTGGTTAGAGGCACCTTGGAAGAAATGTCTGGTGTCTGCTTCTGAATAATGAGCCATTAAAAACCCTGCAGAGCACAGTTTTACCCTGACACATGGGGTTGCCATGAGTTAGAATCAACTTGGTAGCAACTGCTTTAGTTTCCCAAAGAACAGCCCTTGTTAGCACACTGGATCATTTCAGAAACATTTTTACAATCATTGTTATTCTCATTGCCCTTCTAGTTTAATGAAGAAACAGAACAAAACAAACCTAACACATCAAAATTGAAATTTAATGAAGGTTATTGCTTAGAACAAGAGTAAGCTGAAAAATAAGAGTGAATGAATTTAAAGAAAAACACTAAGTAAATGATTATAAAGATGGTACCCAAATATGTTGAAAATAGTCAAGTTGGGCAGTGAGTGACTTAGTTTGAAAAGCTCTATTTTAGACTTAGACAAGGAGTTCTGGTGGCGTAGTGCTTAAGGCAGTTGACTGCTAGTTAGCAGTCTACTGGACAACATTAGAAGGCTGGCAGTTCAAACTCACCAGCCACTCCACGGAAGGAAGACTAGTCAGGAAATCTACTTATGTAGAGATACCACCTCGGAGACCCAAGGAGGGGGTCGCTATGAGTTTGAATCAACTCGACAGCAGTGAGTTTGTTTTTTTGTTGGAGTTTGACATGGAAGCCACAGGAATGATGTTACCAGCTTGGCAAGACCTTGTTTGTGGTCTCTGCTGGGCTTTCTAGAAATTCACTCAAGCAGCAGAGTGGAGGATGGGCTAAGGCAAGGGAAAGATGAGGATGAGATTCTGGCTTGAGAGACCAAAGAGTTGTCCAAGAAAGAGACAGTAATCACTGAAACAAAGTCAGGGACAGTGTTGATAGACACTGGGGGATCGATTCAAACACAAGTCTCCTGCTTCCTGTCAAAATAGAGCCCAGCTTGGCCAACAGGCAGGAAATGGGAAGAAGATGGCTTTTCCCAGGCTGGTAGCTTCTTTGCTCATTGTCATTTGTGTTTCTTTTCCCATTTATTGGTTTTAGAATCATAATGTCATCTGATGTTTTCTCCCAATATCCGGAGGCTTCAATTCTAAGTGCTCATAAATATCGTTGGTGATGGATGAACCAGAGAATATGGAAATGGACTTTCT
Source organism: Orycteropus afer afer (assembly GCF_000298275.1). Lineage (NCBI taxonomy): Eukaryota > Metazoa > Chordata > Mammalia > Tubulidentata > Orycteropodidae > Orycteropus > Orycteropus afer. The sequence goes on along the minus strand of NW_006921849.1, from coordinate 655,437 downwards.
GAGTTAATCATTACAGCATCTGGCCTTAACTGTCAGCCACTTATGACAGCCCACATGCAAAGAAGGAATGCCACTTTGAAGTTCATTAGAGGCCATCAAATATAAAAGAGGAGTCAATTCGTGCCATGTGAGCTTTTTGATCCCCTCTGCATTTGATGGCCAGAATAACTTAAGATTCAACAGTTCCAACAGATTGTAATGGGAGGAGGAGAGAAAAGAGACAATGGTGAACAGCATACAATTTAATCTGCTTGACATTTACCTTCATTTCCTCTCCTATTAGTCATCACATTTTCCTGGAAGAAACACCCCTCCTCCTCTTTAATTCTTGAGTTTGGATATGGCTAACCCCATCACTTGCTTTCCAGCCTGGCACAAGTCTCAAGTTTGGCTAATAAGAGAAATGCATCCCCATGGTCATAACAACTGACTGAAAATAGTCACATGGTCCAAGCCCAGGCACAAAGACAGTCT
>NW_006921849.1:653649-654628 GCF_000298275.1 Orycteropus afer afer | reverse complement strand
ATTCTGACACACAGGGAGTTGCCATCAGTCAGAATAGGCAATAAGGTTGGTGGGCTTCTTCTATTTCCTTGGGGCCATTTGAATTGGGTTTCTCTCATCTACAACCACAGTTCGCCACACGGTCTTTTTGCTCCTGATGCCCTGAAAAGCCCAGCTCAGTAAGTCCAATTGCAGTTGGGGTGGTTTGAGAGAGTAGGCAGTGGGAACAAGGTAAATATGGGAAGAGTTAAAAGGAAGTGTACCTCCTATTTTAATTCAGTTCAGCAAACACTTATCTAGGGCTTGCTAGGTGAAAGGAAGTGTGTTGGGCAAGGTGGAGTAGAGAACTGGGGATATAAAGATTTAAGAAAATGGACTGTGTCATTAAAGCAATTATAATCCATTAAGAAAAGCCCTTCCCACTACTACGTTCTCTCTCCCTCTTTACCCAGGATGCCTACCTCTTACCCCAATGAGAAAACCGGCACCATCAGGAGAAAGCACCCGCAACATCCTTGAATGTTCCATGTCTGGGCAAAACTACCACTCAGGAATTTATTTTTATAAGTATACATGAAAAAGCAAAAACCAAAAACTTGCAGATCAAATGATGAACTACAAAGTCCCTTCTCTACCTTTCCTCTTCTGAGTCCTCTTTTCTGTTGTGTTTGCCCATCTGGAAATTATATTTTACATAGATGAGCAAAACTTATTATGGCATGAAGCACTTAGAAGGAAGGAAGAAGAGAAGGAAACAGATTGAAGGAGGGAGGGAAAGAGGGAAGAAAGGAAGAGAAAAGAAGAGATGGAGGAAGGGAAGGAGGAGGGAAGGGTCAATGAATGAAGGAAGAAAGCAAGGAAGGAAGGAGTAGGGAGGGGAGAAAATCCAGATGGGAGGAAGGAATAGTCATTGGCTGCTAACCAGAAGGCTGGTGATTCAAACCCACCAGCCACTCCTTGAAAGGCAGGTTGGGCAATTAACTTCCGTAGTGATACCACC
>NW_006921849.1:652123-653394 GCF_000298275.1 Orycteropus afer afer | reverse complement strand
AAAATAACCACTGGGTGGAATCTCAAACACTACCAAAGAAATGCAAGTTGAAGGGGAGCCTGGATTGAAAGGGCAGCTATTCCCTGGAGATTCACAGAGAAATAGCAGACTGGAAGCTGGATCAGAAAACCAGGCCCAGCTCAGTAGAGCTGGGGAGGCTGCAGCAGGCCACTGGTGCCTTTCTCTCAGCGTGCTTAGCCAGCGAGACCAGGTCGAGGGCAGCTGCTTCCTGTCCCTCAATCTTGGAAGAAGAGCTGTATGGCCTTCTGTTATCTCTGCATGTGCTGAGGACTCCTCTCTCCTGCCTGGGAAATGGAACCACAGTGCCTATAGGCACAGCAAGAATCCTCATGTGAAGTCTCACCACCACGATTCCTTCTTGCTTTTATGGCAGTGCACCTCCTTCCTCCTGCCTTGGGAAACCTTATCTCTAGTGTCCCTCTCTGCCTGCTGAATTCTTCCTATGCCATTTCTAACTGAAGCACACCTACTTATGACACTTCCTCTGGAATGGAAATTCAGGGCAAGCAAAGCACGTGGGGGAAAGGATGGCTCCTGCAATCTTGGATAAGCTAGTGAGTGAATCAGCAAGCAGGCTGGTTTGAGGTATATAGAATATTTCTTAAAGGAAAAAAGAAAAAGCTGGAAAATAAAACAATGCTGCTTGTAACACTCATATACGGTATGACCCCACAAGAACCCAACATGGGCTAGCTCAATTTGCAGCAAGGAAATAAGTATGTGTGTACAGGTGAGTTCTGATAAACAAAAATAAGACATTGCTACCTCAAATGCTTTTTGAGAAGTAGAAACATACAAGTTATAACTTAATTTAAACTGAAATTCACACCTGCAACAAAACTGAAACATCAACCCATAAAAATGGCATTACTAGATCACCACTGGGGACAATTGAGACAACCACTGGGAGCAGGGTGGGTTGTCCTACCTGGGAGGTGTCAGAGGATGGAGTCCACAGGACCTGGGAAGATGGTGGCAAAATCATGTGGCTGGAGAAGCACAGGATCTGATGGGACATGGTGATTGGTCCAGGAAGCTGGCAAGCCGTATGGAAGATGGAGAGACAGAACACTAAAGAGGAAGTCTGGGGTCAGACAACACTATTTTAGGGAATTTGAACTTTACTTATAAGCAGGGTGGTACCATGGAAAGTTCTAGAGCACAGACTACTGAAATCAGATCCATGCTTTTGGAAAGTCACTTCTGAGACATTTTTAGCATGAAAACTGTAACAAACACTAAACTTTTAC
>NW_006921849.1:649159-650464 GCF_000298275.1 Orycteropus afer afer | reverse complement strand
TCTGATAGCATAGTGCCTGAGGCACTTGACTGCTAACCAGAAGGCTGGTAGTTTAAACCCACCAGCCACTCCTCAGAAGGAAGATGGGACAATCTACTTCTGTAGCTATACTCCCTCAGAAACCCAAGAAGGGGTCGCTATGAGTAGGGTCTGACTCAACAGCACATAACAACAACACAACAACAATATATATATGTTTAGGGGGAGTGGGTATGCTATTCAATCCATAGAACTACCATAACAAAATACTACACAGAGGGTGGCATTGAAGGGCAGGAGTTCATTGTCTCACAGTTCTGGAGGCCAAGATGTTCCAACGCAGGGTTCAGCTGGGCCATGCATTCTTGCTCTGTTGTCTCTAAGTGAAAATTCCTTCTTATCTCTCTCAGTTTCTGGTTGTCCCAGGTGTTTCTTAATGTTCATAACCTTGAAACTTACCTGAACCCTGTGGTACCGGGCAGCAGCTATGGTTAAAGAAATCCTCCCAACTTTTGTGTTCAGGAAAAACACTTGCTGTGAATAACCACCTTTGTCATATATCTTAGATAAGACCCAAGGATCACCCCTTGTTTGCCTATGACAAGATCAGACACAGCCCCCCAAATTCCATTCTTGACTCATGAGTAACTGATCTGCTTGCCCCCCCCCCACACACACACATCCGTCAAGCAGAAATAACTAAACTTTGGGTAAGCTTCTGTCCTTCCCTCCAGTCCCTGAATTTGGCCAGTCCTCAGCCTGAGCCAGCATGCCACTTTTCTTAAAGGGCCCCTCCTGGAGAGTAGGCTGACAGAAGCATAAAACACTGGGACTTACGGTCTCATGATATCACCCATTCATCCCATTTTCCCACACCCGAGTTTTTCTAACCTTGTTTACTCTCAGTCTCTATAAAAGAAAACCACTTATTTCTCTCCTAACTATTTTACTTGCAGATCTTATGGTCAGAGTGTTATCCTTATTAAAGAAGTCGCCTTCCCTACTATTACAATAGCCCTTTTCTCTTTCCCCCTTACCTTTCTGAATAAAGCCTCTCCCTACTAAGGTCTCAACTGTTTTTTTTTCTTTGATAGTGTTCCTTGATTTATAGATAGAGCCTCACCTGCTGTCTTTCCCATGCATGTGCCTCAGTTTCCCTGTCCTCCTCTTTTATAAACCCACCAGCCACTCCACAGGAGAAAGATGAGGCTCTCTGCTTCCGTAAAGATTAACAACCTTGGAGAAATCATATGGGGCAGTTCTACTCTGCTTGATAAGGTTGCTATTGAGTCAATGGCAATGGGTTTAGTTCTGTAGGATTAGGAC
>NW_006921849.1:647399-648109 GCF_000298275.1 Orycteropus afer afer | reverse complement strand
TGCATAGTCAATGAAACACTAAACATCTTTCTTGTACCCTTTGCTTTCAGCCAAGATCTATCTGACATCAGCAGTGATGTCCTTTGTTCCATGCACTCTTCTGAATTCAACTTGCATTTCTGGAAGTTCCCTCTCAATATACTGCCACAACCACTGTTTAATTATATTCAGCAAAATTTTACTGACCTGTGATATTAATGACATTGAAGTGATTAATATCAGTGAAAATCTTATGAATAGTAGTGAAAAACCCTATTCCCCCTAAAAATTTCACATTCACAGGTACAGGGATTAAGACTTCAACATACCTTTTGTGGGGACACAATTCAATCTATCACAGCACTTCCAGTGACAAATACGGTAGTCAGAGAACTCTGGTGACCTTACCCAAGCCAAATGACCAACAAACAGAGACCTGGAACCAAGGTTTTCTAACTCAGACACTTTCTTTTGTACCAAAATTAATCTTATTCACATGGACGGAAGTCATGTATATTTCTCCTTTGTGGATATTTGAATTTACCAAAAAAAATTATATTCATGGTAAAGAAAATATTTTCTATTGGAGGAATTGTCTGCAAAATTATACCAGAATGATTAAAATTTCCATAGACCCTCAAGTTATACTTTGTACATTGCCTTGGAGTAAATTGGATTCATAGCTACCCCTCCTTGGGTTTCTGAGGCAGTATCACTATGGAAGTAGATTG
>NW_006921849.1:640233-641622 GCF_000298275.1 Orycteropus afer afer | reverse complement strand
TGTTTCTCATCATGGGAGAACAGCCAGGTTAGGGCTTCTCCCTGTATGCTCAGGAGTCTTGTAGGTTCTGTAGCCCCCTTTCTTCTAGCAGCCAATATAGGGGAGGAATCAAGAAAAGCAGAACATCAGATTCTAGCCACATTTGAATGTTTTGCAGGGCATGGATAAGCAATCTGAAGACATTACCTTCCTGCAAATAAAGGTCTCCATTACTGCAGGCTGTATAGAGATGTCCTCTCTGAACTCCTCCTTTCCACTCTCCATCTTGCTCCAAACATTGATGCTCAACTTTCCCTGTGTAGAATGTCGCCTTGCCTGTTTTGATGTTTTTGTTTTGTTTGTTTTCTTTTCTGACCTTTTCTTAGGTTATTTCCACAATCATTCAGATATCAGGTCTGGGATCTCTGTACTGAAAAATCCTCATATTTTTCTCCTAAAGAATGATCTAATTAGTCTCAAAGGAAATCCAATGAAGGTAGCAGTTATACCAACATTTTACTTTTAATAGAACTTTTCCAGTTTATAAAACAGTGCTTGGTTTAATTAATCTCTTAGCCTCAATTATGAAATGTGTAAATTTGGACAAATAATGTAATTGAGAATGTTTTATTTACTTGTACTAGAGTTGGTTCCAATTCATGGCAACCTTACATTTAACAGCATGAAACACTGCCTGGTCTTGCATCATCTTCAGGATTGTTGGTTTGGTTGAGTCTGTTACTGTGGCTATTGTATCAATCAATCTCATTGAGGGCTTCCTTCATTTTCACTGGCCCTTTACTGTACCAAACATGATGTTATTTTCTAGTGACTAGTCTTTCCTGGTGGAAGCTTTGGTGGAAGAGTGCCTAAATTTGACTGCTAATCAGAAGTCTGGTGGTTCAAATCCACCAGCCACTCCTCGGAAGGAAGATTAGAAAATCTACTTCTGTAGAGATACCACTTTGGAAATCCAAGGAGGGTTCAGTATGAGTCGGGACCGACTCGAGAGCAGTGAATGAGTGAGTAGTCTTTCCTGATGAAATACCCAAGTAAGAATATTCAAGTCTTGCCATCCTCACTTTTAAGGAACTTTCTGATTATGTTTCTTTGAACACTGATTTGTTCATTCTTCTGGCATTCCACAGTATATTCAGTATTCTTTGGCAGTACCACAGTTTGAACACCAATTCTTCTGTCTTCCTTTTTCATTTTCCAGATTTTGCATACATATGAGGTTATTGAAAAAAAAAACATAGCTTGGGTAAGGTGCATCTTAGTCATCAAAGTGACATCTTTGCTTTTTAGGACTTTAAGGAGGTCTTCTGCAACAGATTTTATCAATGCAATATATAGTTTGATCTCTTAACTGCTGCTTCCATGGACATTGATTGTTGATTGAAGTAGGAT
>NW_006921849.1:638707-639918 GCF_000298275.1 Orycteropus afer afer | reverse complement strand
ACCTACTGCATTTGAGTTGATTCTGACTCAAACCAACACTTTTTAGAGCAGAGTCCAACTGCCCCATGGGGTTTCCAAGGCTGTAAATCTTTACAGGAGCAGACTGTCTTATGTTCCTCCTGTGGAATGTCCAGTGGGTTTGAACAACTGGCTTTTTGTTTAGCTTTAAGAGCTATGCCACTGGAGCTCAAATTAAATAAATAAGTAAATAAGGAACACTTCACCAATTTGTGTGTCATCCTTGCACAGGGACCATGCTAAAATTGTTCCAATATAAGTGTGTGTGCTGCCAAACTGTAATAATAATACCATAGTAATCTTAGATTTTTATAAGGATTAAATGAGAATATGTAAGTAAGGTTTTTAGTACAATAGATAGCATTTAATGCTAGATTTTCCCCTACATTAACTCCTATGATTATTGTAATAATCCTCTAAAGTGGATAAGAGGTAATTAATTGGCTTTATTTCACAAATTAGAAGATGAAGCTCAGAGGTAAGTTACCTTATCAGGGTCACAATGTTATTGAATAGCAATGACAGAAGTTGAATCAGAATTTCTAACTTAAATGCTTTTATTCTTAGACACACCATTGACATTGGGAAAACACACACATAAAACTTTAGATCAATGGATAAAAATTGTATATTGCAGAGGTTTCTAGAATACCAGAATAATAAGTGGTATGCAATATTCAACAAACGGAAAACCTCAATCAACTGTTCTTGGTCTTGCCGAGTTCTCTGTAAAGTCTTGAACAGATCAGCAATTACTCCAAAATGCCCTAGTAATTTGAAGGTCCAGCAGCATAAAGTTCCTTCAGCTATCGGGCCATTCCAGTTCCAGAAAACATGGATCTGCATACTGTTATGAAACTCTTAACTACTTTCCTGCTGCTCCTCCCTCTGTCCCCACTTTCCATGCTTCCATTCTTCATCCTTCTATTTCATCATTTTCTCCAGCATCAGTAGTGTCTCCCTTAAATCATATCACAACCTTCACCTGCTTATTAACAGTTTAAACATCTTCCCCTAATATGCCTAGGTTTATGTTCACTTCCCTTCACAAAACCTATAAGGCCATTTCTCAGTCATTCAATCAACAATTATTTTTTGAAACAATTTTCTGCTCCCATAGGGAAGACCTGGGTTCTATTCTGGCCAATGCATCTCATGTATCACCACTATCTATTCATCAGTGGTGGCTTTCA
>NW_006921849.1:625686-638085 GCF_000298275.1 Orycteropus afer afer | reverse complement strand
ATTCCCTCTGTAGTTCCTCCAACACATATTTTTCCCTTTTTCTAGCAGTCCATGGTACATTTAATATTCTTTGCCAATACCACAATTCAAATGCATCAGTTCATCTCTGGTCTTCCTTATTCATTGTCCAGCACAATACCATGGATTGGGTCAGGCACACCTTAGTCTTCAAAGTGGCAACTTTGATCTTAAACATTTTCAAGAGGTCTTTTGCAGCACACTTGCCTAATGTGCTGTCATTTGATTTCTTGACTGCTGCTTCCATGGATGTTGACTGTGGAACCAAGTAAAACGAAATCACTGACAACGTCAATCATTTCTCCATTTATCATGGTGTTGTTTATTGGTCCAGTTGTGAGGATCTTATTTTCTTTATGTTGAGGTATAGTCCATACTGAAGGCTTGTAGTTTCTGATCTTCCCCAGTAATAGTATAATCTTACCCTAACTATCTGTCTTCCCATTCCTCCACTTCTGCACTCTGTGCTGTATACTTGGACTCCATTTCTCTGTTGCCCCAAGAATGTGATGTTCTTTCTCACCTTTCTGCCCATGTCCTTCTTGTTTCCACTGTCTGGACTTTCCTTGACTTTACTTTGCAATACATTGTTTTTAAGGCACAGTCACCATCCCCTTCTATATGGAAGCTTTTCCTTCTTAACTCCATGTAATCATGTGCTTGTATCTACCCTATTAAGGAGCCCTGGTGGTGCAGTATTTAAGTGCTTGGCTGCTAATCAGAAGCTTAGTGATTTGAACCCTCCAGCCCCACCTTGTCAAAAAGACATGGTGCTTCGCTTCCACAAAAATTGACAGCTTTGGAAATCCTATGGGGCAGTTTTATTGTAGTGATATTGCCTCAGAAAGCCAAGAAGGGGTTGCTATGAGTTGGATCTATCTGACTTGGGGGCAGTGAGTTGGGTTTCGGTTTTGATAGAGTCACTATAAGTTGGAATCAACTCAATGGCAAGGGTTTGGTATCTACCTTATTAAACTTAAAATCTCTGTTTTGGCCATGTTTTTGTCCATTCTTGTTTGTACAGGGCTTTGAACTGGTTCTTTCTGGTCAACTCACTTCTAAGAATTTGAGAAGATTTTGTTAAAATGTAGATTCTGATTCAGTATAACTGGGGTGGAAATGCAAATTCTCAGCAAAAGGTTGAACAAGAATGTACATGCTTGAAGCTCTGGTTTTTTTTAGTAGAAAATGAGTAATGGATACTGATTTTTAAAAATCCTGAATTATTTACCCTAACACCATTCCTCAACATAAAGAAGTGGAGTCAATTTCCCTAGACCTTGAATCTGGGCTGCCCTTGTATTCACATTGGCCAGTAGAATGTGGCAGAAAAGATGGGATACTTGCTCACTTCTGCTCATTTGGACCTTTGACTTTGCCATGAGAGCAAGCATGGGTGAACTGGCTGAAGAGTGAGAGACTGCATGGTACTGATGCAAGGTGGCCTATCAGATCCAGTGAAGGCATAGGACTGAATCAGCAACTCCATCTAGGTGACCCACAGCTGATCTCAGATGCATGAGTGAGTCCTGCTGAGTCCAACTCAAATGAACAAAACCACCCAGCTAACCCTGGGTTGGTAAAAAAGAAAAATGGTTAACACAGTGGGCTGCAAACAGAAAAGATGAAGGTGTGAGTTTACCCAGAGTTGCCTTGGAAGAAAGACCTGGCAATCTACTTATTAAAAAATCAGTCATTAAGACCCTATGGAGCACAGTTCTAATCTGACCCAGAAGGGGTCATCATGAGTCAGTCAACTTGACAGGAACTGGTTTTATTAGAACCCTGGTGGAAATATTCTAGGAAATCATAAAATGTGGTTATTCTTTATAAAGAATATATGTGCTTCATCATTAGCATAATCTCACTTATTCATTTATTTGTTTTTCAAGCAAATTTGTCTACAATGTACCATGCACTATAGTAAACATATGGGCAGATTAATACATATTTTCTTCCTTCTTGATAAATGTCAATGTGACAATGCCTCTTTCTCCTTGAACATTTCTAGAGAAAGAACTTCCTTAACTACTCTAAATAGCCAATTCCTACGTTTCATCTCCCAGTGGATTAAGAAGTTTTTCTTTCTGTCCAGCCCCAGAGTCTCCAGCTTTAATTTGAGCTCCTATCTTCTTGCTCAGCTGCCCTTGAACCTGGGGAATAAAGCTCAGCATCCTGCTCATAAAAACCCTCCATAAACTTAAATTTAGTCATTAAGTCAAGGAAACAGTGAAGCCACTTTACATGTGCTAAAGATTTTATTTTGGGATATCTCTGTGGGAAGGGATGTTTGGGATTAATTGAGCGTTCTGGATATCTGCACACGAGCACCATTTTATATATAGAACAAGAACACCTGATCACAGCACCTGCAAGGGGAAATTTCTCATTTAACCTCCCGAACTCCAATCAGAGAGAGCAGGGTGTGACGGCTCTGATGGAGGGCCCTGGGGCTAGAGGGTCATGTCCTTGGGATAGGGGGCAGGAAGTGATGCCTTCCAAAGATTCCATCTTGGTATTTTCCTTTTCCCACTGCCCTCTTCTTCCTAATGATCATTCATGTTCTGCCTGAAACACACTCTTAGGCCATTTTCTTAATCATTTACTAATTTGTATGCCTCTGCTCCAGTTATTCCAGAGAGTACCTTCTATACCATCTTCAGGGTTGGCTTTCGTAGAATTTCCTAGATACTAAAGGAAAATCTTGGAGCTCTGGTACTGTAGTGCCTAAGGCACTTGACTGCTAACCAGAAGGCTAGTGGTTCAAACCCACCAGCCAATCCTCGGAAGGAAGATTGGGCAATCTACTTCCATGGTGATACTGCCTCGGAAACCCAAGGAGGGGTCACTGAGTTGGGTCCCACTAGACAGCACATAACAACAACAACAAAGGGAGATCTATTTATCTTCTTGTTTTTTGCTGCCACCAAAGACTTAAGAAAATAAGCACCTCTGAGGAGGCTTGATAAATACTCACTTTCCTCTTTTTGCAATTTTTAAGATGCAATTAATTCTATCCAATTCCTCACTCAAGTTTCACATTATTGGAGAAGACTTCCCTGACCAGCCTATACAGACGGTCCCCAGGTTATGAAAGAGATCTATTCCATACTGTGTCTCTAAGTCTTTAATGGAATTTGTAGGTGAGTTGGAACTGGTGTATACACTTCTTACTTAGCCTTGCCTTCATGTAAGAAAAGCCTCCAAAACATTTCAGTGATTTAAGGAGCTCTGGTGGTGTAGTGGATAGATAGGCATTTATTTGACTACTAACTAGTACTAACCCACTAGCTGCTCTGTGGAAGAAAGATAGGCCAATCTACTTCTGTAAATATTTACATCTCAGAAACTCAGTGGGGGCTCCTATGAGTGGGAATCAACTCAGTGACAGTGAGTTTGGTTTTCTTTTTTTTTTTTTTGGTTTGGAAAATCTGCATACGCATCATGTGGAGGTGATTGTGATGAAGAATTTGTAGGAATTGGTTCTATCATTTCAAAGTGAGGTTAACTTTACATAACTGAAAGGGCAAATAAGAGTTCCCTGTTCATAACCAGGGACTATCTTATACATTTACACTCATACCCCCTTACTCGTAGTCTTCATTCTCTAGAGGCACAAAATCAGGGAAGTATATGTAGATAAGTATATAAAGAGAAATTTATTTCAAGGCCATAGCTCACATACCTGTGAGGAAATGGCGCATGCAATTGTGGGGGGTGACAAGTCTCAAATACGTGGATCAGGAAACAGGCTCAAGACCTGTCTGGTTTATGAGGTTGTAGGGGCTGGTGATCCCAAACCCCGCAGATCAGGCAGCAGGCTGGAGGTCTCTATGGGCTCACAGGACTGCCCAGGTGATGAATCCAAAATCTGCAGGTCAGGTGGCAGGCCAGAGACTTCTGCAGGCCTGTGTCCCAAGAACTGAAAGTCAAGCAACAAGAAGAGTACAAGGTTGAGAAAGAGAATGAACTTTGCTGGAATATCCATTTATATCCCCAAGGAAACTGCACTTTCAACTGATTGGTCACTTACATCAGCTCATGTCACCACTGAGAATCATAGCCTAGCCAAGTTGACACGTAACATTAACCATCACATCTTGATACCTTTTTACTCCTGTATTTTTCATCATAGTTCTTAGCAGCAACTGACCTCTATTTGTTTACTTGTATTTATGTAATTTTTCCTAAAGAGCTGGGAATTTTTGTTTTGTTTTTTGACTCTTTTTTTAATTGTAATTTACCAACAATAGCATTTTTTTTTTTTTTTTTAGTGTACAGTTCTATGAGATTATAGGCCATGAGTATTGCTACCACAATCAAGATATGAAACAATTATATCATCCCAAAAATGTTCCCTGGGTCTCTTTGTAGCCATCACCATCCCCTAATCTAGTCACTGGCAGTCACTAATCTCTTTCTTTATCTCTAGTTTTCTCCTTTCCAGGATATTGTAAAAATGGAGTCACATACTATGTAGTCTCTTGAATATGTCTTCTTTCACTTTACACAATGCATTTAAGACTCATCTGTGCTATTCTAAGTATCAGTAATCTGTACCTTTAATACTAAGAAGTATTCCATTGTATGGATCCTATCACAGTTTCTTTATCTAGTAGTCATTAGTTGAAGGACATTTGGATTGTTTTCAGTTTGGAGATATGACAAATAAAGCTGTTACAAATATTATGTATGCTGTTTTTATAAACATAACTTTTCATTTCTCTTAAATAATACCTAGGAGGGATATTGCTAAATCAACATTAAATATATGTTTTACTCTACAAGAAATTGTCAAGCTCTATTCCAGGATTGCTGTACTAGTTTGCATTCTCACCAGCAATGTCTGACAAGTCCAGTTGCTCTTCATCCTTGCCAGCACTTGCCATTGTCCATTGTTAGTCTTTCTTTTTTCTGCCATTCTAATAGGTATGCAGAGGTATCTTATTATGGTTTCAGCTTTCATTCCCCTAATGAAAAATTGTGTTGAGCATCCTTTTATGCATTTATTTACCATCTATTTCTCTTATTTAATGAAATGTCTGTTGAAATCCTTTGTGAATTTTTTGTTGGGTGTTTAATATGAATTTTGAAAAATTTTTTTTAATATATTCTGGATACAAGTCTTTAATCTAATATGTGATTGTTACATATATTCTCCCAGTCTCCTAGTTTCAGCTTGACTTCTCATTCTTTTAGCAGTATCTATCAAAGAGTTGAAATCCCTTACTTTTGATGAAGTCCAATTTATCATTTTTTTTTCTTTTATGAATTATGCTTTTGGTATTGTATCTAAAAAAATATTCTTCCACCCCAAGGTTACAAAGACTTTCTACTTTGTTTTCTTCTAGAGATTTTATAGTTTTAGAGTTTATAGGGACATCGATTTTGAGTTAATTTTTGTATAAGATGCAAAATATGGATTGAGGTTCATTGTGTGGACATACAAATGTTACAGCACCAATTTTTAGAATTTTTTTCTGTTTATTGCTGTAGCCCAGTGCTTAGCACCATGCCTGACACATAGAAGGCATCCAATAAATATTTGATGAATGAATGAATCTATTTAATTTGGTTGAAAAAATATATATAACTCTTTAATTTATCTAGAATTTGTTTTGCTATACTGTGAGAAATGTAAATTTAAATGGATTTATTTTCCAAATGATTTTTGGTATGCCTGAATTATGTATTAATTTAGAAAATGTTTCTTCCACTGAAATAGAAATTATTTAATCCAATTCTTTAGTTCAGCACATATTGCTTAAGGATAAACTGAACCAGGCACTGATTAGACAGCAAACTAGGATTTCCTTAGTCATTTTGGTGAAGCTTACGGATCCCTTTCTCAGAATAACAGATTTAAATGCATAAAATAAAATAAATACAAGATTTCAAGGAAAAAATACATTATAGTACACTTCCAAAGCATTTATTAAAAATTACAATGCAATAATATTTATTATTTATACACTATAACATAGTTTCAAGTTATAAAGTATATTGGACATATTTGCAACCACTGCAATGTGATGTGGAAGCATTGGGGATATCCACTGTGACAAAGTTCCAGGTAGTTTGATTCTCTGGTGGCTTGTTGTCTACATTCAGGATTGAAGGAAATGTTAAATTTCTGATTTATTGTTGTTGTTGTTGTTGTTGTTGTTATGTGCCATCAGGTCAGCCCTGACTCATAGCGACCCCTCCTTGGATTTCCGAGGCAGTATCACTACAGAAGTAGGATTGACCAACCTTCCTTCCGAGGAGTGGCTGGTGGATTTGAACCGCCAGCCTTCTGGTTAGCAGTCAAGTGCCTTTGCCACTATGCTACCAGAGCTCCCAAATTTCTGATAGGAGTTGATAAAAATAAAGATGTATCCTTTTTTCCTATTCAAATTCCCAGGCCCAGTGAACTTCAACTCTAATTAAGAACTCCTAAGCTGGAGAGATTGACATATGATTAAATATAGTTCCTGCCCCCTAAGAAATAATATTCCAGTAAGAATCAAAGGATGCCTAAACAGGACAATCTATGAAATGCCAAGTTGTGTCATTGTTTACAAAAATGAAGATAACCTAAGGCAGCCCTTGAGGAACATATTAAATCCTGTGGTCACATAAGAAAGAATAATTAAATCTGAGTAGTAGGAGGTAGAAGAAGAGAAGGGAGGAAAAGCTAAGACCCTCAGTGGCCAGAATACTCTCTCCCTCTACCCCCAGAAATAAATATTCAGAAAGCATCTTGTGTGTGTGTGTGTGTGTGTGTGTTTAATTCTTGGTCATTGTTAAAATAACATCTCAAAAACAAAAATACAAATAACCTAATTAAAAAATGGGCAGAGAACATGAACAGACATGTCACCAAAGAAGACATGCATGCATCCAAAAAGCATATGAAGAAATGTTTTCGATCATTAGCCATTAGAGAGCTGCAAATCAAAACAACAATGACATAACATCTCCCCTCAGCATTAATGGCAACATTCAAAAGAACAGAAAACAACAACTGCTGGTGAAGGGATGGAGAGACTGGAACCCTCACACACTGCTAGTGGAACTGTAAAATAATGCAACCATTGTGGAAAATGAAATGGTGCTAAACAGAAATACCATGTGATCCAGCAATTCCACTGCTAGGCCTATGTCCTAGAGAAATAAGATTGGTGACACAAACAGATACATACATACCCATGGTCACTGCAGCACTACTCACAATAGCAACAAGATTGAAACAAACTAAATACCCATCAACAGACTATGATGCATACACACAATGGAATACTATGCAACCTTAAAGAACAATGATGAACCCGAGAAACATAACATGCTTAAACCTAAAGGACCTTATGCTGAGTGAAATTAGCCAATCACAAAAGGACAAATATTGCATGACACCAGTATTATGAAAGTCAAGAAATGTTTATGCACAGAAAGAAATATATTTGATGTTTACCAAGAGTGGGAGCAGAAGGGAGGGTAAACCACTAACTTGAGGTAAACTACTGACTTTGGGGAAGGGAAAGGCAGTCTATGATGAGGATATCTGTTTTATAGATTACTTGTTAAATTTAAATACATGAAAAAAATATCAATAGCCTGTGATTCAGGGGCAAGTACAACAGGTGTTAAGAATTGGAAAAATGTTCAATTAAAAATAATAATAATAAAAAAAATAATGGGAAAAGGAAGTAATGATGTCTGTGGTAGGTGTTGGACATGACAAACTCTTTTCCAGGCCACAGTAAAATCTTTTTTCTTTTTTATTAAAAAACTAAACTGTGGCCTAGTCCCATTAATAGAATTCAAGCTGATGGAAAATGACATATTGTATAATGGGAAAATTTTGCAGACTTCTTATCCAAAGACCCGAACCAGAGCTAGTCACTTAGCTATGTATTCTGGGCAAGTGAAACAACTTGAGTCAGTCTTCACTAAGGAAGATGGTCTTCATCTACTGCATTAGAAGAGAATGAAAAGTTGAGGTTGGGGGCAATATTAATTCACCATTGGAGCAGTGATCTAGAACCAATGGTAATGAAGGAAGAAGTCAAATCTGCAATGAAAGAATTGGCGAAGAACAAGGCTCTGGGAATTGATGGCATACCCATTGAGATATTTCAACAAACAGATGCCCCATTGGAGGCACTCACTCAGTTATGCTAAGAGATTTGGAAGACAGCTACCTGGCCAACTGACTGGAAGAGATCCATATTTGTGCCCATTCCAAAGAAAGGTGATCCCACAGAATGTGGAAATTATAGAACAATATCATTAATATCGCATGCAAGTAAGATCTTACTGAAGATAATTCAGAAACGTTTGCAGCAGTATATTGACAGAGAACTTCCAGAGGTGCAAGCTGGATTCAGAAGAGGACGTGGAACAAGGGATATCATAGCTGTTGTCAGATGGATCTTGGCTCAAGGCAAAGAATACCAGAAAGATGTTTACTTGTGTTTTATTGATTATGCAAAAACATTTGATTGTGTGGATCATGACAAATAATGGATAACATTGAGAAGAATGGGAATTCCCTAACACTTGATTGTACTCATGAGGAACCTGTACCTTGACCAGGAGGCTGTCATTCCGACAGAACAAGGGGACACTACATAGTTTAAAATCAAGAAGGGAGTGTGTGAGGGTTGTATCCTTTCCCCACACTTATTCAATCTATACGCTGAGCAAATAATCTAAGAAGCTGGACTATATGAAGAAAAACATGGCATCAGGATTGGAGAAGAATCATTAACAACCTGAGATATGCAGATGATACAACTTTGCTTGCTGAAAGTGAGGATGACTTGAGGCACTTATTGATGAAGTTGAAGAATACAGTCTGCAGTATGGATTACATCTCAATATAAAGAAAACAAAAATCCTCACAACTGGACCAATGAGCAGCATCACAATAAATGGAGAGAAGATTGAGGTTGTCAAAAAATTCATGTTGCTTGGTTCTACAATTGATGCCAATGGAAGCACAGTCAGGACATCAGACGACGTGTAGCATTAGGAAGGTCAACCATGAAGGAACTGTTTCAAGTGCTGAGGAGCAAGGATATCTCCTTGAGGACTAAGGTGCACCTGACACAAGCCATGATATTTCCAATCACCTTGTATGCATGTGAGAGCTGGGCAATGAATAAAGAAGACCGAAGAAGAGTTGATGCTTTTAAGTTGTGGTGCTGGCGAAGAATGCTGAAAGTACCATGGACTGCTAAAAGAACTAACAGATCTGTCTTGGAGGAAGTGCACCCAAAATTCTCCTTGGAAGAAAGAATGACCAGACTTCATCTCACCTATTTTGGTCACGTTGTCAGAAGGAACAATTCCCTGGAAAAGGATGTCATGCTTGGGAGGGTGGATGGTCGACGAAAGAGGGTAAGGCCTTCAATGAGATGGATTGACACAGTGGCTGCAATGATGGGCTCAAGTATAGCAGGGATCATGGAGCTGGCGCAGGATCAGGCAGTGTTTCGTTCAGCTGTGCATGGGGTCACTATGAGTCGGAAATGACTTGACGACACCTAACAACAACAACAACAACATAAGGGAAGTGGGCATGGGAAGTTCTGTTCAATGACATCACTAGGGGAGTAGGTGTGTGCATGGACTGTACCAAGTGACACCGTCAGAGGGGATGACACCAAAATAACTGTCTATAAAATTATTGTAAAGTGTGTCATCAGAAAATTATTCTTTTTATTAAAATATATCTGTAATTAATTATAAAAACAAAAAATGTTTTTCATAAGCCCAACTTACATGCATGAGTATACCTACAAGGCTGTAGCTGTATGGTAATCTATCTTTTGAATCTTCTAATCACTGGGTCAGAGCCGTCATTACTCCCCAGTTACAATGATGCTTCAAATCACGTGGCTTCATTAGCACGTGCTGCAACCATGTGCTATTGCTTCTGTTGCTGCCAATATTTTTATAGTCGATGATTTTGTCAAAATGTGTTGTTTTAGCTACTATATAGTGGTAAGCAGTATTTGTGAACTTACACCAATAATATTTTTGAGAATGAAGTACTTAAAGGAAAAGGAGAAAAGTCAAAAAAGGGCTTCCACTCAGTTATTGATAAAGTTATAATTAATAACATAATTCAATGTAACATGATGTTATGAACCAGTTTTGTTAATACTCATATGATCTAAGAAATATTACTTTTAAACAGTTTACAACTATGTTTATCCCATAGTACTCTGTGATTAAAATTGATAATAACATTACTAAACATGCTGTATGGTCTGCTATGGGAGATGGGGTGGGCATGGGATGTGACACCATGAATTATCACCCTTGGCAACACTAACCCTAGTGACACTAGTTCTGTTCCTTCTTGTGTCTTTCCTCCTTCATTTTGGGATAAGGGATAAGCCTACCCCTACAAACACATTCTTCTTCCCCCCTGCAGAAAGCTATCTAGGACAGGCCCTAGAAAATAGTGGTTTGAGGAAGGGCATTCTGGGGAGTCCTGCAGTTGCCCATCTGCTCAAAGTGCATTCAGGGGACAGAAATCACACCAGTTATTTAAAAATAGAGAATTTAATATAAGGAATTGTTAACTAGATATAACTTGTTACCAAGGTAACTGAACTGATAAAAGGGGACTCAAGAATATTACAGGGATGGTAACTGCTGGAAGCAGCTACCACCCATAGTGTTGGGGGTCAGGAGGAAGAAGTTGGAATTATTAAAACTGTGAAACTTGGAGGAGGTCATGTGGAGCTGGGACTCAGACCTCTGAGAAGGGGCGTGCTGCTTGGCTGGCTGAGCTATTGTTGTGGGGGAGCAGAAGTGTGCTGATGCAATTTCTGCATGTGCTGAAAAAAGCTGCTAACTTGATTCAGCTGCTACAATAGGAAGGCATTGCCACTGCCAGGGTGAAAGAGGTTGGACGATGCTCACAGGAACCAGAAGAACACAGCAAGCCCCACCTTTCACCTCCATCTTTGTACTCTCTAATGTCTCCCACTGGTGGATCCTAATGGCTGTTGTTGTTGCTGTGAGGTGCTATGAAGTTGGCTCCCAATCATAGCAACCCTATGTACAACAGAACGAAACACTCTCTGATCCCGTGCCAGCCTCACAATACTTGTTATACCAGAGCCCATCATTGCAGCCACCATGTCAATCCATCTCATTGAGGGCCTTCCCCTTTTTCACTGGCCCTTCACTTTACAAAGCATGATAACTTCTCTATGGAATGGTCCCTTGGGACATCATGACCAAAGTAGTTGAGAAGTCTCCCCATTCTCCCTTCCACGGATCATTCCAGCAGCACTTTCTTCTAGGACAGATCTGTTAGTTCTTCTGGCAGTCTGTGGTACCATCAGTATCCTTCACCAACACCACAACTCAAAAGTATAAACTCTTCTTTGGTCTTCCTTATTCATTGTCCAGCTTTCACATGCATATAAGGTGACTGAAAATACTATGGCTTGAGTTAGGTGTAGCTTAGTCTCCAAAGAGACATCTTTGTTCCTCAGCACTTTAAAGAGGTCTTTTGCAGCAGATTTTCCCAGTGCAATATATCATCTGATGTCTTGACTGCTGCTCCCATTGGTACTGATTGTGGAACAAAGTAATATGAAGTCTTTGACAACTTCAATCTTTTCTGCATTAATCTTAATGCGGCTTATTGTCCCTGTTGTGAGGAGATTCATTTGCTTTATGTTAAGATACAATCCATACTTCAGACTATAGTCATCAATCTTCATCTTGGTAGATTGCCCTTCTCTTCACCCAAATCAATATTTGTCTCTACCTGTCTAACAGTACCTCCCAACCCACCTTTGGTAACCAACAAAGAAAATTTCCTTCCATAGATAAACCTTTCCTTGACTTTTTACAATAACAGAATAATACAATATTTGTCCTTCTGTAATTAACTTATTTCACTCGGCATAATGTCCTCCAAGTTCATCCATGTTGTGCAGTATTTTGCAGATTCTACAGTATTCTTTAGGCTTGGGTAGTATTCCATTGTATGTATGTACCATAGTTTGGTTATCCATTCTTCAGTTGATGGACACCTAGATTGTTTCCATTTTTTGGCTATTGTAAATAGTGCTGTGATGAACTTGGGTGTGCATATATCTGTTCTTGTCCTTGCTCTCATTTCTTTAGAATATGTAACTAGTAATGGAATGGTTGGGTCAAATGATACTTCTAATTCCAACTTTTAAGGAGTAGTTATAATGCTTTCCACAGTGGTTGTATCATTTGACAGTCTCACCAGCAGTTTATGAGAGTCCCAATGTCTCTGCATCCTTGTCAGCATTTGTTATTTCTGTCTTGTTGAACTTTACTACCAGTGCTGGGCCAAGATGGTACCTCATTATGTTTTGATTTGCATCTCTCTAATGG